>NC_087156.1:21606996-21649496 GCF_035594125.1 Scylla paramamosain | reverse complement strand
TCTTAACGTGGCCGAGACTTGTTGGGTGAGTGACAACTAACAACAAAGGCACCAGGATCCGTTTAAAGAATTGCTACTCTTTTTTTTTTTTTTTTTTTTTTCTGTTGGCGATGATGGTGAGTGCAGTAGTGTTGGTGGTGGTGGAGGTGGTGGTGGACACGGTGTTTGTGTACCGCCGTGAAGCGCTCCTCTCAACACCAATCCGTGCACCTGCGGGGAGGGTGTTGTGGAGGATAACACACCACCGTCGGGATAAACCCATCTGCATCCTAATCAGTGCGGGCTGGGTGGAGGCAGCCTTGGTGGGAAGCGATGGCTGATGTGATAATCGTCGGCGTTAGATTGATGAGATTGAGTTTAACCAGCCATTAAGCACCAACTGCTGTTGATAAGCCTCGGGCATAAATCCTTATTGTCAACTGGGTGTGTTGTGGTCACCATTATCCTGCTCTTTTCCTTGTTCCCTCTGAAGGGGCTCGCTGTTGTCTGTGTATCGTGTCATGTCGTGCGGCTCAGATCACTGCTACACGCTGATACACGGCCATTACCTGACACTTCGTTTATCTTTAGCGACATCGAACAACTTTACAATAACTTTAATTATCCTTGCCTCCGTTTAGGTTCATGTAGATGATCCCACTCACTTATTTCAGCAGCATGGGCCATTATGTACTACAGGTGAATGTGAGGTCCATCCCGAGATCTTTACTGGTCACAGCTACAGGCAGCACAGCAGTGCCGTCAGTGAAGGTATTGCATTGTGTACATTATTTCTGTCACTGTTATAAAAGTGGAGTATTCTGGGCATGTCTATAATTAACAAGTATACGTAGGCTTTTTGTATAAAGTGGAAGCGAAACACGAGTCGTGTTTTGTGTGTACGGACTCAGCTCAGCGCGCATTAACTATTACCAGGATTAAACTGGATTTTTATTTACTTATTTTTTTTATTTATTATTTTTTTCCTCTCTCTCCAGCCTCCTTCCTTCCGGAGAAAACCGCAATGGAACTGAATGTTTTGTGCATATATGTGGCACAGATGAATGTGCGAGTACACACACACACACACACACACACACACAAATTTATTTATCTATTTATTTTGGTTAAGATGTTGGGGAAATACTCCGATGGTGTGTGCGGCAAAGCAGGAGGTCGGTGGTATAATGAGAAGCACAGCGGCCACAGGGTGGTGACCTGTGCAGGGCCTGCAGGCGAGGGGCGGCGCTGACCTACTGCAAACACGCTGCGCCAGAGGTGGACAACTTTGCATTTGCTCGTGGCAGAAAAAGTTGGTCTTCCTGTTTTCCTTTTCGCCAGTCACTCACGTGGCAGACTCAAGCCGCTCACGCGTCATAACCACATACTTCAAAACCACTTTACATATATATATATATATATATATATATATATATATATATATATATATATATATATATATATATATATATATATATATATATATATATATATATATATATATGTATATAAAGGCAAAGTCTTTTAAATGTCCACTGAAAACTATATTGAGTGTGCTGACTGCTATCATTACTGTAATACTTATCATCATTTTTGGAGAAATAGGGTGAAGAAGCAGAATTTTAAGTCTCGATGAAACGCAACGAGGGTTTATGAATCGCGGGGGGTGACAGGCAAATTGGAAAAAGCCAATGAAATTCCGGTACATCACAGACTTACCCTGGCAAGTTTAGCTCCCCTCGGCATGATGGCGGGATGTCGATGCCTGGCTATAAGACGCTCACGGGTCGCAATGTATGCCCTGCCTTGCCTCGCGCGCCTGTGTGTGTGTGTGTGTGTGTGTGTGTGTGTGTGTGTGTGTGTGTGTGTGTGTGTGTGTGTGTGTGTGTGAACAATGGCACCCAAAAAATCAGGTCAAGTAATATAGTAAATTCACTTGATGATGGAGAGGGACCCTTGCACGCTCCCTGAACACACTGGTCTCTGCACGGGATGAACTCACCATACTTCAGTCCAAATCAATTCTTGGACATGTTTGCTCTTCACTTTATGCAGGGCGATGGATGCATCATATTTCTGCTTCTCGACATGTAAAGGCGTCCATTCCATTGCAATTCTTACGTTTAGAGATCGTGTGGTGTTGTAGCCATGCGTCCGTCACTCGTATTCAGGAACGCTTTGCTGACTCACCACAATTATTTTCAATTCCATAAAGATGGTGAGCCGGGTTCTCAAACGTTTCTCCTCCTGATAATAAATAATTTTGTTAAGCTATCACTAGAATTATAAAAATATCCTTAAAACACGTGTAACTAAAGCATTCTGAATGTGGTGGAGGTGGGGCACAGAAGTCTTTCAGAATACGATCCTGTGTGCTGCCGTCATCGTCCTGTCATCTACTTCATTATGCTCGCCGCGAAACCCGAGCCCCGCACAAGTTATCCCACGGTGAGATAGGTGACACTTTAGTATTGAGCGTCTCCTTCCAATCTGATGACCTCCTTAACTTTCGAACCAAAACAATGTCAGGTGTACTTGACAGCGGAACTTTTGGACAAATCTGCCAAACAGGGACAGCGCCCGAGCTCGCCGCTCTCACCAAACGCAGTTAACTTCCCATTATGTTCCCGGCAGACGAGGCGGTGATTGCCCTTTAAAAACGCTCTTCATACAGAATGGTGGAAATCCATCCTCTGAACGCTGGAAACAAGTCTGCAAAATCGTCAATGAGAGAAAACAAACTAAAAACAGTCGCCGGTAATGTCAGAGGTCATGCCCTCCCAAAAAGTCAGCCGGAGGCAAGAGCCGTGAAGGATATAGTAGACTCAGGAGCACAGAGCGAGCAGTGCGTGAAGAAGAGAGCCTCGGGAACACCGGAGTCTACGCAGCGAGGAACGACTCCAGGTGCGCCCTTAAACTCGCGATATGCTTCCTCCCTCCGCCTCAGCGGTCATCACCCTAATGTAAGAAACAAGAGGTGCTATTAAAAGTTCCAGAAGCTGCACACCTGACCCTGACAAATAACTGCACAAACTTGAGTCTGCCGAGACGCTCCGAGTCTTCCCAACCCCGTGCACCGAGCGTGACCGACACCCCCCCCCCATACCCTGCCTCCCCTGCTACACTGCTGTGTCTTGACTGGTTACGCCCACACTCAGCGATGACGAAACTCATGACGCTCGTGAATGAAGACAATGAAGATTTTCGGGAGCACACTGCGTGATTCGAAGCACTGGACAAGGCGGAGGAAGGTTCTTTCTTGTCTTCTCGCTTCTTCATGTCAACAGTCCATCTTCCCAACGCCTCCCTTCTTCTCCCCAGACTTTTTTTTTATTCTTCTCACGTGGCACGTTCTTCCCAGAGTGGACGTACTGCACATTTCTTCCTGTTTTCCAGAATATCTTGTCTCTTTCTTTCACATGTCCAATTTACTGAATATTTCCACAAAATAGTGACTTTACATTTTTTTTTTCCTGGTTAATGACTTCCCATACATCTCGCCCTTTCAGCAGACAACGGCTACTCTGGCCATCACTACACACAGGTAACTCGCGACACAGGTGTGTGTGTGTGTGTGTGTGTGTGTGTGTGTGTGTGTGGCGTTTTCTCTCACTTCCATGCGCGAGGGTCGGTGACGAGAAGTAAATTACCGGGCCGTCGAGAATGCCACTCCGCCCATACCAGTAGGCTAGTCTGTCAAAATCAAGAGTGAAATATTGGAAGTGGCGTCAGACAAGGTCACGGATCAAAGGGACATTAAAAAAAAAACATGTCAATAAAAGAAACAGGTAAATCGATGTGAGCACCTGGCAGATAAGCGCGCGGCATCGGCAGGCGGCAGAACAATCCCCCGACTGCTTAACGATCACAGAGCAAACAGTCAGTCAGTCACTTGAGTTAGCCATCAGCCTTGGAGCAGCAGACATCCAACGCACGGTCGCCATTTTCTCATCCAGGTTGCTTACTATACACACACTCTCTCTGGGAAAATTCCAGAGCATCTCACCCAAGGAAGAGGTGGAGGAGGAGGAGGGGGAAGAGGAGGAGGAGCGATCCCGATAAGAGGGTGGTGGTCAGGGCGGGTACTCAGCACAATGGGTGAGTGGGTTTTGTGTTGTCGTGGCGGCATTAAAGTTGAAACACGTCTTGCATGATTCAGCTCTCTTTCACGTTATTGAAGAGTCATTCCTCCCTTGAGCAGGTGAGCGGCCCAGGTGGATGTCACGGCGATGGGGCAGAGGGGAAGGGGAGATGACTGGTGGTGGTGGTGGTGATGTTGAGGAAGGACGAGGCGTGGGTGATGGTGGGGGATGAAGTCTGTTTTTGACCAGAGAGAGAGAGAGAGAGAGAGAGAGAGAGAGAGAGAGAGAGAGAGAGAGAGAGAGAGAGAGAGAGATGCAAAACTCTGGTGTTTCATAATAATAAATGTATGTACGGTGGAATTCTTGTAGTTATGTTGATATTAGTTAAGTTAAAACATACTCTAATGATGATAGTTTTGAGAAGGTACTGTAGATATAGTTACAGTATGAGCATCTCTCTCTCTCTCTCTCTCTCTCTCTCTCTCTCTCTCTCTCTCTCTCTCTCTCTCTCTCTCTCTCTCTCTCTTCAGCGAGTGAGAGAACCATGTGACAGCGAGTGTTTACGAGGACTGAGTGGCAGCAGCAGCAGTGGCGGTGATGGTGGTGGTGGTGGTGATGAGTGACTGAATTATTCCCGAGCGTGTTATTAATGAGTGATTAGTATTCCACAGCGTAGCGTTAATTTGTGATCAGTGTTGTGGAGCGTGGAATATAGTGAGTGAGTGACCAGTGAGTGCCCCGCGGGAGAATGGCGACAGTGAGTGGTGATGGTGAAGTGGACCTCTTTCCTTCAGGTGATGCAGCGTGATGGTGACTTGGGAGATGATGGTGATAATGATGGTGAAAGAACTGGTAATGATAAGTGACAGTGACTGATGGTAATGCATGTGATGATTGTAACTATATATAATGGTAATTTCAATGATGATGATGATGATGATGGAAGGCGATCGTAGTGATCTACGAGTGATACTAGTGAGTGATCTTGATAGTTGTGGTGATATCAGTTATAGTGATACTGATAGTTAAAGTAGTATTAATACTGTAATAGCACTGAGAGGTGACGGTGGAAGTGACGACTAAATATGCTAGGGACAGTGATAATGACACGATAGCAGTTGCGATGGCAGGGGTGATGAGAGTGATTACAGTGGCCATGTCAAGTCAGGATGGTAATCACAAAATAATCAATCACTACGTTAGAAACTTCCACTCCCACGACTGACTGACTGACTGGCATTTCTCATTTAAAACACCACAGATTAAATTGACATTTGTACATTTTCTGCTGCCAACGAAGCTGTGACTTAGTTCGGACAAATGCCGGATGCTCACAGAGGACTAGCGCGGCCCTTCAACAATCGTGTCGCCGGAGTCCTCCCCACCTATCAAAGACCCGCAATCTAATCCGTCTCATTAGAGGCTTCACCGCCATCACCTCACTTGATGAGCACCCCTTCCCTCCCCCCCTTTCCCGCCTCCCCGGTGTACTGTATCAGGGCAAATTACAATAAGGTCACGCTTGAATAAATAAAGTTACATGTCAGAGGCACGCTGCACCAAGGTCCCCGATGCTCATTTTACTTCCCCGGAGTTTAGGCACGTCGGGGAGGGGTCAGCGTCCTGCTCTCAGCAAAAGACAGCGGAGGAACGGTGGCGGCGAGACGGTGATCGCGGACGTGGAGGTGGGGGTTGGTGGAGGTTGTTGGGGGTTTGTGTGTAAGCCGCACCCTGACCCCTGACCCACCACTACCACCACCAGCACCACCACCTCGCCTAAAATCAATAGTTAATCTTTCGACAAGCTTATATATATATATATATATATATATATATATATATATATATATATATATATATATATATATATATATATATATATATATATATATACCAGACTTTCATGAAAAGCTGATAGTACATAATAAGAAAATAAAGAAATCAAATGATACTCCGGTAAAAAAAAAATGAATAAGTCAAAGTCTGACAAGAGAGAGAGAGAGAGAGAGAGAGAGAGAGAGAGAGAGAGAGAGAGAGAGAGAGAGAGAGAGAGAGAGAGAATCATATAATGCTGTCCATGACTGTGTATACATCAGCGCAATCCGACAAGTGGAACGAATGGGCAATCTTACAGCAAAACCCAGGTATCTATAAAACACGGCGATGGAATACTACGGTGATGAACTGGACGGAAAACTACCGTGCGAGTTCGACGAAGCAGTGACAGGGATAAAGAGACGAGCGAGAGGCGAAAGCGCGGTGAGAGGTGGTGGTGGAGGTAGTGGCGGTGGTGGTGGTGGCGGCGGCAGCACGAAGAGTGGAGCCAGCAAGTCGAAACAACCTCAAGTCTGAATACCAAGAAAGGGTCGACATCACTTCTTGCACAAACCGCGCTCACCACCCTTGTTTCCAGGGGCGTGCGGGAGGCTGGGACGCTAAGGGTGGGGAAGTCATGATGTATACCTAGAGAGAAAAAAAGTGAAAGAGAGGAATAATGGAGAGCAAGATTTAAAGTACAGGCGGGGAGGCGGCGGCCACGGAATGACACGGCCAACCAGCTAAACAGCAACACGGCCTGGTTTTATCCCGCTAGCAGACTGACTGGCGAGGCGGCCATGACTGCTGAATGTCGCCTCGAAGGAAGACTAGCTCAGGACATTCTGAGAAGTAACAAATCGGGAACATTTGAGGGAATATTAACTGGAACCAGCAGTAGCAAAGCAACAGCAGCATACGCGGTCGACCTACACACCACAGCAGCGCCGCCGCTACTCGCTGGCTCGCTCTCGCCTCCCCCCGATCAATATGGCTGTACACCTCCTCCAACTTGGCGCACCCTTATATTAGCGACCTCACAGCTCTCATTTATCCGGCTTTATCTGTGGTCTTCCAAAGTGTTTACTAGATTCGGGAAGATGTTCAATTATATCTGAGCTTTATTTCCAGCCATCACATGCCCGCTTAGAGGCGGAATTTCTGCCTTAATGATTCGCGTTCGAAGCACCTAAATTTCTACAATAAACTCACCCATTCTGAGCTGTTCCTTTTACCTCCCCGCGGCGTTGCCAAGCGTGCATAAAAATAGATGTTTAAAATTGTTTGATCTTCAATAAGTACCTTATACGTTATCCTAGCATGGCCAACAAAGCATGTACGAACACGTCTTTATTAGAACATAATTTTGATGCAAGAGATTTTGCAGTGTAATTGTGACGCAATTGAAATCAAACTAATAGTGACAACAAGTCATATAATTTTGAGACTGGAAACCCATGTTTCAGTGGCTGGTCGTCTTGATGCGCGTAAATTTTGACTTTCTGAAATATACAAATTCATGTAATATTATGATTTCGTATGGGAAAACCAATATTGGGGTATGAAATGGTTAGAAAAGAATATTTCATTTCTTTTCAAGGGAGCACCCAGTATCCAAACTTTTTCCTAAACTTTGTGAAAAATCTTCAAGTCGACCCAACTCGAACAAAAAAAAAACGCGTAAAAATCTCTCCAAAGCGGAGGAAAAATAAGGACTTCTATAACCAGCGGGGTGCAATTGTTTCTTAGTCCTTACGTATAGAGCTCTTATTGAATAGTTACGTACTCCACGGAAACTTTATTCTTCCTAAATGTCGAGGCTTTAATATTAATCTCCTCATCATCATTCGGTGCGATGAGTAAAGTATGTAAAGTCATCTTGTTAGAGAGCGAGCGGAACTCAAACGTAGAATATAGAAAATCGATTGAAAACTGGCGTTTATATAATGATTCCTGTGGAGCGTGAGGAGAATAGTGGTGCAGCGGTGGGAATGGGCGGTCGTTGTACATGTATGAATTGTCTTCACTTTGGATATGGTTGTGGATTTGGGGTATGGTGGCAGCGGCTGAGGAGAGTCCCGGGGAGGGTTAAAGGGTACAGACTGCTGTGTGTTGCTTCATACCGGCAAACAAAACGTCAGAGCAATCTTTATGAACTTCTGTACCCTAGCCACTGTCGGTAACAGACGCAGTGCCGTAAATTACTGAACACCAGGTGGGGACTTGAATACGGGAGGGCGGAGTGGCGGTGCATCTCCCTCGATCACGGCGTGTATGGGCGCGTCAAACGATCCAACAAGGAGTCATTTTAGCGGCGCGTTATGTTGTCAGACAAACATATCCCGCCAGCGCAGACAAAAGCCTCCCTTCACCCGGAAAAAAAAAAAAAATGTCGTGATGACTCGGCCCTCACAATACTGAGAGTTTATCCCGACCCACCATTACTCTGAGGCGCGGGCGACCAGGCGACACACCACGACCACAGCCAGTCTGGGAAGCCTAACACTAAAAGAACCTTAGATAGATGTGGTGATGGATGGATAGATGGGGAGCTAAAACACATTATCACTCACTGTATAATAACACACACACACACACACACACACACACACACACACACACACACACACACACACATGGAATTAGAGAAGCCGTCCCCCAGCCAACCAGACAAATGCCATTGAAACATTGAGCTGACGCGACGTGAGGCAAGGTTTGAAGTTCCAGGGAAAGCTGAGGTGCAGGTGTTCATAGCCGCCTGGAGGAACTAAAGTTAAACTATTCGAAATTTCCTTCCTTTCCGGCCCGGACTTAACGTGCTGCTTCTGCTGGATGAGACGAGACCGCGAGGACATGAACCAAGACGTCCTCTCATCAACCTCCACCTGCCTCCACACTACACCCACCTTCCACCCCCCATCAAAACGGACCGTACTGAAGGAGCCTGGGGGAAGCATACCGTACTCTTGACTCGTATACACACACACACACACACACACACACACACGTACGGGCGTTTATCTAGACATTTGAGAAGCCGGGAAGCTGAGAGTGAGAGCTCCCATCACTTACCACACTAGGTCAAGGTCACAGTTATTATTATCCGACGTTTTAAATACACGCACCCGTCCGTCTCACATGAATAATGTATGCAATTTACACTGAGAAGTAGCTTTGCGAGTACACACACACACACACTCACACACACACACACACACACACAAGCAAAGTAATACTGAACCTAATACACCACAAAAAAAAAAAAAAATTAGAGGGCCATTAAACCCAGCTAAGAGAGAGAGAGAGAGAGAGAGAGAGAGAGAGAGAGAGAGAGAGAGAGAGAGAGAGAGAGAGAGAGAGAGAGAGTAAACATCATCGAGACAGGGAGAGAAACATCATCCTCAAAACATCGATCCTCCCTCATCCTCCCCCATAAAAAAAAATAAATAAATAAATAAGAGAAAAAAACTACTTTCCATGAAAAAAATAAATAAAAAACAAGACAAATCTGGAAAATTAATAAAAAATTGACCTTCTGAACACAATAATTCAACTTGAGGCCTCGATGCTGGGACGTGGGGAGGGAGAGAGGGGGGGGAGGGAGACGGAGGGAGGAGGGAGGGAGGGTGGGGCAGAGAGAAAGAGAGGAGATCAAGTCGAGCGATGATTTTGTGTAGCCACTTGGCATCCATCCCTGGGTCTCGTCGCCTGAACAATTATCTCGGCTACCGGAGAGACTTATTACTCCTGCCACGCCAAGAGGGGTATTGATCCTTGCTAGTCAGTCTGTCTATCTCTCTCTCTCTCTCTCTCTCTCTCTCTCTCTCTCTCTCTCTCTCTCTCTCTCTCTCTCTCTCTCTCTCCGCAGTTACCTCCTGTTTTCTGTTTTCTCTCTATCAGTATTTCGTATTTGTGGGAAACGAAGAATATGTGTGTGAGTTTTGTGTGTTTACTGTTATGTGTATTTTGGTATTTTGGGACATGCATGATTCTCTCTCTCTCTCTCTCTCTCTCTCTCTCTCTCTCTCTCTCTCTCTCTCTCTCTCTCTCTCTCTCTCTCTCTGCGCAGTCACTATTCATATTCTTTTGAGATGTGAGTCTGTTTAGCTCTTGCTCTTCTCATTTCAACATTTCGTGCGTTGCTTTATCCCTCGGTTTCTTACCATTTCATCTCTTATTTATTTATTTCTTTTCTCCTCAACGTTCTCTCTCTCTCTCTCTCTCTCTCTCTCTCTCTCTCTCTCTCTCTCTCTCTCTCTCTCTCTCTCTCACTTTACGCCAACCCTCGTTTTCTTTCACACAGTTTCATTCAGCCTCGCGTGTTTATAACGTTATATATTTATATTTATTCTTTCTCTGTGACTTCAATACCCTGGAAAACCTACCAACTAACCTACGAAGTCCTTCACTTATTTTGTATTTTTTTTTCTGTTCTGTTTCTACTAGTTTTTCTTAACGTTTATACGTATATATTCAGCATTTTTTTTTTTATAGTGTGTGTGTGTGTGTGTGTGTGTGTGTGTGTGTGTGTGTGTGTGTTCTAAGTGTTGTTCTTTTGTCGTGTATTTTCTACTCTGTAAAGCTCATGTCTGTCTGTCTGTTTGTCTCTGTATGTATGTATGTATGCCTGTCTGCCTATTCTATAATACCTGGAGCCAGATTTTTCCCTGCCTTACACCATCGTCACCTTCGCACTTTCCTCCTCATGTACTGTATCCGCTTAACTCGTCGTGTCCTTTGCCTATCGATCAAGCTATAACGGAACACCAGACTCTCTCTCTCTCTCTCTCTCTCTCTCTCTCTCTCTCTCTCTCTCTCTGGTTGGTAAGTTGTAACGAAAAGCCACTTACGTTATCTTCAATCAATCATCATCATCATCGTCATTGCTACATCAGATTTGTCATTTTTACGGTACCGTTAGTGAGTATCAAGCCTACGCCATCCTTCACTTCCCAACCAAGGAAAACCACCAGTGATGATATGATATTTTTGAGACATGACTTGTGGTACGTACAGCTTTCCGTGCCCGCTCGTTTGCGTTATCTGGTGGGAACACGCGCAGTACTGACATGACACTTTCACGTTGAAGCGCTGCACAGAGGAAGGCTGCTTACAAAGAGAGGATTGATGTGACAACCACTGACCTCTATCGAAGCTTAGTGTTGCTGGTGCTCTCCACATAATAGCAAAATACAGTATGAGAAAAATGTCTGTTCATGTATTTACCTTTGCATGTGTCTATCTGTCAATCTATCTTTACATTTGTCTTCCAGTAAATGTACTATAAAAGCTATCTACCTATCTATCTACCTATCTATGTATTTATCTATCTATCTATCTATCTATGCATCTACCTATCTCCCAATAGATAAACAATAAAAGATGTCTATCTATCTATCTTTGCTGTGTATCTGTCTTCCAATAAACATACTAAAAAATATCTGTCCATCTACCTATGTATTTATTTATCTATCTATATAACAAATGCGATATGAAAGATAACCATCTATTTATCAATCTACCTGACAAACATAGTATGAGAGATACCTGTCTACCTACACACACACACACACCTATGATATAATGTACTAGCACGTTGTTATTGGCGGTGAATGGTATTGTTCATCATCACTCATCTATAAGATTTATTATTTTAAAACAATACATGCCTACTATACGAATATTAAAAGAAAGAGAGAGAGAGAGAGAGAGAGAGAGAGAGAGAGAGAGAGAGAGAGAGAGAGAGAGAGAGAGAGAGAGAGAGAGAGAGGAAAAAAAAAAAAACAGTTCAGGGTATGGACGTGCGGGCTTAAAGGTGCGTGGTGTGGAGGTGTGTTCAGTGCTTCCATCCACACCTGTCTTTTTTTTTTTTTTTGTGTGAATACACGCATAATACTTAATGGATACACGTACCTACCTACATAACACTACATGAAAAAAAAAGAGATGTGCAACTAAACACATAATTATTATACTTCAAGACTTATTATAACTACATTTTTAATATAGGTAATAATATAGATTAAGAGATAAGTATATACATATATATACCGCACACTTTTTGTTTGAACCTTGCAAGTTAATTACAATTTATATGGAAAATGTGTCTCCATTCATATATATATATATATATATATATATATATATATATATATATATATATATATATATATATAGAGAGAGAGAGAGAGAGAGAGAGAGAGAGAGAGAGAGAGAGAGAGAGAGAGAGAGAGAGAGAGAGAGAGAGAGAGAGAGAGAGAGAGAGAATCATGCATGTCAGAAAATGCCGAACACTAAATACAGAAATTCCCATGCTCTTCTTTCCACAAGCACGATATGAGAGAGAGAGAGAGAGAGAGAGAGAGAGAGAGAGAGAGAGAGAGAGAGAGAGAGAGAGAGAGAGAGAGAGAGAGAGAGAGAGAGGTTCCCGTGCCGCGTCAGCTGATACTGCAGAGGCTTTAAAATGATGCACCAGCAGCCAGCCACTACAGAAAACTTTCGTCTGCACCATTGAGGGCAAACTGTTCTAATATTTATCATTTCATTTCGGCCATAAGAGTTTTCGTGAAAAGAAGTTATATCTAAGTTTTATCATATTATCGCCGGGCCCATGTATTAGTCTATAAGAGATAATACTACTAACAGTTAACTAGTGCACTTTTAAAATAATGTTTTCAAGCAACGCCAGCTAAAGTAAGCAAACTATAACGTTATAGTTCATTTACTTTGACTCTTGCGACTCATTTTCTGATATAAAGTGTAGTTGTAGCGAATTCACTGAAGTGGGAGAAAACTTGCTTCTGATAACAGTATAGCAGTTTTAGACTCTCTCTCTCTCTCTCTCTCTCTCTCTGAACCTGTACAACATAACTAAATTGACAGTCCCCGTGAGTAAGTCAACAACTGGATAAACGATTTTATTCACTGCCTATGAAATATGACAACTTATTGAGAGAGAGAGAGAGAGAGAAAGAGAGAGAGAGAGAGAGAGAGAGAGAGAGAGAGAGAGAGAGAGAGAGCACGCATAAAGTTCTTTTTGTAAACATCGAACATATTTTCTTCAAGGTAGTAAAAGATATTCGAGAATTACTTACATTTAAAACGGGCTGCACTATGGAGGAATATATATATATATATATATATATATATATATATATATATATATATATATATATATATATATATATATATATATATATATATATATATATAAAACTGAGGTGCATGTCACGACTGAGTGATTTTGATAAAAGAGGAAACTGAGTTATCCACTCGCCGAAACTTGGAGCTTGAGTGATCATTCGACACAACTAACGGTGTTGAGTGAATGTTGATGAATCAAGATATACATAAAGGAAGAACTAAGAACAAAATATAAAAATGTAGGCATAAATAAAGGATGAACGGGAATTATAATGGTAGGAATATGGGGAAGAAAAGGAGAACAGAAGATAGGTAAAGCAATGAGATAGTAGACAATATAATAGATGTTGGCGGAAATGGGCAACTTTCAAAGTGAGGGAACACAATACTGGAGTGTATATGAGAAAGAAATTTGATGAAAATTAGATGATATGAGCATGCCAGGACATGAATAAATGGATGTGTCGCAGCCATCCACTAGAGTTCTTGAGAAAAGGTGTCATATACACATACAAATAATCAAAACGACTGAGAAGAGGAAAATTAAAAGAGGGGAAAGAAAAGAGCAAAGGAGGAGGCTAGGCAAGGGAAAAAGTTAGAGGGATGAAGTCCGCCTTAAGATAACAGTAATTATAATGGCTGGCTGAAGGAGTCCCACCTGCTGCCTCGGGTTGTTGACTCCGCCGACCCGTTCTCCCTCACGCCTTGTTATAGACGCCACAATATTACCACTCAAATAGAATCCCAACCCATTTAATACACTTCAATGTATATTGTAAAAAAATCTAACACTGTTTTTGAGTTAAATATTACAGTCAGTCTTGCAGGAGTCTCGAGTCTGTATCCGCTGTGATGAAAACATTGGACGTCTGTGTGGGGAGATCAGCTCGCAACACACGGAGCATCCTCGGCCACCACTCCCAGCTGCTGCCTTTCCCTAACCCCACCCAATGAAGTGCCAACCACCAGGTATATCATACGACGTAGTACATTGGATTGCGTCACCAACACATTAAGTGGGTCTTGAGATTATCGCTGATGGCCTTCCTTGGAAAATTGTATTAGGTTAGCTTGCATTACTGCCCAACCTATCAAGTTTTCTCTCCGGGTTCTTTCACCTGGTGAGGCTCCAGTGTCCAAAACTTCTTTGCCAACTTGACGGCCTAGCAGAAGCCATACTCATCCATGCAGTCAATAAGTACATGCATACCCACATGCTCAATGAATAATTGGTGTATAGTGTACCATTTATAAGAAAAACTGGTAAGTAATTTTGAAATAAGGCGCTAAACACTTGAGGTGACACAAGTAATTCAGTTGATGTGTTTAAACTTAGGTTGTAACTCGTTTTGGTGTGCAGCACATCCAAGTGAGGCACACCTAGGATATGGGTCCTTAGTCTGGTGCCAGTATCGGTTAAGGTTTTAAGTTTAGTGTAAAGATTGTTGTAGTCTTTGCTGGCCTTTTAGTGTGTCATATTGTGTACAGTGAGTGAATAGTCTGACCAAACTCCACTCAGGTTTACATAGATTATTCTCGCCTGATTGGTAAAGATGTCATATATCCATGAGAAGTTCATTTCCCACCAAAAACCTCTCACTGCCAGTTTATTCTAGCTTCACATAAATTTCTTTGTGGTTCTGGAGATGCTCAAAGGCAGAGCATGACAAAATTGCCTAATCAGGTCAAACTAAAGGATTTACCTAAGGATTGGGCATTTCAACTTTCACTACTACAAGCAGCTACAGATTTTGTTTGCAAGTGACCAACTGGTAGTTTTGATATAGAGATCAGTCTACTGTGGCATACCAAGAGTATCAGAATTTAAAGTACCCTGTCGTAGTTATTGTTGCATCATGCATCAGTTTTTAATTAAATTAATTCTTCCATTGCCATATTACTTTCCAGTATAAGTTTCAGTGATATGTATGAACTAAACAAATTTTAGAACTAATAAACTTCCATTGGGCATGACAACATTCATCACATTTATATGTCTCTTCTACCTTTGGTTTGAAACCACATCACTAATATTTATCTGAAGATGGTGCACAAAGTACTGGATGTGAAATTATAAAACTAAAATCATGCAAAGATAAGACTTTCACTTGTGATGGCAAGGACCATACCATGCTAATATAAAACTTCAGATTAAAACATTGTTGCATGTTTCCATAAATCAAATATATTTATTTATATATTTTTTCAGATCACTTGAAAAGTTAGACTGCAAACATAAGACAATGAAGCCAAATTTTCGATGGAAGAAAACAGAGTCTAGTAGAAAAGGGACCGTGGCTTCAAATACAGAGGCAGTTTTCCACAATGAAAGGATTCTTCCATATGATAGAAAAGAGGTCATCAGAGACGAAGATAAAGGAGTTACTGGTGGTGATTTCCCGTATCATTTAGATATGCAAGTGATCAAAAACCCTGAAGTGGAGGGAAGAAAGCCCAAGTGTTATTGTAATTCACAAGTGATAAAAACCAGAACTAGACAATTAAACAGTGGGTATAATCTGAAAAATATATTTTACTGGAGGCCAGATTGGAGAGGAAGTTTTGTGTTTGTGTTGATTGTGGTGTGTTTATTGAGCAGAACAACACAAGGAGCACTGAACAGTGACAGTGATGCCACATATGGTGATGATAATGTAATGTTTAATGCTAGAAGACTGAGTAGCTTGACAACACCAGATCCTGTAAATATTTTACAAGAAGAGCACAATGATCCCAATGGTGGTGGATCAAAATCTACAAAAATGCCATGTGGAAAAGAGAAAGGAGTACATGTGAAGATCCAGTATTCTTCCAGTATTGTGGAAAATGGTAAGTAGTTCTTTTCTGTGACATGCTGGATGTATGAGCTATCTTCCAAAATGTCAATGTGTCATTTGTATTTTCCAGTTCAATAAATGCACAACTTTAGAGGACTTTTATTTTTCAGTTTAGTAAATGTACAACTTTAGATGACTAGTGTGTGATGAATTCTGAAATGAGTGCATTACAAGATCATTCTAAGATTTCCTAATTTCACCACACTCTCTGATCCCTGATATTTGTCTGTAGAATACATAGTGGCCTTTAAGGGATACTACAGACAAGAGGCTCGTGAACGTTTCATAGAGGCAGCCTTGAATGAGTCCAATGTGGTGCGGTGGGAAGTGGTGCCCCGCAACAATCCTGCCAGTGACTACCCAAGTGACTTTGATGTGGTTCAGGTGAGTTGCATTTTGTTATTGGTATTTATTTATTTATTTATTTTTTTTATCACTATGTTGAGAAATACAACATTGTCAGCAAAATTTACTCACACACACACACACACACACACACACACACACACACACAGAAGGAGGAGCAGTACATAGACTTTTGGGATGCACTACATAGACACTGTTTAAAGTGGCAGAGAACAAAGAAAACCAGAATTAGCTATAAAAATCAGAAAGTATTGATTGCAACATTTTTTACTAACAACTAATTACGTTCACAGATTCAAGAACATCACAAAAATGTGGGCCTAGATGCACTGAAGGACCATCCTGCAGTGAAAAGAGTAACTTCCCAGCGCATGGTGATTCGCCACCTACACTTTGTCAATGACACTGAAGATACAGATCTGGACCAGTGGGAAGAGAATATATTTGCTAATGTTTCTGAAACTGAAGGTTATCCTGGTATGATTTTCAATGTAACTGATTCAGACAGAATTACCTTAGGCGATGAAACTTCCTTAAACTCTGAGGAGGAGTTAACTGACACACAGGAGGTGCATGGTGATGACATGGAATATGACCATATCTTTTCTGAGGCTACTGCAGACAAAACAGGCACCAAAGGCACAGGTGATGGTGAGCCTTGCAGTGGAGATAAATGTAAGGAAGGGGAGACAGAGGATGGCACCTGGCCGGCCTCTAGACCACTGCGGCGATCTTCACTAACACTCGTGAGTTGACCATCTTTTCAACATGTGCTGTATTATAGATAAATCAATAAATTCCGAGAGATATGTTTGATGATTACTTACAATTATCTAAATCTGATTTACCAAATAATTAGATATAATTTGTATCAGCAAATGAGTAAGGGAAACTTTTTCCAGGGCACAGCATTTTGGCAGACCACCGGCAGACACTCCAGCCGCCGTCTTTTACGTGCCATCCCTAGGCAGATAACAACCACTCTGCAGGCAGATGTACTGTGGAGCATGGGCATTACAGGTGAAGGAAGCTGGATGTCCATATTCATGAAATTGCCTTTGTTACTATAAAATGTGTTTTTCAGCTTAGAAACTGGAGTGCCCTTTCCCTGAACAAAGTAGACTGAAATGATCATGTATCATCATGTATCATGTATGCCAACATTATGCTGACTTTCAAGCATTAAAATGGTTGCATCTTTCTTGTTTAGGTACTGGAGTTAAAGTGGCTGTGTTTGACACTGGCCTCTCTAAATCCCATCCCCATTTCAAGCGCATCAAAGAACGAACAAACTGGACAAATGAAAAAACTCTTGATGATGGCCTAGGACATGGCACCTTTGTGGCTGGAGTAATAGCCTCCAGTGGGAAGACCTGCTTAGGATTTGCTCCTGATGCTGAACTGCATATTTACAGAGTATTCACCAATAACCAGGTGAGTTGGAGCAGTATGGGAGTGCATAAGTACAAATACTGAATGGTTTATATGGGAAGCTAAGAACTAAAGGATACATATATAATTTGATTCTTTAAAAATTTTATGGATGTAGACATTATCTATATATCTATATACTAACCAACTTCCACTTGAAGCTGGATAACTGAAACAAGGTAAACTCACTGAATAGTGACAGAAATCACATAAATGTAGATGTAGATAAGTATATGCAACAGTCATCATATTGAAATTAACATGTGACATGTATGCAATGAAAAACTGAAACAAAGTGGCTGAGTAGTAAGCTACTGCAAAATCTTTCAGACTCAAAACCAGTTAGCCTTAAAGATGACCACTTTTTGACTAATACTGCCCTTCTGGAAGCTGGATAAATGTTCTGGTACCTTTACTGGAAAACTGCTGCATATTTTAGCTACAAGATTGTTGATTTCATGTTTAACAAAAACATGATTTTCCTTTTGATATAGACTTAATTTTAGTTAAAACTTATACTTAATGAAATGTTAACAAATTTTTATTTGTATTGCTGAAGAACTATTTGCTTCCTGCAGGTGTCCTACACATCCTGGTTCCTAGATGCTTTCAACTATGCAATTCTAAAGAAGGTGGATGTGTTGAACCTAAGTATTGGAGGACCTGATTTTATGGATCATCCCTTTGTTGACAAAGTATGGGAACTGACAGCAAACAGAGTCATCATGGTGTCTGCCATTGGCAATGATGGGCCACTCTATGGGTTTGTATATTTCACCATCAGTACCTCAGATTTTTTGTGGCATGTTGAGATATTATAGATGACTGCAAGAGGGTTGCAGAATGTCTACTCAAGAGATGTAATTTCAGAAGTAACTTTGTGATTCATTAATTGAGATTGAACATCATCCAATATCTCACTATAAATGGACTGGTTTCAGAACTTTGAACAATCCAGCAGACCAGATGGATGTTATTGGTGTAGGCGGCATAAATTTTGAAGATCAGATTGCCCGCTTTTCCTCTAGAGGCATGACAACTTGGGAATTGCCTCAGGGGTGAGTTACCCACATCCACTACAGTGTATGCAATGCCCCTCCCTTTATGCCTGAGGTATGAAACCTTAGTGTGATTGTATAAATGAAGTATGGCTCAGTCCTGAAAATCTTATACTTTACACAACTTTGTCTTAACAGATATGGCCGTGTCAAACCTGACATTGTGACATATGGGTCCCTGGTGCAGGGATCAAGTATGGAGGGCAAGTGTCGACAACTCTCAGGCACTTCAGTCGCCTCTCCAGTTGTTGCTGGAGCTGTCACTCTTTTGGCCAGGTATTTGATGCTGCACCTCTTGTGGTTGTTTGTTACAATATTGTTACATTATATTGTAACAAACATTACAACTTTTCTGTACAGTTACTTCATAATTGTGACTTCTAAATATTAGAATATTATTGTATATTATGAAACTTGGAAGAACAAAATTATTAATAAACTTTGAAAATCTAATACTGTAGTTATTTTGTCTTAAAGTCAGTTTGATAAAAATTTATCTGATGTTTTCTTTTTAAAAATTTGATGTTATTAATATGTAATATTCCTCTACTTTAGTATAAAGTAGATCCAGAATAGCAGAATGTATTTTGATTAAATATTTAAACTGAGGTAAATTATTTAGTTTGATGTAAAAGTATGTGAATATTTTTTTCAGTGGTGTTCTTCACCGAGGAGGCATCATCAACCCAGCCAGCATGAAACAGGCCTTGATGGCCTCAGCACGAAGACTGCCAGGAGTAAATATGTTTGAACAGGGTCATGGCAAGCTGGACTTGGTAAAGGCATACCAGGTGCTTTCAAAATATAAACCTCAAGCTTCCCTGAGTCCTAGTTACATAGATCTCACTGAGTGCCAGTACATGTGGCCATATTGCACTCAACCTCTTTACTATGGTGCCATGCCTCTCATTGTTAATGTCACAATCCTCAACGGCATGGGTGTATCTGGACGCATAGTTGAAAAGCCTGTCTGGCACCCATACACTCCTCAGTTTGGACAGCATCTTGAAATGGCATTCACTTATTCAGAGGTACAGTAGCTTCTTTATGCTTCAGGATGGGTTCTTATCAAAGCTGCAATCATTTGTAATACAACAGTGCAAATTTTCTCAGTAATTCTTCTAAATTATGAGCAAAGCAGTTAATTTTAGGGCTATATATTATTGGTTATACATTCACTAAGCACTTAATCTGAAACTGTAAGGGGTTCACATTGGATTTATCAAATGAGAAGAAGAAATGGGAAGCAGACAAAATAACATCATACACTCAGTTCTTATCTTCTAAATTTTTGTTCATTTGTTCAGTCCCCAAAATAGAAGCAAAAAAGTGGTTATGTCTGGTTGTAGCTTTAGATTAAACATATATTTAATATGATCCTTAATTGTTGTTAAGCTCTTTTGTGAAATAAATCCTATGCCTTTGGCCAACTTCAGGCAACAACAGAATTCTGTTGGCAACATAACAACAATAATCCAACACCGGTTTTCCAGGTCTTGTGGCCATGGTCAGGCCATCTTGCTGTATGGATCACTGTGGCTGAGAGTGGTAAGGACTGGGAGGGTTATGCACGAGGACATATCTCTATTACTGTGGAATCTCCCCCTGAAGAAGGTGAAACCCAACCAAGAATTTCTCATGTGAAGTTACCTGTCAAGGCCAAAATGATTCCTACACCACCGAGACACAAACGTGTGCTGTGGGATCAGTTCCACAACCTGCGTTATCCTCCAGGCTACTTCCCAAGGGACAACTTGCGCATGAACAATGACCCATTGGACTGGAATGCAGACCACATACATACAAACTTCAAGGACATGTACCAGCATTTACGGAACAGTGGATATTACATTGAAGTACTGGGATCTCCTTTCACTTGTTTTGATGCTAGCAAGTATGGAACTCTGATGATTGTTGACCCTGAAGAGGAGTATTTTCCTGAAGAGGTGACAAAGTTACGACAAGATGTCGAAAAAGGCTTGTCCATCATTGTGTTTGCTGACTGGTATAATGTCAATGTTATGAAGAAAGTGAAGTTCTATGATGAAAACACAAAGTAAGTAGCTTTGTTATTTTTAAGAAGTACATATGGAAATTTAATTGCTGTGAAAGAAATACAAGTACATAAAGATTCTTAAACTAGGAAAACATATTTTCTGATATCACCTACTTTGAGGCAGTAGTTTTGCCATCAAAGGACACATGAATATGTTAACAGTGTCATTGGGTGATGCTCTTTCCCTCTGATTGGCTGATGTATTTCTGTCACAAAAATTTTGATTATTTTTTCTATAATGTATCCTAATGCTAATTTTTCCGTCAGGCAACTCTGGATGCCAGTAACGGGGGGCAGTAACATCCCTGCCCTTAACTACCTGCTTGGTTTCTGGGGTGTGGCCCTCAGTGATGGAGTTTATGAGGGAGACTTCACTCTGGGAGACAGGGACATGTACTATGCCACTGGAACTTCATTGGCACAGTTCCCTCGGGATGGTATAGTGGTGCGTAAAACCCTGAACGATCATGCCAAGGAGATGTTGGAGGCTGAGAATGAGAGTGTTCAAGGTATGCTGTAATCTATGATACTCTTTGTTAACAGAGGAGGAGGCAGTAGACACCTGCCAAAATGATAATTACTCCCAGTGAGGTCTAAAGCACTGTTCAGGGGGTGCTGTGAACTTATCATTAAACCCAGCTGTGACCTCACTGAACATTTCCCTTTGTGTCTCACAACACAAGGGGGCAGTCACAGCTTGCCCTCTAAAGACAACTCTCTTCCTTCACACAAAACTACAAGCACCTAATAACACACACACACCCTTCACTCAAAAATTTCAAAATCATCATGGCGACTCCTACACCAGCCTCGGAGTCCCCATCTGGAGAGGGGACCATAAATGTCCCCAGGTTGAACTGCCTTTCTGCCGACGACCCTAAGTGTCTTGACACCCCCCTCAACTTTTTTTTCATTAACTTCTGCAACATTCGCGGTCTAAGATCTAATTTCAACCTGTAGAACACCACCTCTCCTCTTCTAAACCTCATCTTCTTTTCCTCACTGAAACTCAGGTGTCTGAGGCAACTGACAGTAGCCCCTTTTCTGTTCCCTCCTACTTTCTCTATCCTCATTTTTGATCCAAAGCTGGATGCTGTGTTTATGGGCGCAATGACTTAGCCTGCTCTCGTGCCCACGCTCTTGAATCTTCCGAGTTTTTCACCATCTGGCTATGACTACAGAGTCACTCTCATACTAAATTTATCTGTGCTGTATACCTCTCACCTAACTCCTCTGACTATAAGAAATTCTTTGACTACTTAACTTCCAAAGTGGAGCACATTCTGACATTCTGACCCTCTTCCCTTTTGCAGAGATCTCCATTCTTGGAGACTTCAATGTTCACCACCAGCTTTGGCTTTCCTCTCCCTTCACTGACCATCCTGGTGAACTAGCCTACAACTTTGCTATCCTCCATGACCTAGAGCAATTGGTGCAACACCCTACTCGTATTCCTGACCGTCTTGGAGATACGCCCAACATTCTTGACCTTTACCTGACCTCTAATCCTGCTTATGCTGTCACCCTTTCTTCTCTGTTGGGCTCCTCCGATCACAATCTCGTATCTTTATCTTGTCCTATCACTCCAATCCCTCCTCAGGATCCCCCTAAGCAAAGGTGCCTCTGGCATTTTGCCTCTGCTAGTTGGGGGGACCTGAGGAGGTATTTTGCTGATTTTCCTTGGAATGACTACTGCTTCCGTGTCAGAGACCCGTCTTTGTGTGCTGAGCGCATAACAGAGATGATAGTGTCTGGCATGGAGGCATACATTCCTCACTCTTTTTCTCGTCCTAAACCTTCTAAACCTTGGTTTAACACAGCTTGTTCTCGTGCTATACATGATAGAGAGGTGTCCCATAAAAGGTACTTAAGCCTTCCATCACCAGAATCTCATGCACTTTATATTTCTGCCTGGAACCATGCCAAGTCTGTTCTCCAACTAGCCAAAAACTTCTTCATTAACAGAAAATGTCAAAACCTTTCAAGATCTAACTTCCCTCGTGATTTCTGGCATCTAGCCAAAAATATCTCCAATAACTTTGCTTCTTCTTCTTTCCCTCCTCTATTTCAACCAGATGGCACCACTGCTATCACATCTATTTCTAAAGCTGAACTCTTTGTTCAAACCTTTGCTAAAAACTCTACCTTGGACGATTCTGGGCTTGTTCCTCCCTCTCTTCCACCCTCTGACTACTTCGTGCCACCTATTAAAATTCTTCGCAATGATGTTTTCCATGCCCTTGCTGGCCTAAACCTTCGGAAGGCTTATGGACTTGATGGGGTCCCTCCTATTGTTCTCTGAAACTGTGCCTCCGTGCTTGCACCTTGCCTAGTCAAACTCTTTCAGCTCTGTCTGTCAACATCTACCTTTCCTTCTTGCTGGAAGTTTGCCTACATTCAACCTGTTCCTAAAAAAGGTGACCGTTCTAATCCCTCAAACTACCATCCTATTGCTTTAATTTCCTGCCTATCTAAAATTTTTGAATCTATCCTCAACAGAAAGATTCTTAAACATCTATCACTTCACAACCTTCTATCTGATCGCCAGTATGGATTCCGTCAAGGCCGCTCTACTGGTGATCTTCTGGCTTTCCTTACTGAGTCTTGGTCATCCTCTTTTAGAGATTTTGGTGAAACTTTTGCTGTTGCCTTGGACATATCAAAAGCTTTTGATAGAGTCTGGCACAAAGCTTTGATTTCCAAACTACCCTCCTATGGTTTCTATCCTTCTCTCTGTAACTTCATCTCAAGTTTCCTTTCTGACCGTTCTATTGCTGGTGTGGTAGACGGTCACTGTTCTTCTCCTAAATCTATTAACAGTGGTGTTCCTCAGGGTTCTGTCCTGTCACCCACTCTCTTCTTATTATTCATTAATGATCTTCTAAACCAAACTTCTTGTCCTATCCACTCCTACGCTGATGATACCACCCTGCACTTTTCCACGTCTTTTCATAGACGTCCAACCCTTCAGGAGATAAACATGTCACGCAGGGAAGCCACAGAACGCCTGACTTCTGATCTTTCTAAAATTTCTGATTGGAGCAGAGCAAACTTGGTATTGTTCAATGCCTCAAAAACTCAATTCCTCCATCTATCAACTTGACACAACCTTCCAGACAACTATCCCCTCTTCTTCAATGACACTCAACTGTCCCCCTCTTCTACACTGAACATCCTTGGTCTGTCCTTTACTTATAATCTGAACTGGTAACTTCACATCTCATCTCTAGCTAAAACAGCTTCTATGAAGTTAGGTGTTTTGAGATGTCTCTGCCAGTTTTTCTCAACCCCCCAGCTGCTAACTCTGTACAAGGCCTTATCCGTCCATGTATGGAGTATGCTTCACATGTCTGGGGGGTTCCACTCATACTGCTCTTCTAGACAGGGTGGAATCAAAAGCTTTTTGTCTCATCAACTCCTCTCCTCTAACTGACTGTCTTCAGCCTCTTTCTCACCGCCGCAGTGTTGCATATCTAGCTGTCTTCTACTGCTATTTTCATGCTAACTGCTCCTCTGATCTTGCTAACTGCATGCCTCCCCTCCTCCCACAGCCCCGCTGCACAAGACTTTCTTCTTTCTCTCACCCCTATTCTGTCCACCTCTCTAACGCAAGAGTTAACCAGTATTCTCAATCATTCATCCCTTTCTCTGGTAAACTCTGTAACTCCCTGCCTGCTTCTGTATTTCCACCTTCCTATGACTTGAATTCCTTCAAGAGGGAGGTTTCAAGACACTTATCCACCAATTTTTGACCGCTGCTTTGACCCTTTTATGGGACTGGCATTTCAGTGGGCATTTTTTTTTATTAGATTTTTGTTGCCCTTGGCCAGTGTCCTTCCTACATAAAAAAAAAAAAAAAACTAATTGAATGAAATGATCAGTCTACTAAACTTCTGATAAGGCTAAGATATTATATATATATATATATATATATATATATATATATATATATATATATATATATATATATATATATATATATATATATATATATATATATATATATATATATATATTATTTATTTATTTGTTTATTTTTGTGAACACTGTATTTCAGCCCTTCATGGTGTTTTCTTTGTGCCAACAGATGTACCCATCTTGGGGCTGCTGCAGACAGAAAGTAACAGTGTTGCTGACAATGCTGACAAGAGTCAGAGTCTGGGACGCTTGGTGGTGTACGGAGACTCTAACTGCCTAGACAACAGTCACCTCCAGAAGGACTGCTTCTGGATGCTGGATGCCCTCCTGGAGTACACCACCACAGGCCACCTAGCTGGTGTTTTCAGCTCCAGTGCTGGGGCTCCAATTCCACCAACAACAGACTTGCCCACCAAAATGGAAAACAGTAATTTACACAAACATTCAAAGGTTTGTATCTCTCTTATTTGAATTTTAGATAACCTTATAGTTATGTTTGTATGTTTTCATTATGCATAACTGAAAAATCAAGGAATTAAATGCATGATTATTTCTGTAATTTCTTTAACTTTTAAGTAAGCTACAATTAAAGGACTATATCAGTGTCTTTATCTCTTACTAAAATTAATAAAGCTGAATAATAATAATGCATAGTCAATATTATTGTGTACTAGAATGACTACACTGTATGATAAAGACTTGTCTGAGCTCTTAGGTGAAATAAATTGCCTAGATTACAATATGTGACATTAATAATGTCACATATAATAATAATTGATAATGTCACATATAATAATAATTAATAAGCAATATGTGACATTAATAATTCAGCTCTTATAAGAGATGTACAAAAAAGATGAGTAATTGTTGATTTTCTTGCTATACAGTATGTGGAGTTATATATCACTGTGAATTGTGTCCCAGGTTGTAGAGCACACCCTGGGGATGGAGCAGATGCGGCCCCTGCCAGAGTGTCCCATCTTGGTGCCTGTCATACCACAGCCTCTAAATGTTTCTAACAAAAAGTAAGTTTGATCTAACTGTTACAGCTAGTAAGTCATGCACTAGAAAAAAGAGACAGCTATAGATATATCAAAACTTTAAAATTGAGCTCTGAGAAGATAATTTATCTATCCCCAGCCTGAATATCCATGTGGGCCTAAAGCTGCTCTCCCAACCTGAAATTGTGGCAGCAGTCAAGGTAGCTCCTGTTGATGTTCAGCCTCTGCCTCTGGATGGCCATGGAAGCAACCAGGGGGATATAGTTGCTGGCTCTTCAAATACAGGTATTAATTTTTCTTTCTGATTTTTCATTCACTTGGCATTTTCTAATCTTTCATTCTTATGACATTTGTAGCTTCTGAATTAACAGGAATGACCTAATGCAAGGCAACTTTTGAGTGATTAATCACTATGTGATAAGTATGTTGGTGAGAATAATTCTCTGGAGAGAGATTTTAAAGAAATTTTCTTTCCCTCATAAAATCTGTGACTCAAGAATGAAGTACTCTTACTGGTGTATCTCCATTTGACTGGTTATGGCTGTGACTACTGCCGACACATGCACAACTCGATCCATCCCACATCATTAACTGGTCTTGCACGCTGGTATTGATATAATTTTTGATGCCTCAGTCTTTGAAGAAATCCTTTTTAAATTTTGTCTGTGGGTTTAGTGGGAGATGGAAGTTTCCCTAAGCTTTGGGACAAGGTTGAAATGCTTCCATCCAAGAAATTGGCTATGTATGTTGTGAGTAAAGAGATTACACTGGGGAGGAGCTTTGTAAGTAACCAGATTAGGTTAAAAACAATTCTTTTATGGTTTTATTTGATTTACAAGTGGGAATTCTTGTGGCACATGTATCACATGTCTATCATTTGGTACACTCACTGTTGCACCCCCATTTGTTAGAAGATTAAGCTTGTGCTTGTTTTTCATTGCATGCTGTGCTGATTTTTTTGTTTTTTTTTTGTTTTAGCTACATTCAGTTTTTATATTACAGCACTGCTCTGGTCTTTGTTGGTAATCTGGAATGATTCACCTTCACAGTGTGTCTTATACTGTCTTCATATTATGATTACTGTTGTATTTACTAGTGTTAGTGTTTTAGCATTTAAAAACTATTATTCTACATCTTAGTAGCCTTAACATGACATTCTGTCTCTAGCTTATTATTTCAGTATTGTATATAGTGTAAGACAAAATTTTGCTTTTGATCTTTAATTTATGCCTGTTGCTTGGAAATGAAAAATATTTTAAAAGATTCCACTATAACAGATGGTGGTTGACAACCCAAATGACTATGCTTACACACTATCAAGGTTAACATTATTCCAGGTATTTCATTGGTGACTTTTCAGTAACCTGTCCCTAACAGCAGTGTGACAACACTCATGGGGTATATCAAGGCCACCCATGAATGCATGTCATGCACTGTAGTGAACAGTATGGAGTAGAAGTATGACAGAAGCATACACAGTGTACATGTGGGAAGGATAGAGGGAAGATCCATTGTCTGCAAAATAAACCTGTGAATAAGTAATTGAAGTTCACATATAAAAAAAAAATAAATAAATAAATGAAAACTACTAATAGATTGTGGTAGCCATAATAACTCAACCAATGAATGAGGATCTAGTAGTGATGAAAGTTACCATCGTCGTCTTTCTGTGTTGTCTGGCCTTTTGGCTGAGAAAGTGCCTATATAAATGGTTTGAATTACATAAGAATTCCTGCAGATCTCTTTTATTGAACATAGAGAATATACTGACACGAACTTATGAAGCGACTTTCCAGTTTCAATGTCTCGTATAGTATTGATGACTGAATGCATCATCTGATGTCCTTCCAACATTCTTTGTAATGTGTGTTACAGAAAGTGATGATGGTGCCATTCATACCAGTTTGTAGCACGACGCTGGTGGGATTTTTGTTATTACTAAGAAACATGATGTCTTGATTATGAAAGGTGAGTTAGCATATCAAATGAAGAAGTTTCATTGGTAAAGACCAACAATTATGGGAAATTCATTATGATGAAAACCAGCTCAAATAATATTGTGCTTGTTTCTTACCAGAAATTTGCAAAGTTTATCCTCAGAACAAAAAATAGTTCAGAAAACTAATGCTGTAGATTGTCAATCTGTCTGTCTCCCCGTTAGATAGTGTCCCTGAGAATTTCCCCAAAGGAATTAGTAATGATATGCCTCACCCTTTCCCACAGCAGCATGACTTAACACTTGTAATTCTCATTCCTGTTTTGGTCACTATACTGGCTTATAATTACGAATTAGCTTCTTCATCCCTCTCATTATCAAAGCTTTAAAATGTTGCCTGTATTATTTCACTTTTCTTTAGGATAAATTCTTGGGAGAGAAATATCAAAGGCATTTCATGGAACAATAAATTTCTGCTCTGAGAATTCTTGAGCTATGCGAAGTAGTAACAAGGAAAATAATTTTGTCTTTTTTCTGATATAAAAATGCAAAATTGTCACTTATCAATAAAAAAAATGTAGAATATATTAGGTTGATTTTGATATATTTCATTAATGGATATTATTCTCTTTACAAACAATTTTTTTTTAGGAAATGTAATCCATTATTATACTGCAGTTCATATGTAATTTATATCCTTTCTCAGTGCATTGCATTAGTTTTCATTCCATTCATTTAGTATTTACTTTGATTAATAGCTACATGAACCTTGATAGGTTTTGATTTCCCAAAGAATATTCATACATAATTATCAGGAATTAGACATACTGGTATTTCTGGGAAACTTGAATAATGTAAATTCTTTCACCATGACATATAGGTCAAGGTGTTGTGCAGAAGAATTATTGAAATTGTATTTCATGGAAAGATTTCATGAAATTGAATGCAGTGGGTTGATGTGATTGAGTAATAAAATGAATGTGAATGTGAAAGGAAAATAATTCAACAATATAAATGTTTGAAAGTACTTATTAGAAATACACATGTAAGTAATGTATGAATTATTGAAGATCAAGTGATGGATAGACTAACTGATATGAGACAATAATATTAACTTCAGCAGAGGAAAAAATCAGTATATATTTATGTGGTGCTAGTGACATTTTCCTGAATGCAAATAACACAAAGCTACTGCCTTCCACAGGTAGCAGTCTGAGCACCCTTGCCTATCCCACTGAGAGGACCCCAGCATTTGCCATCCTGTCCATAGTGATGGTGGTGCTTATGGTGTGTTACTGGTACCGCTCCAGACACAGACCCAAGAGGCGGCGCAGCAAACTCCGCAAGGTTTTCATGGCTGCCATCAATGGTCGTCTTCCCTCTGTGTGAATGGCCATAACCCAGCTCAGGTTTGGATCATAAGATAATTTCATGAAAAGAATTAATGTACAAAGTACGTTGAATGTACTAAAGTTTAATTATTCAATAAATGAAAAATGTCTTGTCCTGATGTGTTGCTAATAACACATATTTAAGGAGTTTAAATCAATTATTGTCATGGTATTCCTTTTTTAGCCATGCAATATATTGCAAAGCACATATGAGAGACAAACATATAGTTGGTCACGATAACAGAAATCTTTTGCATACACTGTGCAAAATAATGATAATAAATGACAATTTTATTTTCTTATTCTTGTATTTATTATTATTATTGATATTATTATTATTATTATCATTCTTAATATTAAAATGTAGAGGCCTGGTGGCATGGGGTTTGTGTGCTCAACTCTCACTAGAGTGCATCTGGAATCAAAGCTAAGGGTGGGGAGAAACAGTATGGGCTCTTCACCATTCATTCTGTAGTCCCTGTACATTTAGCAGATGATGGGCACAAGACATAAGTCATGGAGCTTTGACCTTACAGGAGAAGTACAGAGCCAGGAATCCTGGCCTGTCTAAGTACTGAAGGCCAATAATTTTGGCCCACTGTTTCTATCTGTGGATGCCTATTATCAGAGACTAGAAATGATCTATGCCACAACATGAATGGTAAACAGGCCAGAGTATAAAAAAGGAAAACACTAATTTATAAACACCATTATAAAATCATCATGAATGAATTACCATAAAATTATGAGACTAAATTGGCTTGATATTTACTATTTAAGGGATGACAAGAAGGGCTTTATGTATGCCATGGTTTGTAGAGTTAAAGGCAGTTATTCAAAGACATGGTTCTTGTACATAGTATAGGGTTGATCAAAAGTTTTCTATTCCTGGTAGTTACAGGCTGGAAAGCCCTCCGAGAAATGAACATTGAAGGCTCATTTCTCGATGGTGAATAACCACAAGTAAAGAAAATAAACAAACTAAGTACTTCATTTAAATATGAAATTGCCATTATATTGTCATCAAAAGTGTACAACTTAAAGGCATTATATTTATAAATAGATATAAATGGGAGACATGAAGTAAATAATAGTTTACTGCCAGCATCCTTTGGTTTTTATACCTAAACGCTATGGCAACTAAGAGAAAGTTCACAGGATTATTGCAATATGTGGCTTGTTTCCAGTGGGGATAATTTTCATGATGCTGTGACCTCTTCATTGATTAAAATGTACATAATTTACAGAATAGTTTACTAATAACATTCAGTGTAGAATTTTACTGTCTTTCACAATGATAGCAAATCTTAGAAATGTTTTTTGCACACAAGTGGAAGTTGGAGATTTAGAGAAGTGGAACAGAGCACTCATAATTTTTATAGCAGATATTTTGTCACTAAATAGGTTAGATGTCTCATTGTATTTGTCTGCATAAATAGTCTGTCAAATTATTTATGTATTACATAAGCTTTAGTTGAAACATATCGCATTACATGTTGCCCTGGACATGTAACCAACTGTGGAGTGTGATACAGAGTTTTAACTTTACTCCATTTTAAGGTGACAGTGTTAATCATTGGTGTACTTATGAATTTAGTAATTATAAATGTGAAAAGGTATTGAAGTATTCAACTAGGCATTAACAAATGTAGAATTTTATACTGTACGAAATGAAAAGATTGAATGTAATGTTACTGCCAGTGGAAAAGTTACATTTTGAACAAAATTGGAATTGTTCATCTCACATGAACTCTTTCGTTAGCTCTGTTGCTGTGAAATTTGGTCACTAAATGTAGAGTTAAACTGATGTCACTGTAAAGAATTCAGTAACATGAAATATCACAGGACTGACAAAAGTGTCCATTTTAAATTTGCTCCTAGACTGAATGAAGGCTTGAGACCTACACAGTTCTTTGATCACCAAATCTGACATAACTGGGATATGGCATGTCTCCTCACTAGGTTGTACTTATAGCCATTTGGCAACAGTTCTGACTAGGGAGAACCTAAAGGATACCAGAAAGGCTTATGGGTGAAGCAACTGATGAGTAATCCTGCTGAGAGATATAAGGAATAGGAAGTATTTGCATGGAGGCTTGTTTGTGAAAACCTCAACGAATGAGTATGATCACTAAGTGGAGTACTATGCCCCCACCAAGTGCATATTTTTTTATTTACTTATTTATTTATGTATAATTTTTACCTTTTTATTGTATTTCAATTTGTTTTATTTGGTGTTGCTAATGTTATTTGTTTATCACTCCTGTGGCAAAGCACAGCTTAGTTTTGGCCTTATCTGTCAAGTAGGCATGCACAAAAAAACATACAAAGACTAGGCCAATAGACACACACAAACACTGACTTAACAAGAGATGAGTGAATAAGGATTTGCAGAAGTACAGTTTTCCACATGGCACAATAGATTAGCAGAGTACATAGCCAGAGGAAGTGGTGTGTGCAAACAATATATGAATGCAAATCTTAAGAAAACAGGATAATTTGGTTATAAAAATGGAATATTGCAAGCTTTGCTCAATCCTGTAGAAATACTAATGTAAATATTGGAATACAAAAGGGGGACTGTTGACCAATATTGTATGGTCATAACTTTTTGATTGATATCTTTACCCATTCTTCAATGGGCAAATTGGTGCATCAATGTGAAAGGAAGTCAACAAAATAGTAAAAACCTAGCTTGGAAATTGAACCATAAACCTTTCAGTTCTGCTCCAGATGTTGTAACCACTCTGGTATCAGGTTGTTATGTCGTGCTTTTTATTCATCATTAATACTAATGATGAATGAAAGTATTTCCTCCATTAAACAAATTGTCATATTGCATGTACATAGTCACGTCAATACTTATGAGTGGACTTTAGATTTAATCACTGCTCCACTATAATAGTGAGTGCAAAGTATAGCAACAATTTAAAAGGATTACTGAAAATGATGATATTCAGGTTGTTATGCAATGTTTAAGAAATTTTTACAATAAGAGTGTGTGAGAAAATCTTATTTTTTTTAAATAATTTAAAGAATAAAATGGAAGTTCGAAGTCAAATTCCATTGTTAAGTGGAATGTTTCTGAATGTATTGAGCTGAATTCTTCCTAATTTATAATGTGTAAAAATAATGTGACATGAAAGAGGGTGACAAGCAAAGACTAGTGTTGTACTGTTATTATTGTTGTCTAATAGACTGATGTAAAGAAATATGGAAGAAAAGAGTGAGATGAGGAAATCATATAACTTCCAGAAACATTTGTAAAAACTTTATGCATGTAGACTGTAGAGGTGAGATAAAGTTATTTATGAGTCAGTTGTTGCACACTTCTTTAACTGTAACAGATATTCACATCTATGTCTATCCATATCTGTCTGTTTGAAAGTCATCTGTTATGTCTTTCCTAGCTGCCAGATCTCACTCTCATTGCATTGGCAAATGGGACCAAGACATGACAATGTGGTTGCCATTTGAAGTTGTAATAAATGCTTCAAAGGTCCAGAAATATAAATTATGCTTATCTTTACAACCACCATGTACACAAATACATTATTTACTTAGGGTCAGAATTTTCTCAGTTACCTAATAATTTTTAATGTAACATAATTGTTGCATTTTTTCATGTGCTTTTCAATGGGTCCACATTTACTTGCTCCAGTCCAGCCCTCCATTTGACATGATGGCACAGTTATGTATGAGGGGCATATGTACAATAGAATGTATATCAATAAGATAAATACTTCAAACGTATTTAATCTACAGTTAGATACAAACCTATTTCTTACCCCCACTATTTCAAATGCAGCTGAACACTTCTTCCCACACAGAAGTGGCTCACCCACTGATCCTGTACAGTTACACATCTCTGTTACTTTCCATCAAACTTACTGTTCTGTATTGGAACCCAGATTAGCTATAACACATAATGAACTTTGGTTTTGATTTTAAAGGATACTGGATGGATTAAAGGGTGATGTTCAGGCTGTCCAGTAAAATATCAGGTGGCAGCACTAGCAAAAATAATCCTCAAATTATTTGATGATGTTTTACATTGAATTTGCTTTATCAAGCATGAAATTAGTTCAGGTTAATTAGAAAACAAAAGACTGCCTTAAAAAAAAAATGTAATTTAGCCATTGACCACAGTATACTGGTTTTATGAAACCCAGTATAACAGTTTCATTATGAAGTGTTGAGGAACTTTGCTTAAGTATGGATATCTTATCAAGCTCATATGGAGAGGAAGAAAAATTTGTGTAACCAGTTGCAAGCCATGTATGATACTAAAACAGAATGAGTTTTCTGATCTTCTATAACTAACCACAGAATTAAATAACAACTAGAAAAAAGGGTGTCAAGGAAGGAAGCACTAGTATGTAAAATTTAAGAAAATCAAGATTTATTATATATATAAAAAGTATAAAGTGATGCAGGTGAAAGACTGTATCGCTGGTAACTATCTGAATGCTTGAATTTACATATACGAGTACACAGTTACTCAAAAATATAAAAATCCTTACGGAAATACAGTGTAAACTAATCAATGCAGTACAGCTGAGCAGCTTACATTATACAATTTAAAAACTTTTCCACTAATGCCCCTGATTACCATTTTTAACTTGTACTAAAAAGATATATATATATATATATATATATATATATATATATATATATATATATATATATATATATATATATATATATATATATATATATATATATATATATATATTACCATTTTCAAGCCATATGATCACCTAATGAATCTGTCTTTTTGTGTGTAGCATGACAACTCTCTTGACCTTTGGCAACACAGCACCACTGATTCCTTGTTCCGACAGTGTTGCAACATGCTCTCCTTCCCGATTCCCTGGTATTGCAAACCAGTTATGCCTAATATACACTAATGTACACACACACACACACACACACACACACACACACACACACACACACACACACACACACACACACACACACACACACACACACACACACACACACACACACACACACCACTTCATTTTTATACTAAATGAATAAGAAACTGGGCAAGGGCAACAAAAAGATTTTCATGGGTAAAACATATACTGTCTTCAGTTGTTTAAAATGATAATTGTAGTAGTAAAAAAAAAAAAGGATTGGATAAATGTATTTACCAAGGTGTCTTGATGCTCCTCTCTTGGAGTTCAAATTGAAGAAGTATGAAAAAAAAAACTTGCCCTGCAGAGGGATGATTTTTGTATCCCTAAGATGAACAGAACACTGACCAGAGCAAGTAAACACTTTAGGAGTGCAGGATGGTCTCACAAAGGAAAAGAAGAGGAAATAGTAAAATCAAGAGAAAGTAATTTATTCAGATTTTCTATTAGTTACATTTGAATTTTTATTAGATTTTGTCTCCTGTATCTTTTTATTGCATATTATTGTTCAGTAAACTTATCCTACAATCTTTATGATAGAGTAAGTTCCACTTTTCTTAGTTACTGTAAGTGCCTGGACAATTTGATCATAGGCTGCAAGTAATTAAGTGTTATTTTGACTACACAGATATTCCTTCAATACTTTAGGTGGCAATAATTTGTGATCATGGTCAGTCTTACAATTGTATAGACACATGCTATACAGTACTAATGTTTTGTTTAATTTTTTGACCAAAGAATTTAGTGTGTGTGTGTGTGTGTGTGTGTGTGTGTGTATTATGTTTTGTAGAAGTAGTTGTTATAATGTCATGTGCATTTTGTAACTTTTCATTATTTATCACATGTAGTATTGTTGTATTGGTAAATTATTTTTCTTGTGTATTGTACTTGGTTTTATGTGATAGAATCTAATTATCTCCATTCATGCACAATACTTTCCTTGAAAGAGAGAGAGAGAGAGAGAGAGAGAGAGAGAGAGAGAGAGAGAGAGAGAGAGAGAACCTTACACTGTAGTACCTCTGTCATAATGTTGCACAACCCCATGTAAGGAAATATAAGGAAGTTGTATTAGTATAGTGATGCAATAAAAGGTCCAGCAGGACCTCTCACATGAGGTTACTGGGTCAGACACTCCTAATTAATATATTTGTTACTTAGATATTAAGCAGGTTAAGTGAGTGTGAAATACTCAGCCTAACAGTGTGATAACTCTCAAGCCACAGGGCAGCGATGCAGTGAGCAGGCTGCAGTGCTTTGTCTTATGTATGTCTGTTCTGTGCACAGGTGATTTGAATAAAAATATTTCATACACTTCTCTCTGTGTCACCTTATAGCAAATGAAGGCATTAAACATTACAGTTATTATATTTTCCATCCAAGTCAGACTTCTTGAACTGGTATGTAGTCTACACAATGTCTGCTGATCTGCCCAGTAAGGCATCCCTATCAGCCTCATGGCAGATTATCAGAAACAAAAAATGGTGGTACATACTATGCATGTGTGTGTGTGTGTGTGTGTGTATGTGTTTACACCTCACTCGCTGATAAATAAGGTGAATGATAATATGAATGGATACATTTTTAAACACATTTTTCGTGCCTTTTTTATATAAATCTTTCTATATATGCACATGAAACAAAGTGTCATGCAATTTGCCTACTTGTCATTTTGAGGATCCATACTGCCAATACTTGAGCCTTCCATCACCAGAATCTCATGCACTTTATATTTCTGCCTGGAACCATGCGAAGTCTGTTCTCCAACTAGCCAAAAACTCATTCATTAATAGAAAATGTCAAAATCTTTCAAGATCTAACTCCCCTTGTGACATCTGGCATCTAGCCAAAAACATCTCCAATAACTTTGCTTCTTCTTCTTTCCCTCCTTTATTTCAACCAGATGGCACCACTGCTATCACATCTATCTCTAAAGCTGAACTCTTCACTCAAACCTTTGCTAAAAACTCTACCTTGGATGATTCAGGGCTTGTTCCTCCATCTCTTCCACCCTCTTGACTACTACCTTGGATGATTCAGGGCTTGTTCCTCCATCTCTTCCACTCTCTTGACTATTTCATGCTACCTATTAAAATTTTTTGCAATGATGTTTTCCATGCCTTTGCTGGCATAAACCCTAAGAAGGATTATGGACCTGATGGGGTCCCTCCTATTGTTCTCTGAAACTGTGCCTCCGTGCTTGCACCTTGCCTAGTTAAACTCTTTCAACTCTGTCAACATCTACCTTTCCTTCTTGCTGGAAATTTGCTTACATTCAGCATGTTCCTAAAAAGGGTGACCATTCTAATTCCTCAAACTATCGTCCTATTGCTTTAATTTCTTGCCTATCTAAAGTTTTTAATCTATCCTCAACAGGAAGATTCTTAAACATCTATCACTTCACAACCTTCTATCTGATTGCCAGTATGGGTTCCATCAAGGCCACTCTACTGGTGATCTTCTGGCTTTCCTTAATGAGACTTGATCATCCTCTTTTAGAGATTCTGGTGAACCTTTTGGTGTTGCCTTAGACATATCAAAAGCTTTTGACAGAGTCTAGCACAAAGCTTTGATTTCCAAACTACCCTCCTATAGCTTCTATCCTTCTCTCTGTAACTTCATCTCAAGTTTCCTTTCTGACCACTCTGTTGCTGCTGTGGTAGACAGTCACTGTTTTTCTAAATCTATTATGTTCTTTAGGGTTCTGTCCTGTCACCCACTCTCTTCCTATTATTCATCAATGATCTTCTAAACTAAATTTCTTGTCCTATCCACTCCTATGCTGATGATACCACCCTGCACTTTTCCACATCTTTTCCTAGATGTCCAACCCTTCAGGAAGTAAACAGTTCACACAGGGGAGCCACAGAATGCCTGACATTTGATCTCTCTAAAATTTCTGATTGGGGCAGAGCAAACGTGGTATTATTCAATGCCTCAAAAACTCAATTTCTCCTTCTATCAACTCGACACAACTTTTCAGACAACTATCCCCTTTTCATCAATGTCACTCAACTGTCTCCCCTCTTCTACACTGAACATCCTTGGTCTGTCCTTTTCTTATATAAACTGAAACTTCACATCTCATCTCTACCTGGGGGGGTTCCACTCATACCACTCTTAGACAGGGTAGAATCAAAAGCTTTTTGTCTCATCAACTCCTCTCCTCTAACTGACTGTCTTCAGCCTCTTTCTCATCGTTGCAGTGTTGCATCTCTTGCTGTCATCTACCGCTATTTTCATGCTAACTCCTCTTCTGATTTTGCTAACTGCATGCCTCCCCTCCTCCCGCGGCCTCGCTGCACAAGACTTTTTTCTTTCACTCACCCCTATTCTGTCCACCACTCTAATGCAAGAGTTAACCAGTATTCTCAATCATTCATCTCTTTCTTTGGTAAATTCTGGAACTCCCTGCCTGCTTCTGTAATTCCACCTTCATATGACTTGAATTCCCTCAAGAGGGAGGTTTCAAGACACTTATCCTTCAATTTTTGACTACCGCTTCGGACCCTGTTCGGGGACCGGTGGCCCTCCTTAATTAAAAAGAAAAAAAAAAAAAGTCGCCCAAGACACGGCCTGGCCTGAGGTTGTTGTGTCCACGCTGCACCTGAGCCTGACTCAATCCTTGAAGATGACCTTGGGTGGCTGCTGCAGTTAATTCTGCCACGCGCAATTAACACTGTGGATCGATGTGAACGTAACTACTGCTTCTAACAAAGTAATCAAATTTTTTGGATCAGAAAGAATGAAGACTATGGACCAGCAGCACAGTAGTAAAGGCGTACGCTTACTCAGTGAACATCGTCCTTGTTAGGCTGTCACGTGACCTTCAGAGACCAACGGAATGAGTGACTGCCACTCCAGGCATCGGAGTCATTTCACGGCTTAAGCCAAAAGCGAAACTAGTCAGGAATAAACTCGCCTCATAACGTCTGTGTCTCTCTCTTGATCTCCACCTCCAATAAATAGTTAAATAAAACACTTCAATGGTGACTTCTGGGAGTCAGGCCACAAGAAAGGAATAATTAATTCTTTGAAAACAAACAATAACCTTTCAGCCCTCTAAGGCATGATTTCTCTTGCGTGCAACAGCGGATACAAACTTTGCTGTCCATTTTACCAACTACAGCCATCTTAATTGAAATGAGCAGACTGGAGAAGGACGCGGTTAATTCTTAACAAAACAACTTGATGTGTAAGAAACCAATCTCAGTATCGGGTGTTCTCGTGTCAAGTACATTAGGAAGCATAATATAGAGCGGCAAACCACAACGCTTCACAAAAGACGGTTCTTGAATCCGATCCGGTAGGGAAAGGGGAGGAGGCGATACCTGAGCGATACTTGGTGACCAATGTGACTGTAACTATAAGTGATCCCTATGTGCACTGCAAGAACCATGTTGTAAAGGAGGAAGGCTGTGTTAGAAATAAGAACATAATAAAATGAAGGAAGCTGCAAGAAACCATTAGGTCTACGTGTGGGTGTCCGTGTTGATGATGATAGTGGCGATAGTGGTGATGGTGATAGATGACCTTTAGTCCTGAAGAAATGTCAGGTGCAGTTTGGACACACACACACACCATCTCTAGTCTAATACCATCTCACCGAATTAGCACCTTCCTGTGAAACCTTCCTTCTCTTGCCTCTGTGGTTCTCAATGTGCATCATTCCATCTCATAATATTGTGCGTTCATTTTTCTCCTTCCTCTATCAGGTAAACTCCTCCTCCCTGCCTTTGAGGGTAATATTCACGCAGTCCCAGTGCATCGTACCTGTTGCGTCTCACCTCCTCCATCTCGCTCCTATATTAAATTTTCTTTAACTTCCTTCCTCCATTCTCTCTCTCTCCTGTTACTCTTTCCCTGCATGTTTCCCCCTTCAGCCTCTCTTCCTTCCTTCCTACTCTTTCTGTATGTCTTATTCTTCTTTCTCTTCCTCCTGTCTTCCGTTGCTCTTCTCTCATCTCCTGTGGGATGTAGCGGTGGGCGTGGGGGTGCCAGGGACAGCCAGCCTCAGTCAGTCGTCCGCCGCCGCACAGACCACACATTCGCTCCCTCATCCGCGTCCGGCCGCCGTCCTGCCCTTCCCCCCCAACACGTTTACACCTCCGAGGTACAGCGACTCTTGTTCCCTTTGTTACCCTGTACTGCCCGTCCCGTCCCTTCCCGAGGCCACAGACCTCCACGTACTGTCCAGTGCCACACATTCACAAGTACACTTGCCCACCACGGATTACTAGTGTGGAGTTACGTAATACTGTTTATTTTTCTATATATAGTGATCCATAAGTTTGTTATTACCTGTTACGGATTTACTTGGCTGCGAGAAACAAGTATACACACACGAACAGACAGAGAGAGGCACAGGCACACACACTCCAAGGGGTTTGTGATGCTTCAATTGCTACACTCATTCCCTCATTCTACACGTCATCTCACCCCTCAGCTCCCTCGCTACACAGGCTTCCCCACACGTGTTGCTCTACGTGGGTCATTCATTCAGCACAAACAGTGACACAGGAGGTGCACCATTCATCCCACGTGAGGACTCCAGCTCTGAGGTGACGCATGACTCTCCCTCCTCCTCCCCTCCCACCCTCAGTATATGATAGGTCACGGAAAGGTCACTTGTTAACACACACACACACACACACACACAAGGCGGGAAGAGAGAGAGAGAGAGAGAGAGAGAGAGAGAGAGAGAGAGAGAGAGAGAGAGAGAGACCTACCATATAAAATGACTCGTACACATTTAAATTACACAACTTTCATTTTTCAAAACATGACATCTATTGAAAAAAAAAATACAAAAAATAAGGGATTAACCACGACCACGACCACCTCCTAACTTAACCTAACCCACTATCAACTTACCACGACCACCACCACCACCACCACCACCACCACCACCACCACCACTATAACCACTATCAGCTTTCCAAACTACACCGAACAAACATTATTGCCGCTATCAACCACCACCACCACCACCACCACCACCACTACCACTACCATCACCACCAACATCAACAACAACCACCGCCGACATGACACAACAAACTAACTCACTTTTCACTCATCTTCGTGCCCTCTACTTCCTCCTCCCTCTTCTCCCCCCCCCACCTCCTCCTCCATCCTCAAGGTCACCTCAGCATCCGTCACGTGGGCACTAGACGATGATTATTAGTGTAGTTTTTTTTTTTGTTGTTGAGTAGTCTTCCGTCTCATTGCATTCCCTTTTATTATTTCCGTTCCAGTCTGATGTTCCGTATAGATGTGTGTGTGTGTGTGTGTGTGTGTGTGTGTATACTACATCCTCACTTAGCTTGCTCCAAACTTCTATATTCTCTGTGGGAAACTATATTTCATTATGTTATTCAAACACCTTCCTTTTCTTAGCTTTTTTTTTATGTAGCCTCGTGTGCATTTGGTACTACTATATCTGGTGGTGGTGGTGGTGGTGGTGGTGGTGGTGTGTGTGTGTGTGTGTGTGTGTGTGTGTGTGTGTGTGTGTGTGTGTGTGTGTGTGTGTGAGAGAGAGAGAGAGAGAGAGAGAGAGAGAGAGAGAGAGAGAGAGAGAGAGAGAGAGAGAGAGAGAGAGAGAGAGAGAGAGAGAGAGAGAGATACAAGCGCTAGGAGTATAATCAAGGTGGGTGAGAGGAGGCAATTAAGTTATCTGAGAAAAAGTCATTAGCAAGAGGGTGGGAAAAATCAGGTAAGCAAGATTGAAGAGCGGGCGAAGGCAGGTAATAAAGGCGGGCAGGTGAAAGGGGAGGACAGGTGTACACATACCTGATAACACGCCACCACTCCCTTACCTCACCTTGCTCACTACACCTGTTGGACACACCTTCCCCACCCCTCTACCTGTTGCTTCAGTAGGGGAGGGGAAGATGGAGGGATAGAGGGGAGGGTGGGAGGAAAGAAAGAAGAAGGGGAAGAGAGGGGAGTGAGTGGGGATAGTGAAGGTGTGATTGTCTTACTTCCTGGACTGCACTTTCTTTCCTTTACTGTCCTCTGTTCTTTCCCTTTCTCACTTTTCTTTCTTTTTATCCATGATTTGACTTCATTATTATGTTTTGTTTTGTTTTTTTGCGCTAGCGTGATTTTTCTTTTCGTGTGTGTGTGTGTGTGTGTGTGTGTGTGTGTGTGTGTATGTGTTGCAGGAAATGGACGCTGATGCCGGTGGTTCTGTATGGGACAGACCCTGCATGTGACAGCCACACTTTTGAATAATTCACCATTGATTTCTTTCGTTGCGTTAATGCTACGACTCTATGGATTTCTCTCCGGTAATTTACACTTAGCAATATATCGATTAATTCCTTCCCAGCTCGTATTAAGGCAAACCTCGCATCGATCCTCCTCCATTATGGGCCTTTAATATATTACACAACCCGAAACTTAGGCAATGGACCAAGCGTCGCACGACAACAGCCAGTTTTTCACGAATACAACTTAAAAAAAAAGCATAGCAATTGATGGTTCTTTAGGAAGTGAGTGACTGGTTTTAAGTGCGCAATCAGGTTCATGTGACACCTGTTCCTTCCGGCAGCTGAGGTCGCGCTGTGAGCCAAGCAGCATGTGGTCGAGGGTGGAAGGTACAGGCAATCATTTTGCCACACAACCACACAACCCAACATTAAAAGATCAGTGCATGGTTTCTTCTGGCAGCTAAGGTCGCGCAGTGAGTTATTTAGCGTGTGGTCGAGGGTGGTAGACAGGGGCAGCCACACAGCCAAAGTCACTCTGTCTCACAGCTCACTCAATGCGATTCTACATGAGGGAGCGTCATCTTTACCGCAGGAACTGATCGTGTTAGGCTTGTTTACAGAGTACTAAGAGTGAGTCAGTATCAAACAGTACACCGTGATGAGAGTACTCGCAAGAATGGCAGTGCGGTAACATACACCATCACGATCGTCAGTGTCATCAACTCGTTTCCAATCGGTGCACAACGGCAAAACAGAGCGAGGGACTGACCACTTGAAGGGGAACTGCCAGAAAAGGCCCAAGTGACTGTGACAACAATAAATCTGGCCGGGAACAGGGATTTATGCCAAGCCTGTCAACAACGTCCTGTGATTGATGGCTGGCGAGGCGAGATAACAGAAGAGCAGCGTGTCAGGGCCTACAGTTTTCACACCAACTATCAGCAAACTCCTACACAGCGTGTAGTAATAGCACGTGAAATGCGGATGAGATAACGCTTTGACTGCTCCAGAAACATAAAAAAAAAATATATATAGTAAGAAGAGAAAGAAAGAAAAAAAAAAGATAAAAGTTAAAACGTATAACAGCCTTCGTTTCCTTACTGTGCTGAGGAGAGAAGTTCCCAGCCATTCGCCTTCGATTCTTCTCAGCGTCTGAAACAATACACAGAATACTAGTAAAGCGATTTTCTATTTAATTATTTATTTTCTGTTATTCTACTGTGGCAGTAGTAGTAGTAGTAGTAGTAGTAGTAGTAGTAATAGTAGCAGTAATAATAGTAGCAGTAGTAGTAGTAGTAGTAGTAATAGTAGTAGTAGTAGTAGTACTATTACTACTACTACTACTACAGTA
>NC_087156.1:21594496-21601996 GCF_035594125.1 Scylla paramamosain | reverse complement strand
CTTCCATTCCCTTCCATAAACCATGGCCAGAAAAGAGCCTCCATTCACGAAAATGTACTTATTTATTCTAATTTCCTGAGTTTCATTTAAGTCAACAAGCGATCTCTCTTTCCTCGCGTCCTACCACGCGCTGCAGGTCCGGTCATCTCCCATCACCCCCTTTCCCTGCAATCACCAGCCACTCTACCCCGCGCCGAACAAGACCCTCATTCCGTCCGCAACCCTTCCACCAATCACTTGACGCGGAACACACTGGTGGTGGTGGTGGTGGTGGTGGTGGTGAGTGGAGGGAAAAATATCTCTATCACGAACGCTGGGATAAAAAAAAAAAAAAAAAAAAAAACGAATAATTTTACGAGACAATCATTCGAAAAAAGAGGATTACGAATTGAATAAAAGTTCAGCTGTTTTGAAGAGGATACTGATTAGAAAAAAGAATAGATTAATTTTAAAAAGATATCCATCGGCAAAAAGAAAATATGAAAACGCCAAAAAAAAAAAAAAAAAAAAATCTATCTATCTATCTATCTATCTATCTATCTATCTATCTATCTATCTATATATATATATATATATATATATATATATATATATATATATATATATATATATATATATATATATATATATATATATATATTAATACACACACACACACACACACACACACACACACACGTACATCACTAACTAGCAAAAAGAAAATCGCAGATGAAAGTTGAATAACTCACCCAACAAGTCAAATAAAGGTGGAAACGAAGAATACGAGAGAAAACCTTAAAAAAAAAAAAAAAAAAAACGCAATTTTGAGAAGCACAGGAAAGGTAGCGTGGCGGCGATTGGCTGCCCTTACGCCTTTAATGGGATGCCTCCTCCTTCAGTACGGGAATGAGGAGTAATGACCGCCATGGCTGAGGCCTCGCCACCTGAGACACGGCAGGCCCTCCAGAAAGGCACCTAACACGCGTCCCTTCGAGCTATACTTGTCTTTTTACCTTCCACCTACCAAAGTGACAAGAGCACCCTTCCAAGACACCAGAGACGAGAGAGAGAGAGAGAGAGAGAGAGAGAGAGAGAGAGAGAGAGAGAGAGAGAGAGAGAGAGAGAGAGAGAGAGAGAGAGAGAGAGAGAGAGAGAGAGAGAGAGAGAGAGAGAGAGAGAGAGAGAGAGAGAGAGAGAGAGAGAGAGAGAGAGAGAGAGAGAGAGATTAAAGTTCTTGAATAATCTCGCCTCATTTCTTTCTAAGACGAGTATGTAAGACTCTTTTACAAGCACTCCGTAAACAGTTTCTCTTCTTCAGCATCTTTTCAATAAACAAACTCACGTGAACATTTTTTCCCTCAACACTTTAACTAAGCAGCACTACGAGATTATAAAAACAAGAACCACACCCACACGAGTTTATATCTTTTCAAGAAAAGAGAAAACGTGTAACTGTACATACCTTAAACTTCATGGTTGTTGACGTTAGTTTGTCATTCAGGGTTCCCTTTAATATTACCGCGAGGATGGAGAAGGAGAGGGGGAGGGAGGGAGGGAAGGCAGGGGGAAGGAGGGGATGGGAGTGGGCAGGGGAAAGAGAGGGAGTGGGTAGGTTGGGGGTTGTTGCTCCATTTCTGCTTCGCTTAACTTAATTAAATCTTCACCAAGGATGATTAGCTCGTGTTAGGCCAGAAGAGTGGGTTTAAGGATCTTATTACTGCCCGTGTGTGCGTGTGCGTAAGAGAGAGAGAGAGAGAGAGAGAGAGAGAGAGAGAGAGAGAGAGAGAGAGAGAGAGAGAGAGAGAGAGAGAGAGAGAGAGAGAGAGAGAGAGAGAGAGAGAGAGAGAGAGAGAGAGAGAGAGAGAGAGAGAGAGAGAGAGAGAGAGAGAGAGAGAGAGAGAGAGAGAGAGTACATACATAAACCCTGCATAAAAATCATCTCTCCCTTCGCTCTAGAACCAAAAGTCTCATCTGGACATCTACCCAGCCCTGTTTTCCAGCCTCTAAATATTCTGCGAGCAAGATTTTTCCATGTCCAGCTCCCTGGTCTGTCTATTCCGCGCTGTACCAGAGTTAAGGGGAATGAATCACGCCCATCACATGCTAGCAGGTCGGGGAAAAAACAAACAGCAGGAGGAAACACACACACACACACACACACACACACACACACACACACACACACACACACACACACACACACACACACACACAGGAAACAACGACGTCATATTTGAACACTTTCCTTGCTATTTGACATTTTTTTTCCACTCTGAGTAATTTTTTCTTGGTCTAAAGCCACCTCCAAGCATGACACCGGCTAGAAATTGCTAAATTTATTCTTTTAAATCCTTTCTTTTCCTTTCATGTCGATGCTTATTAAGATTTCATTGCTTTCACTGTTGTGAATTGTTGCACATCGCATTGAGGGAGGTAGTGCGTCCCTCCTCTTTCGCCTCACGAAAAGACAGCATCTCAGACGACACAAACAGAGGCATTTTTATTTCCACCCTCCAAGAGTTGAATATCTTAACACCGCCCTTGTCAGAAGTCCGTAGTGTTCTGGGGATTGGCGTTACTTGTCAAGGCTGTGGAGTGGAGTGTGACTTTACAAGGCATTCGTTGGCAAAAAAAAAAAAAAAAAAAGCACGATTATAAATGTTAAAAAACACGACATTTTGAAAAGAGTATTGATTAGTAAAAAGAAAAAAAACCGATTAATAAAAAAGACCGGTTAGCAAAAAGATGGTTACTGAAAAATGTAAGAAAAAGAGAAGTTACTGATTAGAGAAAATAAAATTGCGGATAAAAGGCGAATAACTCTTAAAACAAGTCAGATAAAGCTGGAAGCGAAATTAGCTCAATACCTTAATGCAGCACCACTCTTGTCAGGAGTCAGTAGTGTTCTGCTACTCCGCGTTACTCTTTGAGGCAGTGGAGTCGAGTGTGTAGTGGTCTCCATTCACGATCATGTGAGTCACGTTTTTAATTAATACTGCAATATGTTGGGGCTTGAGAAACGGCCATTACTTCGGCGTGAGGCAAGCTGAATCACGGAGGATGAAAAATGAGAAAGAGAGAAAAAGAGAGAGAGATGGAAGAGTGAGAAGAAAAAGACGATGTGGTGGCTAAGTTTCCTTTAGTCTCATTTCCTCCTTCCCAGTATTCCTTTGCTTGTTTCCAGAATCACTCGGCAAAAATCATAACCGAGATAAACGTTTTTTTTTTTAAGTAGATGGGACACAGCCTTCATCCACACACCGTCCAGTCCATGCTATGAACTTTAAGTGGATTCCAGGAAAATCTACGTTTCTCTCTTGTCCCGTTTCACATTCTTGATTTGAATGAATGCTAACCCATCTGTCCCTTTCTGCCCTCCACCTCTCTCTCTCTCTCTCTCTCTCTCTCTCTCTCTCTCTCTCTCTGTGTGTGTGTGTGTGTGTGTGTGTGTGTGTGTGTGTGTGTGTGTGTGTGTGTGTGTGTGTGCACGCGCGTGCTGCGAGAACGAAGGAGTCAGACAACCACCAATGCCAGCTCGCCTTAGGGAAGAAAGACAAATAAAACAAAGAAAAGAAATACGGACTAAAAACAATTTCCCAAGATGAGCCTCACAAAACTCATCTCCTGGCAAACTGGAGGAGGGGGTGAAGAAGCGACAGAGCGACGCGCTTTTGTCAGAAGAAAACTCCATTAGCGGTGGAGTGAGTGGCAGCAGCAGGCGGTGTGTCTCCAACGGTCCCCACAAGGCCTGGACCACCGCGTGAATACCTAATGAAATTAACCAGACACTGTTTACCGCGACGAGAGAGGCTGTTTTCGAATACATATTTTATATTTTTAGACTTCAAAGACAAGAGTTTCTTATGCGTTAAGTAGGAAGTGGTGCACGAGAATGAGATCCTTAGCAGGGTCTTCGCCAAGCCTCACCAAGTCCGCTGTCACGTCCCGACCCCGCCAGCCAGCCAGCCCGCCACCTACTCACCCGCCCGCCAGATAACACGGCGAACCACTTAACGTGTATTTCCGAGAAGCATCTTCCCTGGTAACTGGCGGATAAACGCCCTACTTACACACACACACACACACACACACACACACACACACACACACACAGAGGCATTCAATAAGAACTCGACTCACTTTCAAACTACTAAAACCCATTTCTCACTGCACCATTAATTAATTCACGATGAGCTATTATGATTTTAAGTGCACGACGAATATAGAACGTCTACTGCTTCCTGCCCCCTCTGCTACCATTCCTACACACACGAGCGGGATCCTCTCCTTAGGAAATCGACACAGATTCCCGAGAGGAGACAGACGTCGGGGCGTGAGTGGCATCCCAATTATAAGTTGTACTCCGAAAATAGTTTCCATTCGATCGAGGGTTTTCACGTGCTGGAGTGACACGAAGGATTGCCGCTGTGTGTGTGTGTGTGTGTGTGTGTGTGTGTGTGTGTGTGTGTGTGTGTGTGTGTGTGTGTGTGTGTGTGTGTGTGTGTGTGTGTGTGTGTGTGTGTGTGTGTGTGTGTGTGTGTGTGTGTGTGTGTGTGCGTACGTGCGTGCGTGCGTGCGCGTAAAAAAAGGACAGACAGGTAGAGAAACAGAAAGACAGACAAAACAGTAGACAGAGGTAACTAGACTCAACGGAAACGTGCAAACGAGAGAGAGAGAGAGAGAGAGAGAGAGAGAGAGAGAGAGAGAGAGAGAGAGAGAGAGAGAGAGAGAGAGAGAGAGAGAGAGAGAGAGAGAGAGAGAAACCTGATGACCTACAGACCTAGTGTTACAAGGAAGAGGGAGGAGAAGAAGGAGCGTGGAGGTGCGGCGGCTGCAGATGACAGGGCGAGAAAGTAACGGAAAGGAAGAAAGACGACATGGGGAAAGGGAAGAAGGAAGGAAAGGCGAAAAAAAAAATGACAAGGTGACAGAAGATAAGTACATAGAAGTGACATGAAGGAGGAAGAGGAGGAAGAGGAGAAAGGTGATAATGATGATGATGGGGGAAGGAAATCTTGATGAACAAAGTGTGGCACAGGTGAAATGAAACAAGCAGGAACTACGACACCAACAACACACGTGAAAATATTGAGTGCAGGTGTTCCGCAGGTGTGTTGGCTGAGGGGGGAGGGAAGAAGAGCGACAGCTTTGTTTTCTTGCGACTCTGCGTAAAAAAAAAAAAAAAAAATACCCCCCTCCCCCACATCTTTAGGGAAGGAGGAACAGATAGGAAGGAGAGACCAAGAAAAGAGACAGAAGACGGAGACAAGGGAAGGAGACATGGGGACGGAAAGACAGATAAGGGGAGGAGAGATGGAGACACTACGAAGGAGAGACAGATAGGAAGAAGCCGAGAGAGGGAGGCAAGACAAGGGAAGGAGGAGAGACAGAGAGACAGATGGATGAAGGCCACGGCACACATCATAACAAAGCCTCATCTCTAAGGGGGCCACGGCACCAACCGAACCTGCCATATTGGTCTGAATGGCCCTGATGCACGGGAGAGGGCCAGGGAGAGACAGGGAGGGAGCAGGGGAGAGGCACCAAACACCCCCTACTCTGCCTCTCCAAGCCCTCAGAATGCCCTCAATTATATTACCTGATCCAGCTGATGGGCCGTGTCACGTGATCGTTTACGTACGGGGCCGCGGAGAGTTGGCTGATGAGTGAACGTCGTGGCCTCGTTTCCTTGCCATTAGTGCGGGCTGCCTCGGGGACTCATCTCGCCAGAACCCGCATACACCACAGGAATAACCAGCCACCGACTTTTTTCCAGATTTGATTCACGTTTTTTAGAGTCCGGCACGTAAATGTCCGTGGGTTGGGGGAGGGAGTTGAAGGTTAATTGTTTGGTGGAGTCCTTGTGCATGGGATGGCGAGGGCTCGGTTTTTTTGTCTGTGATGGAGTGTATGTGTGAGGTGATAATAAGAATGTTGTTGAGAGAGAGAGAGAGAGAGAGAGAGAGAGAGAGAGAGAGAGAGAGAGAGAGAGAGAGAGAGAGAGAGAGAGAGAGAGAGAGAGAGAGAGAGAGAGAGAGAGAGAGGGGGGAGGGAGGAAGGGAGGGAGGGAGAGTTTATGTGTGTGTGTGTGTGTGTGTGTGTGTGTGTGTGTGTGTGTGTGTGTGTGTGTGTGTGTGTGTGTGTGTGTGTCGGGACGTGATAGGGCATGAAACCCTCAAATAGCGAGTCCTCGTCTTGACTTGAACGACGTCCGAGTCTGTTCTCAGGAACAGCCGCGACCTCCGTAGCAACTCGTATGTTGGTGACTAATTTCTGCACGATATAAATAAATTCATCGCTTCGCTGTCATTGGTGCTCAACACGACAACTTGAAAATATTGCTGTCAGGTCTTGTTTAGAGCGTCCAGTGCAATCAGGGAATAGACTGATGCGGCTGAGAATGTTTATCAATGACCATCACGATTAGAAATTCAATGATGATTAGCTGTAGAAGAAGTAGACATTTGCCATCAACTTACGATTATATTAACGATACTGTAAGGTAAATATAGGCATGAGAGAAGAAGAAAAAAACTATCTAACGGACACAAACTGGTCTGAGACTCGCCAAGTAATTGTTATAATTACCATGAATCGATATTAACTTCAAAACGTAATAATAATGGTATGAGATTCCTATAAATCAATAGTCACTGTCTCTGTGCATTTAACTCCCAACATTGACATGTAATAGCAGGATTAGCCCCATAAAAAAAAGCCATCTAAGCCACGCGCCTCAGTAAGTGCTCCCTGGACAGCTGGCCTGGGCGCCGCTCCACCTGTGTCCAATATTGGAGCAGGGATGTGTAGGCATTGCTCATTACTTGCCTCACTTAAATCTACAGAATATTTATCAAGACGGCTGTGGAAAAAAGTACTCCTGTTCATTCCTGGGTTCAGTGTAATTCAAAACAGTAAGAACTTTGTTTTCTTGCGACTCCGTGTAACCAAAACATAAAACCGATTTTCCTTCCCCCGCATTTTCCGCTACCTGGACGATGATAATTCTTAAAGCTGATTGAAACACTGGATTCTCTCACTAAAAAAGCCTCGTTCTGTTCACACGAAGTCTTGGTATTTACCCCCAGCTGTACAATAGTCATCACACTGTATGACGAAAAACAACCACCTCATCAACTCCTCTAAATGAAGTCTTACTCATTATTTATTCCCACTGTTCTATACAACATTCATCACACAACAAATTCACTCACTTCATCAACTCCCAATCACTCTCACTAAGAGCTTAACCACCACCACCACCCTGCATCCTCTCCCGCCTCACATAGGCTACTCAAGGGCTGTATTCCATGAAACACCTGCGTGCCGGCGTCCCCTTGTCCCATTCCACTCCTCATGCATATACAATCCCCGTGAGGCGGCTGTGTGACTGTGCGGCTGTATATCACTGGCCACCATCAGTTGTTGGTAATCTTTTGTGACCAGTGTTGGCAGGAACCTGAATTATGCGTCATGAAGTGCTGTGGAGGAAAGTCTGGCTGGAGGATTACGTCGGAC
>NC_087156.1:21579496-21589496 GCF_035594125.1 Scylla paramamosain | reverse complement strand
CTTTCTCCCTCGTATCGTAATAACAAGAATGTCTGAACTTGTAGATTTGGAGATAGACAAAATTACCAAGCCAGTCATGCAAGCAAACACTTTACTATTTGTGTCTCCAGCAACGTCATTTAAACCTGAAGCTTTTATTCGGATTCTCACTCCTTCCTCATTCCCGTGTCTCCGCTAATTCATATCCCCACAATTTGCTTGCGACTTGACAAAACGATGCTATTATTCACCTGTGAGGAATGGTATCAAGACTCCAATAAACACACACACACACACACACACACACACACACACACACACACACACACACACAATATTACAGTCGGAAAAAAAAGTCAAGTCACAAAATGAGATGATTCTGCAAAAATATGATCTTGTTCAGAGAGAGAGAGAGAGAGAGAGAGAGAGAGAGAGAGAGAGAGAGAGAGAGAGAGAGAGAGAGAGAGAGAGAGAGAGAGAGAGAGAGCCAGAACCAGCCAGCCTATCATTCCTTCCTTCCTTCCACCAAAATCCTGCCTGAGCCTCACGCCCCGTATTGATAAGTTGAATGATTGCAAAATTACCCTTGATTACCCTTGATTAGTGCCGTTTACGGTTAAATCCGGCATCGTGAAAACTCTTACCAGTCCTGTAGCTTGGAAGAAAACGGGGGAGACCACTACTACACCGGCCAGGCTCATGAGGGGCACTTAACTATTACGTAAAAGAAAAAGAAGAAAAAAAAAAAGAAAAACAGCATATTACATTACCGTGGGCTAATGTATCTTCAAAACAACGTGTGTGTGTGTGTGTGTGTGTGTGTGTGTGTGTGTGTGTGTGTGTGTTCCATTCACGGTTCAATTTGTAGTGAGTTTATCGTCCCGGAGGAAGGAGCGATAGCGTAAACTCTTAAACGTTGGGTTAGTGGATCGCAAACGTTTTGGTGCGAGGATAATGCGCCCTGCTTGCGTCACGATGAGAGAGAGAGAGAGAGAGAGAGAGAGAGAGAGAGAGAGAGAGAGAGAGAGAGAGAGAGAGAGAGAGAGAGAGAGAGAGAGAGAGAGAGAGAGAGAGAATTTCATGTTTGAAATCCACATGATCAAGATTTGTAAGGCTTTGTTATGGCTTTGTTACCGATCTCTCTCTCTCTCTCTCTCTCTCTCTCTCTCTCTCTCTCTCTCTCTCTCTCTCTCTCGTAACAACTTTTCCTGATATATTCCTTTGTTCATTCTCCTTTTACAATATTATCTCTTTTAGTATTTACTTTTCGGGCACACATTTATTTTTCCAGTATTTTTTTCTCTCCTTTTAATTAATTTATCCAGTTACGTAATAAGCGAGTCTCTCTTGCCGCATTTCACAGAAGACTGGAAAGATTTCACTATTTCTCTGAGGTCGTCTTCTCTTAATGCTATTCTAGCCATTCACCCCAACGCTATTATTCTCTCTCTCTCTCTCTCTCTCTCTCTCTCTCTCTCTCTCTCTCTCTCTCTCTCTCTCTCTCTCTCTCTCTCGTCCCGTCCTGCATCGCGCTCCAAGCATTCACTCACACAGAAACATTTTTAAAACTTGATACGTAAGAGATCAGATGAAGTTTACAGTTGGGTTAGTAGTGGTGGTGGTGGTGGTGGTTCTTCCCGCACGTGTCTATTCCTCTTCTTCTTTCACCACCATTTCCTCTCCTCCTCCTGCTCCTCCTCCTCCTTCTCCTCCTCCTCCTGGTCTACCAAACTGGACTTCAATTCCGCAAACTGACAAAAGAAGAACAAGAAAAATTCAAAGCTATTGTTTTTTTCTTTTTTCGCTGTTGCAAAGCTCTTATTTTGATGAGAGAGAGAGAGAGAGAGAGAGAGAGAGAGAGAGAGAGAGAGAGAGAGAGAGAGAGAGAGAGAGAGAGAGAGAGAGAGACGCATTAAACCAACGACAGCAAAGAAATAACAAAACATTAACAAACACCCTTCACTGCGTCATACTTACTCATCATTTTTAGAGGTAAATTTTTGACAGTTTCCTTCATTCTTCTTCTTCACGTTCCTGCAACTTGAACGCCTTCAGGGGAGGAACACTATTGAAATGAAATTAAAGACACACGGATGACTGAAACAGAAAAGTAATATCCTTCACTGCCTCGTTCTTTTCTGCGGTAAATTTTGATACAGTTTTTCTTCACTCTTGTTATTTTTTCACGTTCCTACGACTATTGAAGTCCACAACACTTTCATTGCTATTTCTACATGATTACTTAATGATTAACAATTTAATGGCTATACAATGGAAAGTATATTTTTTTATTCCTTTCCCTTTCATTCAGGTTTTTGTAAATATTTTAAACGGGACTGTATCTGAATGCCTTATTGTATTTCTAGACGATGTTGTTAGCGAGTCTTCATAATTTTCGAGTTAAGAGAAACATATTCACAAAAAATCTATATTAGAAGGGATGAAAAAAAAAAAAATAGATGAGTGTAAAATTGAAAGTGTTACAAAACTAAGCATATTCGTAAAAATACATGTATGGAAAATAAAGAATTGCATATGAGGAAAAGATAAATAAATAAATCTAAACGCATTTCTGAACAACAACAAAAAAAAAGAAAAAAAGTACAAAGATATAAAAACATGAAAACGATTCAATGAAACAAATATAAAATCATGAAAATATACCACATTTTGAGCAGCAGAGAGAGAGAGAGAGAGAGAGAGAGAGAGAGAGAGAGAGAGAGAGAGAGAGAGAGAGAGAGAGAGAGGGGGAGCAAAAGGAGCACCATATAAACTAAATCACTCGCGTGCATAATCAGGAGAGCATCCCCACATCTGAGTCCAAAATAAAACAGAAGCTACCACATCTTTCCCGAAACACACTACGCGTCAGATAAATTTGGCATCCGAGACCATTGACACCAAACGAAAAGTAGGATGACACAAGGGAACAATGCGACTGGCCCTCTTGTCCACGTCTTATCTACCAGAGAGGGAAGTAGGGGAATGGAATAGAAAAAAGAGGGTGGGGTGAGGTTAGGCAAGCAAAAATTAACGATGGAAGGTGGGACGATGGAAAAGATTTATATGAGAATACATGAAAAGAATAATGTATGGAATTTATCTGTTTATCTACTTACTACTACTACTACTACTACTACTACTACTACTACTACTGAACAACGCGAGGGAAAAGATGCAAAAGTAGAAAAGAGGGGTGAAGTGAGGACAACAAATTAGGGGAGGTGGGAGGATGAGGGAGAATATATGAAAATACTTAAGAACAGATACATGGAGATCTACCAGTTTGTAACGAGAGAATGTTTATCTATTTACTACAACTACGTATGTGATGAACAGGATATATACAGAACAACGCTCTCTCAACAGAACAAGGCTGTGATAGGATGTGAACGGAAGAGGAAAGATGAAAACAGGAGAGTGGGAAGATGAGAGAATACAAATAAAGAGAAGAGAGGTGAGGACAGCAAGGAAAGTGTGAGGAGGGTGCATATAAGAGGAGGGGAAAGAGGAAAGGTGAGGTGAAAAGAGGAAGGAGAAAGAGGATAGAAGAAAATAAAAGGAAGAGAGATGAGAACAGGGAAGAACATGAAGGGAGGGAGCATAATAATATAAGAGAAAGGGAAAAAAGAAAAGAGGTAAGGGAAACAGGAGACTTGGGTTCCAAAGAAAGAAGAGATATGAGAAGAGCAGGGAGGGGGATGAAGGAGCGTACAAGTGGATGTTTGATAGGAGGGAAGAGTGGAGGTGAGGAGAACAAGGTGAGAAGAGCAGCTTAGGAGAGGGAAAGTTTGAGGGGAAGGAAGAGAAGAGACGAGGGGAGGAGGTTACCAGGTCGTTTACACGGGAGTGGCGAAAGAAAGGGAGAGAAGAGATGAGGGGAGCATGAGGAGGAGGAAAAAATAGAAGAGAAGTCTGAAAATAAGATGGGAAGCATGAATATGGATTGAGGGGAAGTTTAAGATGAGAGGCAAGGAAAGGCAGATAAGTGGCAATAGGAAAAATGAGGATGTGAGAAACAGTATGAAGAAGATTAAAGGAAACGAAGATACATGGGAAACATATGAACAACACTAAAGGAAAAGGAAGATTGAGTGGGAAACCTATGTAGCAGCTTGAAAGAAAGGAATACTGATGAGGAAATCACATGTAAGAAATTGAAGGAATGAAATTTTTACTGAAGACAGATGAGACAGACTAAAAGCTACGAGTGTGTGTGTGTCTGTGTATATATATATATATATATATATATATATATATATATATATATATATATATATATATATATATATATATATATATATATATATATATATATATATATATATATATATATATATATATATATATATATATATATATATATATATATATATATATATATATATATATATGACGGATATGCTGAAAAAAATATATAACTGCAAATAACAATAACAAATAACACATGGATACGCTGACTTTCCAATATAATTCTCGCTGCTAACCCAACCTAACCTACAAATATAAACGCAAGGGAAGAACGGCTGTGGAATGTTACTACCACACTTATTTCCCGCCCAGTGCGTGCGTGGATTCGAATAACACGTAAAAAAAAAAAAAAAAAAATCGAGCTCTGAAAATGTAAAATACGAAGAATAGCAGGAAGTGTGATACCCAACATTTTGCAATCGAGATAACGGACCAGCAGGCGGGCGACCACTGGGTAATCCCTCCGCCTGCACCAGTGGGAGAGGGGAAGGGAGCGGGAAGGGAGGAGAGGAGAGAAGGGTGAAGAGAGAGAGAGGGAGCAACTAATGTAGCTACAGAGAGAGAGAGAGAGAGAGAGAGAGAGAGAGAGAGAGAGAGAGAGAGAGAGAGAGAGAGAGAGAGAGAGAGAGAGAGAGAGAGAGAGAGAGAGAGAGAGAGAGAGAGAGACTCATCAATATTTGTATATCCTTGCAACTTTATATGCCAGATTTTTCTTGAATAACAATAAAACTGACGCACGTATGATATAAACTTTCCCCTTGGCCTTGAGTTGGCCACTTTGAGTTGGCTGCACTCTGGAAGGCACCACAGACTCACAATGGCACGCTAAATAACTGAGAAAAATAGAATCTCCAACAAAAAAAAACGAAAGAAAAATAGTAATATTTATTATCTCGTGTACCGCAGAAAAAAATAGTATCTGACAGAAAAAAAGGGTCATATCTATCACCTTGTGTAATGTAAAAAAAAAAAACAGCGTCTCTAAAATTAAAAAAAAATAAAAATATGAAGAAAAATAAAAATAGTAACATTTATTACTTCGTTTAACGCAGGAAAATAGGATCTGATATATATATATATATATATATATATATATATATATATATATATATATATATATATATATATATATATATATATATATATATATATATATATATATATATATATATATATATATATATATATATATATATATATATATATATATATATATATATATAGTAATACTTATCACCTAGTATAACGCAAGGAAGCAGGGAAGTATATACACCCTAAACAGAACTATATATATATATATATATATATATATATATATATATATATATATATATATATATATATATATATATATATATATATATATATATATATATATATATATATATATATATATATATATATATACAGATAATACAAATATATCGGTGAACATTCAGATAGTGTTATATTCCATCGCACGTTTCAACACCTGTTCTGCGTATTTATGACTGTATATTGAAGACTCACACAATAGACCAGCTGTTCCTGCCTGACGTCATATCAATTTTTACCAGGGCGAATCAACACCTGCCGCACACCTGGGAGTTATCACCGGCTACACCTGTCTGGCCAAAATAAATAAAATGAATAAATAAAATACGTAAAATAAAACAAATAACTAAATAAATATCAATTGACAAATTAATCAAAATAAACAAACAAGTATACTGATGGATCAGAATATGAATAGATAAACAAATAAATGAATAAATTGATACAAGTAGATATAGATACAAACTAAAAAAAAAAAAAAAAAAAAGAAAAAGAAGGAAAAAAGTTAAACAAAATGAAATGCAGTTAAAGAAAAAAAAAGTAAAAACAAAGTCAACAAATAGATGAATATGTGATAAACTAAACAGAAAAAAACTACTAATTAAACCAAAATAAAATAAGGCCTAAAAATGCATATACTTAAATAAACAAACAAACAAGTAAATAAAAGGAGGGATATAAGAAAACCTTAATAAATAAATAAATAAAGATAAATAAAATAAGAAAAAAAGAGTCAATTAATTATTAAACAAAATAAAATAGGGCCTAAAAAATGTACATGCTCAAATAAACAAACAAATGTACAGTAGAACGCGTCCAGTTTTCCAGTACAAACATCGCCATTATTTCCAGCCCAGAGAGAGAGAGAGAGAGAGAGAGAGAGAGAGAGAGAGAGAGAGAGAGAGAGAGAGAGAGAGAGAGAGAGAGAGAGAGAGAGAGAGAGAGAGAGAGAGAGAGAGAGAGAGAGAGAGAGAGAGAGAGAGAGAGAGAGAGAGAGAGAGAGAGAGAGAATTTAACAAGGAATTGAATTAATAAACAAGCAAACACATAAATAAAAAAAAATATATACATAAATCCGGTAACTACATAAAACTAACAAACGACACAAACAAGCCAGAAAAACTGACTATACCTAATGAAATACACACAGTAGTAGTAGTAGTAGTAGTAGTAGTAGTAGTAGTAGTAGTAGTAGTAGTAGTAGTGATAGTAGTAGAAGTAGTAGTAGTAGTCGTTGTAAGAGTAAAAGATTAACAGAAAAATCACCAATTCTACAAGTGGCAGCAACAGTTATAGCAGATCACAGTAGCTACCAATACCATTATCTCGTCCTCTATGGAGTTACAGGGACTTGTAATTACACCCACACGCAGCCATGCCTCCCTCACACACCGCCCCTCCCATGCCCATCCCCGCCCAGCCACAAAGGGAAGACATACAGACATACAGCCTCTCATATACCATCCAGTACAGTTCACTAGGGCAGAAGGAGGAGGAGGAGGAGGAGGAGGAGGAGGAGGAGGAGGGTACAGGGAATGCTTCATTGCACCAAAACCCAATCAAGTCACCACATTAAAAGACACGAGACAATAATCTCTCTCTCTCTCTCTCTCTCTCTCTCTCTCTCTCTCTCTCTCTCTCTCTCTCTCTCTCTCCCTCTCCCTCTCCCTCTCCCTCTCTCCCTCTCCCTCTCTCCCTCTCCCTCTCTCCTTTTTTTTTTTATTTAATCATATTCACAAAAAAAGGTTTAAAGTTTTGCGTTGGATGTAAAACTATTTAAAAAAACAATTATAAATAATAATTACATAAGGTATAAGGTGAGGTATAAATATGATATTCACACTCAAAAAAAAGCACAATAAGCACAAGAAGTTGTGTCTGAGTGTCTATGTGTGAAGCACCAGCAAGGACGGGAGGGTTTCCCGCCACCTGTGGGCAGCCAGCTTGACTTGGCGTGTGGACATGTTCGGTATCAGGGGCGTGGCTGCCGTGAACATGTTCCACAGCCGTGATGTCCTGGCTGTGAATGTGCGCTGTGCTGCCTGGAGTGTGAACGAGGTATCTCCACCATCTCGTCGCTGCAGAGGGCAGTCCTCGTGTGCCTCTGCACGGCTCGCGGGGGAGGCCACAGTGGGGTGAGGTCGGGGACGCCCTGCACCTGGGCCTTGTGGCACACCACCAGTGCTGACACGTCCCTGTGGTGCTCCAGGGACGTCACAAGTGAAAGTGGTTGCTGGTCGTCTTCGGTCGCTACCAGTCGCAGGGCACGCCGCTGGACTGCATCAAGTCTCTGCATGTGGATGGCAGTGCCAGACATCCAGGACAGGGCACCGTACTCAAGGCAAGGACGTATTTGTGCCTTGTACAGGGTGAGGATGCCACGCGAGTCGAGGCTTGGTGCCACCCTACGCAGGGCAGAGACTCTCAATGGGGCTTGATTGGCCATAGCAGCGATGTGGTGGTCAAAGCGTAGGCCATGGTCCACAGACACTTGCAAGACATTGACATGGTCTTGAAGTGGCAGGCTCTTGCCCCCAAAGTACAGCTGTCCTGCGATTGCTTGAGAGGCACCTGGGGATCGTGAAATGACCATGGCCTGCGTCTTCTCTGTAGCAAAGCTGACCTGCTACACTTCTCCCCACTGCTCCACCAGTCTGAGCTGCCTGTTCAACTCACTGATGGCCCACTGGCTGTCGAGGCGACAGTAAGAGTGGGTGAGTGTACAGTCGTCAGCATACGCTGCCACTGTTGGTAGCTGCTGGAGGAGGTCATCAATGTAAATGTTCCACAGGATTGGGCCCAGCACTGAACCCTATGGAACCGAAGCTTTTATTGGTGAAGGCCCTGATGACTGCCCGTTTACCACCACCCGAAGGGTCCTCTCCTGGAGATAGTCACCGAGCAGTGCCAGTAGGTCTCCTTGGACACCCTTGGCGCGAAACTTCTCGATGAGCCCCGCATGCCAGACCCTATCAAAGGCTCCAGCAATGTCCAGGGACACCACTAGGGTGTCGAGGCCTTCATCCAAGGCGTCTTGCCAGTCCTATGGATAGGAGGAGGAGGAGATCAGCAGTTGACCGGCTGGGCCTGAAGCCAAACTGCTGATCTGAGAGGAGGTGGTTTTGTAGAGCGGGGATCGGTACGGAAACTTCCAGGCAAGTGCCGTGAGTTTATTTGCGGGCTCTGTTCACAAGCGCAGTTAGATTCCTCAGACACGGTCACAGCAAGTATACAACAACAGAGGCCTGCCAACAACCAATTAAGTGAATAAAAAATCCTACACGAAATTAGTGGACACATCACAAGTTATAATATAAACATGGTCTGGAAATGTTATACTAATCCAACTCCATAGAAAATCATGTTTCTATCAAATATCACCAACAAGGTACATTCACAATAAGTACTTAACAAGATCACCCAAATACTTTTAACTGTAATCACATACACTTACATGTTCATCAAAGTTAATACTAAATAAATATATCATAATCACAATACATCATAATCACAAAACCATCATAATACAAAGTGCTTACCCAAACTCCAGGTGTTGTTTAAATTACAATAAAGGAAAACCATTGCAGATGTGAGTGTGTGGTGTTTTAGGTAGTCGTCCAGTCAGCCGAATGACCGAGACCGTGGCAGTATCCAACGAGGTGTAAACCGCATTACTGGAACCTACCTCGAACTTCTTCTAATGGTGTATCTATGTACTCCTACAGTTTTCACTCGCGTGCCAGCAGATGGCTCCAGCTACCACGCGCTCGAAAACCTTGCCCACCGCGGAGAGCAAGGAGATTGGTCTGTAATTGTTGGGTTCAGACCTCGAGCTTCTTTTGTGGACCGGTACCACGTGTGCCTCCTTCCATATTGAGGGCCACTTGCACTCCCTCAGGCAAGACGTGAAGACTGAAGAGAGGGGACCCGATAGCTCTTTGGCACAGTACTTGAGGAGCCGTGGACTAACGTCGTCTGGGCTGATGGCTTTACTCACTTCCACCACGCCGAGCTGCTCAACCTCCCCTGTTTCCACCGACGCAAGAATAATCATGCGTTAGGTTTCTTGTGGTAGGCGTGGTGCAGGTCGCTCTGGGTCTTCGACTTTCATCTTCGTGCTGAAGAGCTCGGCCAGGAGTTGAGTTTTTTTCCACGCTGTTCGTGGCAGTGGACCCGTCTGGCCTTGTGAGTGGTGGGATAGCGTCTTGATGGCTCGCCCCCTGTCGCTCCTTAACCACGCTCCACAAGGTCTTGTTGCCAACTCCTGGGCCGCACAGTTTGCGCTTCAGGTCCTCTCTTTGTTGTCTCTTCGCCCATCTACAGGTAGCTGTCATACGTCTGCAGGCTTCCCGGTGTTGTGCCTTATTTCTTGATGACAGAAGACGCTTGTACTTCAGCCAAGCAGCATACTTGGCCTCAGCAGTAGCCCTGCAGCGGTAGCAAAACCAGGCACGGT
>NC_087156.1:21531996-21574496 GCF_035594125.1 Scylla paramamosain | reverse complement strand
CTAAAGTTTTTGAATCTATCCTCAATAGGAAGATTCTTAAACATTTATCACCTCACAACCTTCTATCTGATCGCCAGTATGAGTTCCGTCAAGGCCGCTCTACTGGTGATCTTCTGGCTTTCCTTACTGAGTCTTGGTCATCCTCTTTTAGAGATTTTGGTGAAACTTTTGCTGTTGCCTGAGATATATCAAAAGCTTTTGATAGAGTCAGGCACAAGGCTTTAATTTCCAAACTACCCTCCTACGGCTTCTGTCTTTCTCTCTGTAACTTAATCGCAAGTTTCTTTTCTCATCTTTCTATTGCTGCTGTGGTAGACGGTCACTGTTCTCCTAAATCAGGGTTTTGTCTCTTTTCCTATTATTCATCAATAATCTTCTAAGCCAAACTTCTTGTCCTCTCCACTCCTATGCTGATGATACCACCCTGTTGTACTCATCCACGTTTTTCATCGACGTCGAACCCTTCAGGAAGTAAACAGTTCATGCAGGGAAGCCACAGAACGCCTGACTTCTGATCTCTCTAAAAATTTTAATTGGTGCGGAGCAAACTCACTTCCTCAATCTATCAACTCGACACAACCTTCCAAACAACCTTCCCCTCTTCTTCATTGACACTCAACTGCCCCCTCTTCTACATTGAACGTCCTCGGTCAGTCCTTTACTTATAATCTAAACTGGAAACTTCACATCTCATCTCTCACTAAAACAGTTTCTATGAAGATAGGCGTTCTGAGTCGTCTCGGCAAGTTTTCTCTCCTATCTAACCCTCATCTCATCTTCTCATCGCCGCAATGTTGCATCTCTAGCTGTCTTCTACCGCTACTTTCATGCTAATTGCTCTTCTGATCTTGCTAATTGTATGCCTCCCCTCCTCCCGCGGCCTCGCTTCACAAGACTTTCTTCCTTTTCTCACCCATATTCTGTCCATCTCTCTAATGTAAGAGTTAACCAGTATTCTCAATTATTCATCCCTTTCTCTAGTAAACTCTGGAACTCCCTGCCTACTTCTGTATTTCCACCTTCCTATGACTTGAATTCTTTCAAGAGGGAGGTTTCAAGACACTTATCCTGCATTTTTTAATAACGCTTTCGACTCTGTACAGGGACCAGCACATCAATGGGCCTTTTTTTTAATTGCATTTTTGTTGCCCTTTACTGGTGCCCCTCCTTCATAAAAAAAAAAAAAATGGAAATGTATACAAATTTCAGTTTCAGTTCTGCATTTCTGATGTGCATTTATCGCTGACTTCTGTTAGTGAAGGGAAATGCCTGCCCAGGTGTGGGAAAGGTATTGCAGTGGTGCTTTTACATCCTGACCTGAGTAGAGTTTCCAGCAGAGATGCTCTGGAGTGCTGGAACTGTTCGTTGTAAGATTCTTAGGTGTGTGTGTGTGTGTGTGTGTGTGTGTGCGCACAAAGACAGCTAAGTAGATCTCTCTCTCTCTCTCTCTCTCTCTCTCTCTCTCTCTCTCTCTCTCTCTCTCTCTCTCTCTCTCTCTCTCTCTCTCTCTCTCTCTCTCTCTCTCTCTCTCTCTCTCTCTCGCTCGCTCGCTCGCGCACACACACACACACACACACACACACACACACACACACACACACACACACACAAACATCACAGACACACACACACACACACACACACACACACACACACACACACACACACACACACACACACACACACACACACACTAAGCCAAAAAGGGTCGACTAAATGGCTAATGTCATTATAAAATTGATAAAAGGTAAACTATCAGGCCCAGGTAAGGAAGGAAGGAGGAGGAGGAGGAGGAGGAGGAGGAGGAGGAGGAGGAGGAGGAGGAGGAGGAGGAGCGTGATAGCGTGTGTCACCCAATGATTATAATATCCAAGAATGTCGATAGAAGGCGGTGATATCCCCGTTACTCTCCTCGGTGTCCAGAAGATGATGTAATTACGACTTATCTTTTAGTTCCACACGAGGAGAGGAGTTTCAAGCACACTTAAGTTGTTTAGATCAGTGTTCTTCAGCCCTTTCTGAGTTTATGTACTCTTCTGGAAGCTCTTGAGAAATTCACGTACTACCCTCACACCTTGGACAATTAAGTATTATAATAATAATAATATTAATAATAATAATGATAATAATAATAATAATAATAATAATATTTATTATTATTATCATTATTATTATTATTATTATTACTATTGTTATTATTATTATATTATTATTATTATTATTATTACTATCATCATCATCATCATCATCATCATCATCATCATCATCATCATCATCATAATCGTTATTATTTTATTCATTTATTCATATATATATATATATATATATATATATATATATATATATATATATATATATATATATATATATATATATATATATATATATATATATATATATATGAGAGGAGGAGGCAGTAGACACCTGCCAAAACGATAATTACTCCCAGTGAGGTCTAAAGCACTGTTCAGGTCTAAAGCACTGTAAACTTATCATTAAACCCAGCTGTGACCTCACTGAACGTTTCCCTTTGTGTCTCACAACACAAGGGGGCAGTCACAGCCAGCCTTCTAAAGACAATTACTTGCACCTTGCCTAGTCAAACTCTTTCAGCTCTGTCTGTCAACATCTACCTTTCCTTCTTGCTGGAAGTTTGCCTACATTCAACCTGTTCCTAAAAAGGGTGACCGTTCTAATCCCTCAAACTACCGTCCTATTGCTTTAATTTCCTGCCTATCTAAAGTTTTTGAATCTATCCTCAACAGGAAAATTCTTAAACATTTATCACTTTACAACCTTCTATCTGATCGCCAGTACGGGTTCCGTCAAGGCCACTCTACTGGTGATCTTCTGGCTTTCCTTACTGAGTCTTGGTCATCCTCTTTTAGAGATTTTGGTGAAACTTTTGCTGTTGCCTTGGACATATCAAAAGCTTTTGATAGAGTCTGGCACAAAGCTTTGATTTCCAAACTACCCTCCTACGGCTTCTATCCTTCTCTCTGTAACTTCATCTCAAGTTTCCTTTCTGACCGTTCTATTACTGCTGTGGTAGACGGTCACTGTTCTTCTCCTAAATCTATTAACAGTGGTGTTCCTCAGGGTTCTGCCCTGTCACCCACTCTCTTCTTATTATTCATTAATGATCTTCTAAACCCTGCACTTTTCCACGTCTTTTCATAGACGTCCAACCCTTCAGGAGGTAAACATTTCACGCAGGGAAGCCACAGAACGCTTGACTTCCGATCTTTCTAAAATTTCTGATTGGGGCAGAGCAAACTTGGTATTGTTCAATGCCTCAAAAACTCATTCCTCCATCTATCAACTCGACACAACCTTCCAGACAACTATCCCCTCTTCTTCAATGACACTCAACTGTCCCCCTCTTCTACACTGAACATCCTCGATCTGTCTTTTACTTATAATCTGAACTGGAAACTTCACATCTCATCTCTAGCTAAAATAGCTTCTATGAAGTTAGGCGTTCTGAGACGTCTCCGCCAGTTTTCTCACCCCCCAGCTGCTAATTCTGTACGAGGGCTTTATCCGTCCATGTATGGAGTATGCTTCACATGTCTGGGGGGGTTCCACTCATACTGCTCTTCTAGACAGGGTGGAATCAAAAGCTTTTCGTCTCATCAACTTCTCTCCTCTAACTGACTGTCTTCAGCCTCTCTCTCTCACCGCCGCAATGTTGCATCTTTAGCTATCTTCTACCGCTATTTTCATGCTAACTGCTCTTCTGATCTCGCTAACTGCATGCCTCCCCTCCTCCCGCGGCCTCGCTGCATAAGACTTTCTTCTTTCTCTCACCCCCATTCTGTCCACCTCTCTAACGCAAGAGTTAACCAGTATTCTCAATCATTCATCCCTTTCTCTGGTAAACTCTGGAACTCCGTGCCTGCTTCTGTATTTCCACCTTCCTATGACTTGAATTCCTTCAAGAGGGAGGTTTCAAGACACTTATTCATCAGTTTTTGAGTATTGCTTTGAACCTTTTATAGGACTGGCATCTCAGTGGGCATTTTTTATTGGATTTTTGTTGCCCTTGGCCAGTGTTCTTCCTAAAAAAAAAAAAAAAAAAAAAAAAAAAAAAAAATATATATATATATATATATATATATATATATATATATATATATATATATATATATATATATATATATATATATATATATATATATATATATATATATATATATATATATATATATATATATATATATATATATATTTATTTATTTATTTCATTCCTGCTTTATAACATATCTTTTTATATTTTTTTTTAATTTTCAACGATATGAAAAATTTCATCCGTTTAACTGCTTAATCTTGTGGTGACTTATGGAGCAGCGTGCATTACGTGTGTGTGTGTGTGTGTGTGTGTGTGTGTGTGTGTGTGTTGATATTATTGTGAATGTTATTTTTATTGCTGTTGTTGTTGCTGTTGTAGTTGTTGTTTTAATAATAATAATAATAATAATAATAATAATAATAATAATAATAATAATAATAATAATAATAATAATAACAATAATAATAATAATAATAATAATAATAATTATTATTATTATTATTATTATTATTAGTTATCATCACAATTAATATCACTAATTCAAACTATCCATTGTTCTTGAGTGCTATAATTCATGTTAATGTTATCATCATCATTCAAGGAGTGCGCAATAATGAGTCAGGTTTAATCTATTGGCACTACATATTTTTTTTCTTTGTACTCCTTCTTTGCCATCCTCCTCATCATCAACATCAACATTTATCAGAACCCTCATTTACTATCATCGTCGCCAACAAAACCCGTCGCCTCCTTCCGCTCCTCTTCATTCTCATCACCATCTGAATCACCATCCCCACCACCACCACCACCACCACCACCAGAGTTGAGTCAGTAATCGCAAGTGTCAGTCTCGTCACGTGAGTTGCGTCACCTCCAGTCTTGGGATCACTACTATACTGTTCTGCAACCCTTCCCCTCCCAAGATTCAGAGTGTTTACCTTGCTCTTCTAACCTTCAGGTCTTTCACACACACACACACACACACACACACACAGTGACATCCACCCCAACACCAGTGTTTTAATGAAGCCCCAATAAGAGCGGACGCATCACTCCCGTCACCTATCCAGCATCACCAGCAACATCATAAGTAATGTCACCATCAGGAGCAACAACAGCAGCAGCGGCGGCGGCATCAACGTAGTGTGTAGTGGCCGCAGCGGGGACAGCTCACCACGCTACATATGACAGGAGGGCGGGCTGTTGCAGGATGGCGTCCGCACTACGTATATAAACGGTGCCTGGTGCCTCCCGCCCACACTCTTCTCCCACCCGCGGCCCCTCGAGCACCGCTGCGTCTCGCCGCCGCCGCCGCCCGCCGCTCGTTGGGCCTCCATTACTATTTTGTCAGTGTGGGAATACGTCAACGTTTCTGATAATCGGTTGCGACGTGGAGTTTGTCAGGTGTAATTTTATGACCATTCTTTTATAACGACAAACGTTTCTTCCCGAAGGTCATCCACGCTTGGCCTTAAGGTGTTGTGCTGGTGCCTTTATCACGACATAGTGAGTTAAACGACGACCATGTTGGCAAGGGAAGGCGCCACGTGACAGGCAGGATAGAGCAGTGATTGCCAAGGTCATTCCCTGATAACCTCACACCTGCAGTGACGGCTGTTGTGATAACACTGAAACTAGAGTGTAGTGTGACCCTCAGGGGTGACCTGGGCCAGGCAGCCCCCGACCCACGAGGAGAGGTGACCTTATTCATCATGGACGTGGTCCGTTGATACGCTCACGTCCCCAGGCTCGCAGGGTTCACCACGCTACCTTCCTTCACGCTAAGGTAAGTGCCACCAGTACCTCTGTGCAAGATGTTTTTACCAATTTCTCTGACTGGTGTAATACCATGAAGGCCTTCGGGAAATGCCCTAGTTGTCAGGTGTTTTTTTCTTCATGAACGAGACAAACCCTCAAAGCGGCGTGGGTGTGGTGTTTGATAGAGCCATCACATCTACGCATTACAAAGTGGTCGGTGATGATACTATACGTAAAATTCTGGTACAAATACAGAACGTTAAGACAAGTTTTTAAGCATACCAAACGCTGATGATGAGATGCAGTGCACACACCACCACGCCATCATCCTATCACTTCGTGCAACACATAACGCACAAAGTTTCTCCTCCGTGATGTCGGATACACACACACACACACACACACACACACACACACACACACACACACACACACCATACACAAGCCGTAACGCATAGCCCGCCCCGGCCACCACAGTTTAGCGCCACATCGCTCTAAGCCAGATGGTTGCTAAGCATAACAGAACCCGTATTGGAAAAACTTATTTGGGTTCTCAAGGACGTTCTGAATGAATCTGGTGATAGTTTAACAAGGTTTCTGTACTCTCAATGAGAAAATCACACATGAAAGACAGACTAATAATCTCTGTAGCCTTGGATATAAAAATGAAAGAACAAAGCGTTTCAGAATGCAGGATAAAGACACAGTGGTTTCATGTCTACAAAAAAAAAAAAAAAAATGAATAAATAAATAAAAATAAGAATAAAATAAATAAACAAAAACTAAATAAATAAAATAAAGTGAACCACGAAATGAGCGACAATAAAGAACAATCTGACACGACAAAGTGTTGAAGACTTCAGGGAAAAAGACACAGTGGCTTCATATCTACAAAAAAAAAAAAAAAAAAAATTAAAACGACATACAAAACCAGCGACAGTAATGAAGAATTTGACACACCACCCAGTCTCGTCATGTAGCTGTGCACTTTTCATTCGAGGGCAGGGAGTTGCAAGGGGTGGCGGAGGCTGGTAATTAGAGTGCCAGGGAAGGAAACACGGAGAGGTGGCGAGGGAAGGGCGAAATACACCATTAGTACACCAAAGTTTGAGGAGAGCTTTAGTATGTATTCAGCCAGTGACCCATAGCAGAAGTGATGAAGGAGCGGCGGAGATGATTCTGAGTCCATCTTCCTTGTACAAATTTAGTGATATGGATTACGAGAGAGAGAGAGAGAGAGAGAGAGAGAGAGAGAGAGAGAGAGAGAGAGAGAGAGAGAGAGAGAGAGAGAGAGAGAGAGAGAGAGAGAGAGAGAGAGAGAGAGAGAGAGAGAGAGAGAGAGAGAGAGAGAGAGAGAGAGAGAGAGAGAGAGAGAGAGAGAGAGAGAGAGAGAGAGAGAGAGAGAGAGAGAGAGAGAGAGAGAGAGATGCAGACAGACAGACAGATAGATTGCCTGAATGAGATATATACACAGACAGGGGCAGACAGAACACACACACACTCACCCAGCTACCCACACACACGCACACACACACACACACACACACACACACACCACGACCACCGCCACCACGACCACCACCAGCACCACCAGCGAGGAAATCTTATCTTAACAAGTACACGAGCAGCGTAACAAGAACACAATAAATGCTTTAGAAAGAACAATCACCATCTGCCTGACCCTCCCTCCTCCTCTTCCTTGACCCTTCCCCATCCCTCTCCTCCCATCCCCTCCCCCCTCACGCTGCAGACGAGGCACCCGAGCTAAACCCTCTCCCCCTCCCTAACCATCACTCTCAACGGCACCTGGCACTGGTTCTCCCTCTTTCTCTCTCTCCTCTTCACTCTCACTCCCTCTCATTCACTCTCTCTCTCTCTCTCTCTCTCTCTCCTTCACCTGATGCGGGTTTTCAAGTGCCAGGTGTGAATGAGGATAGCAGCCGTCACTCATTTCCTGCTTTGTTTTATTTTGCTAACTTGTTTTTTATCTTTTCATAAGTATCTAATTGCTTTTCTTATCAATGGGAAGGGTGCTCAGAGTGGGGCTTAATATCTCTCTCTCTCTCTCTCTCTCTCTCTCTCTCTCTCTCTCTCTCTCTCTCTCTCTCTCTCTCTCTCTCTCTCTCTCTCTCTCTCTCTCTCACGCCTCAGCTGGAATCATATGAGATACGATTTTTTTACAAGGTCTAAGAAGATGAAAAAAAAAAAAAAAACTCCAACCTCCTGATCAGAAAAGATTAGTGCAGATGGCAGCACTTCATCGAGGTACGCGGCGGCGGTTGTGTGACATGCAAACAGTTCCCTGAGGGTGGAAAAAAATATCTTACGAATCTAGCGAATCACCTTTCCGATAAGCAGAGTACTGAGCATTACTATCTATAGAAAGAGGCAGGAAAAAAAAAAAAAAAAAACAAAGGAAAGAAAAAAAAAACCGTGTATCTTCTTAACTTTTAATTAGAGAAAACATCATGCTGTAACTTTTGAAATGTAGTGACAATAAGATAAAAAAGGAAAAGCAAGGAAAATCGTGTAGTTAGTTTACAATTAGAGAGAGAAAAAAAAATAAATAAACATGCTGCAACTTACTGACCCGTGGCGACAATTAATAACAAGATGATTTGAATGTATTCAAGTCATCGTATTATTTTTAAAAAAACCTCAGTTAATTCCAAAATGTTACGTGGTCAGTCTTGCCAATCTTGCATCACATGAGAGTACAAGTTAGTGGCAAGAAATGTGCTACTATTCTGGTGAGCCCACCAGGATGTGACGTCAGCGGCCACGTCACGTCCAAACACATTTTTGGACTAAAAATGGAATTCCCCTCCCTCCCCCTCGCCACCGTGCAATAACTTCCTTATTTTCCTTTTCCGCTCGATCTACATTTCCTCCTTCCTGTATCTTCGTATTCAATTTGATACTTTTCTCCTCCTCCTTCCTTCCTTCCCTATAACGATCACTTCTTGATTTTTCTTCCCTTATTTTTTTTCCACAATTGCTTCTTATTTAGTGTCAAACTCTAAATTTTCTTCTCCGCTCTATTTACATTTTTCCTTCCTTATCTTATTCAATCTGGTATTTCTCTCTTCCTTCTTCCTCCCTTCCCTACAACGATCACTTCTTGACTTTCTCTGTTTTATCCACAATCGCTTCTTAGTTATTCTTAAACTTTATATATTCCTTCTCCCTTCTATTTCCCTTCCTCACCTTTTTATTCAATTTGTCCCACTTCTCCTTCAAACAATAATAGCCTCTTCGTTTTCCATCTACGTTCTATCTGTATTTCTTCTTTACTTGTCTTATTTAATGTTATTCTTTTCTCTCATGCCTTCTTCCCTTCTGAATTACTCTGTTTCCTTCCTCTCTCCCCTTCTTCCCCTCCCTTCCAAATAACACTAACTTCCTCATGTCTCTTCCCTGTTTCGTTTACAATTCCTCTTCCCAAACCTCATTCGGTCTGAGTTCCTTCTTCCATGTCTCCTTTACAAATTGTCCTATTTCCTTCCCTCCTCTCCTTCCTTCCTCCCTTCCAAATAACACTAGTTTCTTTACTTCTCTTCCCTGCCCTATCTACAATTCTTCATTAACTTATTCAATCTGACCTTCTTCTGTATCTCCATTACAAACTGTCCCATTTCCTCCCCTGTCTCGTTCCTTCTTCCCTTCCAAACAGCATTAATTTCGATACTTTTTCTCCTTTAGACTGCTTACAAGCTGTTCTGACTTCTTTTCTGTCTCACCAACTGCTCTATTTTCTTTTCATACTTGAGGCACAATAAGTAATAGAGTCTGGGATGAGAAGAAAACAAGAAAAGAAAAGCATACTAAAAGATAAGACACAAGGAGAAAAAGAGAAAACAAATAGCCAGGACGAGTCATAAATTTCCTCCTCTTCCTTTCCTTTTTCACACTCGAATTATATAAAGTAACAAAGTCTGGGATAGGAGGTAAAGCAACCCGCCGCTGCAGCTCGCAAATTAAGTAAAAAGAACAGGAATCAAGGTGGTTTGTTGCTGCACTTTCACATGATTTCCTACCCACTTGCCTTCCCGGTATTGGTGATGGAATGCTGTTATTAAGTTATTACTGACGCAAGTACGACTATTTACAGGTAAACATCAACAACAACGACAATAATAGTAACGACAATAACAATAGCAGCAAAACAACAAGAATCCTACTACTACTACTACTACTTCTATTAACCAGCAACTCCAACAACCGTCTAAATAAAATTGATAAAACAAAAGAAATAAAGAAGAATTATCATATGACTATCATTTCTTGGAGTCTCATGTTCTCCCCTCCTGCTGTTTTGTTTTCTTTTCATTGGTTCATTTTTAGCTTCATTTCTAATCCCAAAAGTGTGCCCTACTAACTGACTGATCATCCAAATACAGTTTTGTAGATACTTCCACGTACGTATAGAATTAGCATCCCCATCTAACCGATGTACCACTTTCCTCAGTTAACGTTACTGAAAATCCCGAGGTAACTACATGCAGTCCTCTCCCACCTAGCACAAAGGCCAATGCAACTTTCTCATATCCTGTCCTTCCAAGCAGTCCCACTCAGTCCCTCAAGTACCCAGCCTTTCCGAGCAGCCCTACGTACTCCTTCAATACCCAGCTCTTCTATATAATCTTGTTCCTTATAAGTATCGAGTCTATTCCATGTCGCCCCCCAGCAAAAGTTTTTATCTCATCTCTCTATGTAGTACTTCTCCGTCTGCCCTGCCTTGTTTTAACTTCATCATTACGCACTTGCCTTAAGCGTCTGTGCCGCAAATCTACTCCAATCGATCCCAGGAAACATCTTATTTCATCTCCTCATTTAAATCTTCACCTATTCTGGGTTCTTTTACCTCAGTCTTATTTCATCTCTGCATCTAAATCTTAGCTACGTATCTGTGCCGCAAATCTACTCCAGTCGACCTCAGGAAACCTCGTATTTCATCTCTCCATATAAACCTTAGCCTGCCCTGCGTTCTTTTTACCTCCACTTTATTTCATCTGAACCTCCGTCTCTTTCACCTCCATCATTACATATTTCACAAAAAATGTCGTTTTTTTTTTTTTTTTTTTTTTTTTTTTTTTATGTAGCCCTCTGTTTGCCTTGCCTTCGTATACTTCCATCACCACACACTCGCATTTTTCTTCAACATGTTCCGCGCGATGCCTCTCCAACACATCAGGCAGAAGAAGCAGCGTCCTGTTTTGCATGACGTGGCTTGGTGTGGACTGACTGCCGGTGCACAGACACACAGGTCACCCGGCGGCCAATTCCTCAGGACAATGGAGGCGGTGAATTCCTTTCCTGGCCGCCTGAGTGCCTCTAGTCGTGATTGGCAGAGCAGGCGGCGGGTGCGATGCGTGCTCACTCGCCGTGACATTTCTTTATATTTTTCGCTGCGTGTCTTCGAGGACTTGTCCAATCAAATGCTGCATTTCTGGTGGCTGCTTGTTTTCGTTTTTTTTTTTTTTTTTAATTAGTTCTGTTTTTATTTATCTTTTTTTTTTTCATCGCTAAACGGCAAATCGAGATCTGAAACACGACGCAAAAATTACTTTCCCAAGATATGTATGAAGTACTGACAAAAAAAAAAAAAAAGACGTTCTGTCACATTTTATACGGTGCAGTTAAAGTGGTCGATGATTTATAAAGTACCCTCAAAAGTTCTAAAATGCATAATATGACGTCAAAATTTTTCATATTTTAGCTCTGAAAAGAGAAGAGCGAGTCTCATCATGTGTCACGGTAACGAATGTCCTGCAGCCGCAGCAGATTTCATGAGTGAATGGTTCTTCGTGGCGGATGAATGGGGCTTTTGTTACTCTTACTTTTATGACTGTTGCGTTCTTTGTTTTCCTTATTCATATGGAGAGGAACAAATACATTTCTAGAGGCGAGACGAAGTTGTTTCATCATTAAACACAATATACAAGGAACTGCTGACTGGAATTTAATAAAGATATAAAAGGAAGATGGCGTTTGGTACTAATGCAGATGGTGCCTGACCGAAACTAACAGTAGTAAAAAAAAAAAAAAAAAAAAAAAAATATGAGGCAAAAAATGGCAGTTGGCGTTGCAGATGTGAATGTTGATGCGAGAAATGACAAGGCAGTGTCCAGATTACAAAGGCAAGACAGCAGAAGATTAGATAGTGGACTCAGGCGATGTCAGTGCTAATAATCGACTCTCATGATGAAATACACGAAAATCCCGAAGCAAAGAAAATCGTTAATGTTCCTCTTTTATATATTTCACTTTTTTTTTTCATTATAAAAGTGTGATTTCTTATTATTTATCTATTTATTTATTTATTTATTTATTTATTTATTATTATTATTTTTTTTATAAGGGTAAGGAGGAAAATCTGGTATCTCATTCATGACATAAAACAACAGCTTTACTATGACGATGTGTGGGTGGGGAAGTCGTCCACAAAGATTCAGCTGATTCCGAAAACAAAATGTGAAAGAAAAGGAAGTGCACTCATTTAACATTAACAGAAGACGAGTTTAGAGAGAGAGAGAGAGAGAGAGAGAGGAGAGAGAGAGAGAGAGGAGAGAGAGGGAGGAGAGGAGAGGAGGAGAGGAGAGAGACGAGAGAGAGAGGAGAGAGAGAGAGAGGAGAGAGAGAGAGGAGAGAGAGAGTACCACTTTCCCACCATTATCACTACAGTAACTAAAAACCCCATACCTTTCCTAGCTGTCACTGCCTCTACTCCTCTACAGTTCCCTCGACACACACACACACACACACACACACACACACACACACACACACACACCACTCCGTCATCCCATCAGCACCATCCGTCACAAATATAATGGCCCAGTGTTCGCCTTCTTAAGCAGGGCCGTGATACACCTGCCAAGGGCAGACTGATGGGGCGGACGGGACAGCCAGCCAGCCAGCCAGCCAGCCAGCCAGTCACCCCTCCTCGTCCTTCTCGCCCTTCCCTTCACCACCCTGCCACCACCACCATCACCACCTTAATAACAACTGGACACCTTGTTACTCCGGGAATAACTCGGCAGAGGGCGCGCACTGTGGGCTTCCCGTTACCCCTATGATAACCTAACCGCGGCGGGCCACCCTCCTGCAGGAACTCCCCGGCATCACGTGACATCGGATCTAACAAGGTAATATTCTATCCCGCTGGCCCCTTAGCTGTGCAGGTCCCAATTTTTTTTCCCTCCCTTCGCTGCCTGGCTGGTGGTGGCTGCTAGTTGGGCGGCTGGTGGCTGAAGAGAGAGGGAAGGTGCGGATCCCATTCAAGTGGTGACGACCGCTTTCTGTTTCCGTGTGTGTGTGTGTGTGTGTGTGTGTGTGTGTGTGTGTGTGTGTGTGTGTGTGTGTGTGTGTGTGTGTGTGTGTGTGTGTGTGTGTGTGTGTGTGTGTGTGTGTGTGTGTGTGTGTGTGTGTGTGTGTGAGGATGAGAGAGAGAGAGAGAGAGAGAGAGAGAGAGAGAGAGAGAGAGAGAGAGAGAGAGAGAGAGAGAGAGAGAGAGAGAGAGAGAGAGAGAGAGAGAGAGAGAGAGAGAGAGAGAGAGAGAGAGAGAGAGAGAGAGAGAGAAGGAGAGAGAGAGAGAGAGAGAGAGAGAGAGAGAGAGAGAGAGAGAGAGAGAGAGAGAGAGAGAGAATTTCTGGTTTCATGTATTGTTCTCTTTAATGCACCTACACATTAACATAAGCCTGTTTCCCTCCTCTCCTCAAGACCACACCGAGGCTTTAACACCCACCACCACCACCAACACCACCACCACCACCACCACCAACACCACCACCACCCACCACCACCACCACCACCACAAAGCATGCACCGCGCCGTGGTTTGCCTGCTAGCGCTCTTTTAATGCATGGTCCGGGCAAAGAAATAATATTGGCCTCTCCTCCCTCCGACGTTATCTAAATGGTTATTTCCTCTTTCTCTCTCTCTCTTGTGGAGGCTTCAACATTTCGGCCTGACTCGCCACAGGATCTGATCTGCACGTGTTAGCGGCTTGTGCTTACGAGGGAGGCTGGGGGACAGTTAGGGAAGAATGATGAGAGAGAGAGAGGAGAGAGAGAGAGGAGAGAGGAGGAGAGAGAGAGAGAGAGAGGATGAGAGAGAGAGAGAGAGAGGAGAGAGAGAGAGAGTGGAGAGAGAGAGAGAGAGAGAGAGAGAGGGTGTAGTTAGGTTAGGTTAGTTTAGGAGGGAGGCTGGGTGGTTAAGGAAGGGCGAGAGGAAGAAGAGAGGGAGGATGGTAGTTAGGTTAGGTTAGGTTAGGAGGAAAGCTGAATAGATTCAGGGAAGGGACAGGAGTAGGAGAGAGATGGGGAAGGATAGTTAGTTACGTTACGAGGGAGGCTGGAGAGAATTAGTGAAGGGAGAGGGAGAAGGGGAAAAAGGTATTTAATAGTAGATGCGTTCCTCAGGGTTGAACTTCCGTGCCGCTAAAGGGAGGTAAACTTACACTAAAGCTAGATTGTGTTATGACCTTCACCTTTCCGTCCTCAGCCTGTGATCGCGTTGGGTTAGGATGCCTCCCCTCAGTTCTCGGCAAAGTATAGTTGCTTGTAATATCTTCACCGCCTGGGGTTTACGTTCGGGTTTCTCCGGGTAATTACTTATCGATCAAGTCTTAAGGAAGGGAATTATCGGTGAGGGAAGCTGGTCACGCTACGCGTGTCCGAACACATAAATGGGTCAGTAGACTCGTAAATTGGAGCGCCTGCTAGTACACCACCTGCTGGAAGAGGAGAAAAGCCTGGAAACTTGATAGTCCCATCGCGCGCGAAAGAAGAAACATGTCGCCCTGGCCGCCTCGAGCCTCTGCCAGCCAGCCGCGGGTCCTCAGGCGGTCCGTCCACTCACCGCCCACAAGTGCTCTGTAAACAAGACACACAGGTTCACCTCCCTGGGCCCGCTCGTATTTGTTTGCTCGACGCATGTTAGGGGCAGAATAGTACCACACCGAAGAAGAGCATCACAGTTTTAAAATAACCTCGCCTCTCACGCTGAGGGGTTTTAACATTTCATATCAATTTTTAAATGAGTGCATAGTTGCCATCTCATCTACAGTAGGCGTTCCGTCCAGCCTCGCTTTGTCTCGCCACGCCTTGCCCTGAGGAAAGAATCACTTCAGTGCTGCTCAAAGGCTTGGAGAGATTAAGGGTACCAGCGTGATATACAGAGGTGCCCCGCGCTGCCCTCTCAACACCCCAGCCTCCTCACACCCCTCAGTCCTCTCCTCACATTCACCTCCCCCTACCCTGCTCCTGGTCTGCACCACCCCTACCTTCATCTATCCATCCATCTGCATTATAAATAGAGGCATAAGCAATGATAACAAATCCCAATCTGGCAAGCCACACACACACACACACACATACACACACACACACACACACACACACACACACACACACACACAAGGTTAAGTGATGCAGTGTTACCACGGGAGGGTGGCCACCTGTCGCGACGCCCGTATCAGGAAATTACCACAAGGACGTTCAGTTGATGGTTCTGTCTATCTGTCTTTTGGCATTCTGTACGTCAGCGACTCTGGCCACCATTGACTGGGCTGTCCAGCTGCGCCTGTTGCTGTTTGTATGTTTATTTGTTTATCTTTTCACTTTGTTCGTCACACTTTTACACTTATCTCACCACCTCTTACAACCTTTTTCCTAGCACTCTTGGAAGAAAATGCAGTAAGAAGGCATTTTTTTCCAATTAGATTATATGAACTTTCGATTTTTCCTCCTACTTTTCCAATAATACCTGCAGACACTTCTAAACCAATCGTTCGGTGGACTTAGAAGACATTGATGTGAACAACTTTGCTTATATCAACCGGGGACTGTCATAAGATTGCTCAGAGGTGTGGCGTCTTGCGCGACCTTTGCAGTATAGAGGTGAGTCCAGGAGCCACTCTGAGACGACCAATAATGAGGTAGTCAGAGTAAGCAGCAGCAGCAGCAGGTATTAGTGTGGCGAGACAGGGGCTGAGGAAAGGTCGAAGAGGAAGTTCCAAGCCAGTAATAAATTTACGCGCTACCTAAGAGATACATGGGGTTTGGGGCTGCTTTAGTAAAGATTGGGGAAACACACACACACACACACACACACACACACACACACACACACACCACACACACACACACACACACACACACGGCTAAATTCACATGTTTCTTCACATACACGTACTTCTGAACACTCCTTTTTTTTGTCGTCTCCTAAGGATTCACTCATGTCTGTCCTTCTCGTGCGAGGTGAGAGCGTAGCTAAAAATAAGATGCTCAGTTCAGGAGGAATGACCAAAGTTATTTCTGGATACTTTCTAGAAAAGGCGGCGGTGCCTCGGAGGACGACAACCTCGTTTCTTATGGCTTATTTCGTAAGCAAAAGTTTCGCTTCTTTTTAGAGCTCAGGTAGCCAAAGCCGGCGCGGCACCAGTACGTTGAGAGACGAGTCTTTTCCTCACGTGAATTAAAAACTTACAGATTACAAAGTTTATAACACAGCACAAATTTTCCAGCGTTATTTGTTTTCTCTTTTTTTTCCCCTCAGTCAGTCAGTCCCCTTCTTTCCCCGCCAGGTGTCCCCTCACTCGCCACTCTTCCTCGCCGCGGCTGTCGGTCTCCTAGGCCGCGAAGCCAATAATGTTATCCTCGTTCCTGTGACGCCATGTGGAGGGAACGTTTACTGGAATGACTGGGTGACGTTTGGACTTTACATACAAGGCCACGTCCAAGTTAAATCTGAATGTGCCCTGATGATTACGTTTTTTTCTCTTTTAAATCAGGTATATAATGACAGTATCCCCATATGGAAAAGTATATTTGGGTTGTAAACATAAAGGTAGGGACATATTTTATTGCTTCGCGTGGCCTCAGTGCTCATCTCCGTCTCACTGGCTTTAGAGTTTTGAGTGAGTGAGTAAAGAGCAAAGACCGCGAGGTAAATGTGCTGGACATCAAAGGTCATTATAACGTCATGGGGGAAGATGAGGGAGAACGGTAAATAAAAAGCGGGAGTGAGTTTGTGTTGGATGATATCCCTTAACCTGGAGCACAGGTCCACTGTGATATCCAGGTTTCCACAGTTTATCATGTTTTCAGAGATACCTATTTATCGACCAACCCGAGGGAAGGATAGACAGCTGGATGAGCGGTGCGCCGACTGCCCCAGTATGAATTTGGAAACGCAGATACGTAGCAAAGCCCCGCTTTTTAGACACGGCACCACGGACGGGTTGACGTCCTTGTAAATGATGAATGTCATTAGTTCTATAAAATGGCTGCTAAAGCTTTCAACTGAATCACTATTTGTTTGTCATATTCATGAAAAGACATTACGAACCCAAAATATTCATCATGAAAACTGCCATGTTTCTTTCACGATGCAAAGGAGAGTACTTAGCAGGGACCTGCGGGGAATAATTTAATAGCTGATTATAAATTTCAAAGCTAAGCAAGTATCTTTTTTTTTTTACCTTCATTTTGAGAATGTATAATATAGCATTCATACATGCATTACTGAGACTTCCACCGCGAAAAGCGACGCGGCGTGCGTTATGGGGACTCATGCACAGCCGCTCGCTCGCAATTTGGGTATCGCAACACGGGAGCTGGACCTGGATATTGTGACCACTCTCCCGCCCCTGCACTGCGGCATACGTTTATATCCATGTTAAAAACAACATACCAAAAATTAAAGATATAAGTAACCAGAAAATGAAAAGCTGTTTCACGATTTTTTTTTTCTTCTTCTTCTTTTGAGGGATGTGACAATCATGTGACAGAATCTATATCATTACAACCGCTCACATAACTTGCAGTTTATTATGTTAATTCTCTTTATTATGTTTACTGTGTTACTACTTCCGCTTAAAAATATATGATGATGATGATAATAATAATAATAATAATAATAATAATAATAATAATAATAATAATAATAATAATAATAATAATAAAACACCTAAAAAATTCCACAGCGAAACAGGAACAATATAATGAATACGTTATTATTGTTATTGTTGTTGTTGTTGCTGTTGTTGTTATTGTTGCTGTTGTTGTTGTTATTGCTGGTGGTAGTGGTGGTACTTCAAAGGTTCCTCCTGTTACACTCACTGAAAGTCAAACCCAGTCGAGCTGCCAGCCAATAACAAGGAAAACATAAAAAAAAATAAAATAAATAAATGTACATGTAAAAAATTATGTATGTAAATGTACGAAACACATGACGACTTATAATTTATTTTATTTTTTTACTTTTTTTTATCATTCATGGAAATATCATCGCTAAAAAAATGTCATATCATATCACTACCCCTCTCTCCTCTCTCTCTCCCTCTCTCTCTCTCTCTCTCTCTCTCTCTCTCTCTCTCTCTCTCTCTTTTACCCTCCCTTTACGCTTACCTCTTCACTCTTCCCCCCCCCCCCCTGCTCATCCTTCTCCGCCTCCCCGCCCGTAACCTTCATTCCGACCCAAAACACCCAAACACGAAGTAGGGACAAGTAACAGCGTCTTTCCCTGGGTAGTTTATTTTTATTACAGGCCTGTGCTGCTGAAGTATGAATCCCGCGCCCCTTTGGGTATGTCAGCTTCAAACTTCTGACTCCCATCCTCACTCACTCCAAAATGTCCAGCCCATAACCTCGTTTCTATGTCTAACTGTTTGTCTGTCTCTGTTTTTTTTTTTTTTTTCATATGTCTTGTGTCATACATCTGAAATCTCTCTCTCTCTCTCTCTCTCCTCTCTCTCTCTCTCTCTCCTCTCTCTCTCTCTCTCTCTCTCTCCCAAACCCCCCCCCCCACGCTTTTTTTTCCCAGCCTTCTTTTTCTTTTCTTTTCCATATAGTTTGATTTCTTTCATATCCTTCCTTTCTCCCTCCTCTCTTTCTCTATGAACTCCATTTCCTTCTCATTATATTCTGACTTGATCGCTTCAACTTCAAACGGTTCTTAATTAAACCGTCTTACCTGAGTCTGAAGCGAATATGTGTGTGTTTAATATATACAAAACAACTGATTCATAGTAAACTTTTGTAATGCGTTTTGTAACTATCCTCTCTCTCTCTCTCTCTCTCTCTCTCTCTCATCCTCTCTCTCCTCTCTCTCTCTCCTCTCTCTCTCTCTCTCTCTCTCTCTCCTCTCTCTCTCTCCCTCATCCTTATTCTTTGTGCTCTCTCTCCTATTATCACCTTCCAGTTTTCCCCTTCAGTCTCTCCTCCTCCATCACACTATCGCCACTTACCCTTACCTGCTCGTATATCCTCTCCAATTACTGGATTACAATTATCTCACGGTCCTCCCTTCCACTAAATTTCCTCATCCGACCAATCCTATTCGCCTGGTATCCTTCCCAATCCCATTAACTAGGTGTAAGACTCACGCCAGTACTTTCCGTTGACTTTATTAGTACCTGGAGCGTCAGCGCCCCCCAGCTGTGACCCATGCGACCCGCTAAAGTTACCGTGGCCAGCGCAGTCTTGAGGTGCCGACATTGGAACATTGGGAGGGTGTAAATTAAGGTTAGAAAAAGTGGTAGCGGTGATGTGTGAAGGGAGAGGGATGGAACTGAAGCAGGAAATTATGTTATTGGAGTAAAGACATATGAGGGACGGATATTGAGGTTCAAGAAGGCGGTAGCGGTGGCGTGTGAAAGGAAGGAGGATCCAAGGAGTGAACAGAACTGAGATTTGACGCTAAGATGATGGAAATGAAGCAGAGTTATGTAAGGAGTGGATATTTAGGTCAAAGAATGTGATAGTGGTGGTGTGTGAAGGGAAGGTGGATGTAGTAAGGAGTGAACAGAATCTAATATATTTAATGCTAAGGCATGGAAATGAAACCAAGTTATGTGGCAGAATTTTGGCATTATATGAATGAGGGAGATATCTTTAATTAGTATAATGGATGTAACACAGATGACGTAAGCGAAATCCTTAAGGTCAGTAACCAGTAGGGAAATAATAACAGGATCAAGCTTGATAAAGATGGATTTAAACAAATACGAAGAAACTGGTTCTCCAAACAAAATTGCAGATGAATCGAATAGTTTCTGCAATCGGTAACAAATAGAGAGTTCTAAAAGAAGATTAGACAAAGTTATGGATGGGGATAATAGTGAAAACTGATAGGCATGTTTTATATAGCGACTGACACGTGTAGGCCTGATGGCTTCTTGCAGCTTCCATTATTTTATCAAGAGAGAGAGAGAGAGAGAGAGAGAGAGAGAGAGAGAGAGAGAGAGAGAGAGAGAGAGAGAGAGAGAGAGAGAGAGAGAGAGAGAGAGAGAGAGAGAGAGAGAGAGAGAGAGAGAGAGAGAGAGAGAGAGAGAGAGAGAAACTGTAAACATGATGTGATGAAACAAGCGACTTCGTAAGGGTGACACACAGGTGTTGCCTCGGGTCTGGCAATACTGAGAAGCAGATCTAGAGAATTACACGAGGAGTGGCTGGGAATCGAACCTCTAAGTCTAATAGGACACTCAACGTACATAACATCTTGCCAATGAAACTGAATCACCAGGGTTCAAATGGAGTTTAGTTGACCTTGACTCTCCCATGACTACAAGAGAGACATTCAGGTGCAGTGTGTATAAGAGAGAACAATTTATATGACGAAGCAAGCGACGTAGATAGGGATGATGTATACAGAGATAAAGCGAAGAATAAAGATACACTGCAATGAAAACTAATAAAAGATAGCGAGGCGAAAATTAGTTCACATAGAGAGAGAAGATAATGAAAATAGAAACTAAAAGTCATGACGAAGAGAGCAACGTGTACAAGGTTGATATATACAGGAATTAAACGAAGAGTAGAGACAAGCTAAGGTCAAAGCCAATAAGGGACAGCTAAGCGTGGATGGGGGCGAAGATAACGAAAAGCAGAAACGAAAAAGTCAAAATGAATTCATAAAAAAGACTGACTGGAGATGCTGGATTAGTGTTTTTTTTTTCTTTTTACTTTTCTCCACTAGTTTATAAGAGTAAAAGTATTTAACCCTTTCATTGGGTTGTGCAAGAATTCACCGCACTAGAAGCAATGAAATCTTTATAACCACTGATAAGACAGAAAAAAGGGAATTAAAAGAATAGATTTAGCAATTTATAGCCGGTATAATGTTTGGAGATGGGTGTAGAGGAAAAGGAAATGTCTCAGAGTTGTTAATCATCAGGGAAAACATGCCAAATAGCAGGTAAAATGTTAAATCTGATACAATGATGGCGAGTAAGGGAAAGGGAGAAGAGACGAAGGAATAGCGACTGTGGTATTATAATATTCACGTGATATGTATATCTACACCTTATGCCTTTGAAGTAAGATTCCATTATGCGAACTCACATTATATAAGTTTGGCAGATTAAAGTCGCGGTGCCTTCCCTCTCACGCCCTCCATCCTGCCACCCTGCCGCCCGCCTATAGCCATCGTATGTCAATTTTAAATGCCTTGAGAACTTTCAAACTAGAGGGAAAAAAGTTTAAGCATTTACTTTTTTTTTTTTTTTTCTTGCAGTCATCCTATTTTAACTTTCCGAGGTTAAAAATTTTCCACTGACACACAGCCTGCCAAACGACACACACCACCCCAGTCTCTCACCTTTAAGTGCTGACCTGAGGCATAATTTCTAAGGCTTACTCAAGAAAAGTTCCTGGAAAATCCTGCAGATACTGTATTTAAACACAGGGATGCCATAACACAGCCGAAAGACACCTGAGAGCACACCACACACCACATACCTAAAAACACTCCCCTTGATAACACTCCACGTGGTGTCCTCACCGCGGACAAATTGTGGAGCTACTCGGATATCTAACGCGAAGTGGTGGTGAGGAGAAGAGCAGGAGAAGGAGAAGGAGGAGAAGGAGAAGGAAAAGGAGGAGAAGGAGAAAGAGGAGAAGGATGAGAAGAAAGAATGAGAAAACAAGGAAATGAAGGAGGATGCCAAAGGAGCTACTACCATTGTTGAAGGAGAGAGGGAATGAAGGAGTTATTCAAGGAGGAAGTGGAGAGATGGAGGAGAGTGAGGGAAGGATGGGAGTAATGAGATCCGGAGGGGGTGGGACGGAGGGAGGGAGGGAGGGAAGGAGGGAGGCCACAACAGTAAAAGGAAGCATGTAAACGTGTGTAGGCTTGAAGCACACAAAGCCACTCACACCACATCAAAATACATCACAACAGCGCTACAAAGACGCGGTAACGACTGAGCACACTATAGCAACAAGCAGCATGAAAAAATAAGGCGGAGTAGGAAGTATGAAGGAAATAAGACAGCCATTGACACGAAAAAGGGTGTTAAAAAAATAAATAAATAAAGATAAAAAAGATCTTTAAATCTCCACTTTACGAATGATGGAAACAAATTAGACATATCTTTAGCACAAAAAAGATGAAAAAAATAATTAGCATGCCACCTTCACCTGAGGGAGACAGACCAAGACTAACCATATTAAAACTTAAGTCTATACAGGTCAAGGTCAAGATTAGTAGAGGTCAAAGGGTGAATAATATTGACACATCATCTGCATCAAATTCAACCACTAGATAATACATATCCAAGAAAAGAGAGAGAGAGAGAGAGAGAGAGAGAGAGAGAGAGAGAGAGAGAGAGAGAGAGAGAGAGAGAGAGAGAGAGAGAGAGAGAGAGAGAGAGAGAGAGAGCGCAGACGGAGAGAGGGAGGGAGAAAGGGAGGCGACGAAGAGAAAAGTGTGTGGAAGAGAGGGATTAAACGTGCGTCTCTTTCAGGGGATCACACACACACACACACACACACACACACACACACACACACACACACATAAGTGGAGAGGAAGAGCGCTGAGTGTTGGGTGATGATTTTTCTTTACTGACCTCGTGCCGCCAGCCTCTCTTCCTCTCATCCTTCCTCTCCCAGCTAGAGGATGCTGCTCTCTTCCCTGCCTCTCTCTCTCTCTCTCTCTCTCTCTCTCTCTCTCTCTCTCTCTCTCTCTCTCTCTCTCTCTCTCTCTCTCTCTCTCTCCGCAGCTATCTTGATTTCCCCTGAGCACCCCTACTGCCGAAAGCCACATCTCCTCCTCCTCCTCCTCCTCCTCCTCCTCCTCCTCCTCCTCCTCCTCCTCCACCTCTTCTTCCTCCTCCTCCACACTTCACCTTCTTTTCTCAATCACCCACCCACCCATCCACACATAAGGAAAATAACTATAAAGAGGCGTTTACGTCACTGAAATTGTTCCGTTATTTATCTAAGCCGTCTCTCCAAATTTAAATGATTCTCTCTCTCTCTCTCTCTCTCTCTCTCTCTCTCTCTCTCTCTCTCTCTCTCTCTCTCTGCTGTCATTATTATTATTATCATCATCATCATCATCATTATTATTATTATTATTATTATTATTATTATTATTATTATTAGCAGTAGTAATAGTAGTAGTAGTATTAGTAGTAGTACCAGTAGTACTATCATTATTATTATCATTATTATCGTGATCACCAACGTCTTTCTATTTTTTAGCAGGCATTAACATTCTTCATCAGTCCTAAGTACTACACGAGCAGCATATTTAGTTATCTCAAGAGAGAGAGAGAGAGAGAGAGAGAGAGAGAGAGAGAGAGAGAGAGAGAGAGAGAGAGAGAGAGAGAGAGAGAGAGAGAGAGAGAGAGAGAGAGAGAGAGAGAGAACCGGAGGATTTTGAAACACTGGAGGCTCAGCTCGGCCCAAGAATCTTTAAATTCTTACCTGATAATTGCGACAATTTCAAGTTATTTCAGAATGAAATTAATATAAAATGTGAGACTCTGCTCTCCGCCAAAAGTTTCGGCCAGACGCGTGATGGCTTTCACAGTATCAATACAAAATAATTAAATGCTATTTGAGTTCGTTTAAATTTTTCTTATTTAATTTTTCGTCCGCATGAGTAAAATCAGGATTTAAAAATATGGGCCTTGAGGTTGATCAAAATGTCACATGCTACGTGTATATAATGTATGATGTCCATGCTTGGCGCAACTTCCAAATCTGAAATCACAGCTCCTGCTTCTAGTGGGTGATAAAAACCCTCTGTTTTTAAGTCCGTGACAAATGTGACCTGTTTGTGCTGCTTGAGTGACACACAGATAACCCAGAATGTACTTAATTTTCTTTCTTTCTCTTTTCTTTATTTTTCAGTGTTATCATATAATTTTCAAGTACTATTTTTGTGCAAGGAAATATTGCCAACGGATGCTATTGGTAAAACGGTAGCTTAACAGATCCTCGGCTACTCTCAAATCCTACTTTTTTTTTTTTTTTTTTTGTGAATGAAAAATATTGCCACGGTTATTTGTAAAACCTTTGGCGTCGTAATCTCTGCAGTCCAAGCTTAGCACCACCACTGGATTTGAGAACAAATAGTCATCATAACTTAAAATAATCAATCACACTAGTATGCAGTTAAGAAATAATTTATCATTTCCATTTTTTCTTTAATAGGGAAGACGAGGATTTTTCCATCAGCAATCAACGAACAATTACACATGTGTCGCAGAACAAAGTCAGCTGTGTTAACTTTTTTCGCTCCGTTACGTAACGGTGCACACCAATAAAAGCACTGTAAAATCTTTTAGAATACCTATAAGAAACAAAATCTCTTCAAAAGAGTAGATGATGCAATGTTTAGCCAGTATGATGATCTGAGTTGGCTGTGAAAACAATAAGACATGCTTGAGTGATTTGTGATTGAGGTGATACATCAAACAGCATGTGACGCGGGGATGGCGATGAGAGGCAAGGGTAGGGCTGCTCAGCGTGAAAAAGGCGGCAATTGCATGCTTATAATACGCTGGTCAGGACAGCGTGGTGCGATGCAGCAAGCGTGAAAGTTCAAATACCAGCTGTAGTACTTGGGAAAGGTAAGGATTAAATACATGTCATGGTGGGTCAGCCTTCAGCACGGCAAGCCCGTATTAAACTACTTGTATTATGTTCAACTGAATTGGAAAGTTACAGAGTTACATAGAAAAACAGGCCACAACAGACCTTGCGGTCCCCACAAGGTGACCTGACTTAGGACTCCTATGGTGATAGTAGAAGAAAAGGAAAGGAAAGCAGAAGGCTCTCTCCCCACCCTCCACTCCCTCTGGCATACAGGAAAACAGGTCAGAAAGAAATATCTTACGGGGTTAGAGAAAAAAATAAAGATTTTTATAGGAAAGAAAGAAAATAGATGAAATGAGATACCCCCCATTTCCTGAAGGCAAGGAAGTTAATCACTAACAAACAAACGCTGTTAGCCGCGGATTGCAAGCAAAATATTTGTCAAGTCGGCGTTTAAAAGTCTCTACGGTACAGCAGTCTATCACGTCTCGAGAAAGCCCATTCCATAGATTTACTACTCGATGGATTTTTTTTTTTTTTGATTCATGAGAGTTGAAGAATTTCCCAACAATTTTGCAGCCGTTTCCTCGCACTGAATGATGAGAGAGAGAGAGAGAGAGAGAGAGAGAGAGAGAGAGAGAGAGAGAGAGAGAGAGAGAGAGAGAGAGAGAGAGAGAGAGAGAGAGAAAACGGGAAGAGCGACTGGCGATGGTAGCGGTGTCATTCACAAAGACTAATTTAGTAGCAGTATTTGTTTTCTCAGGCTAACGATGGCTTCCCTCGGGGCGGCGTGACTCACAGGCCGCGGCTCGGCGATGTTGGTGGGCCCCGTGGTTAAGGGTTAGCCGACCTATTGACCTTGAACTAAGCGACGGTACAGGGCAGACAGAAAATGTTATTAAGGTCATAATCAAAGAGAGAAAAAAGAAACATGAAGCAGAGGATGTTACTAGGGTTGTCACATCATGATTATACAGAAAAGAAGATGATGAACAAGCTGGTAAATATTGGAAATTAACAGTAGGGCATGTTACTGAGGTTATCATGCAATTAAAGACTGTCATATAATCAAACAGAAAAGCGTGAAAACACACAAATAAATACAAAAAATAAACACGGCAGGCCACGTTACTGAGGTTGTCATGTAATTACGCACACACAATCACACACACACTCACAAAAATATATAAACATTGGTAATACAGAAAAAAAAACATAACAGGTAAGTAAATTAACCAGCCGATTAAGAATTTTTCGCATGCCCCTACACTCCCATACAGCACTGCGCCCCTGACATCCCGATCCTTAGCACCCACTCCACACTCGCCCCCATCAAAGGCATCACCTCACCCCCACCCTGCCTGCCTCCCTCCAAGTCTCCAGTCCATCTCTAAAGGTTCTCGCTCTCTTCGCACATCAATACAAACATTTTAATTCCCTTACGATTTTTTTCCCCCTGCACGAACCCTTCGGGACACTTAAAAAATGCAACTTAATTATAACCGAACAACTATTTTTTTCTTATCTTTATGCATTCAGTTTTCATAAAATATCAAGGTAATATTAAGTTTTATGATGAAAGATCTGAAAATGATATCCCTGAACACTTATCCATTTCCGACCACTGCTTACCGATTATATATTTCAACAATGAATAGGTGTAATTGTTAGGTTATTATTTTTTTCTTATAATATTCACAAGCCACCCCAGCTCTCACCTGCCTCAAATATAACAGCGACTTTGTGATCTTGCAATGAAGTATCCGTATTTTCTTTCTTACGCACCTTGACCATAATACAAAACAACAGTGAGGTGTGTACTGTAGCAATGCACGGCCAAGTGTGGTCTGTAATATCCTCAACATTATTCCTACTTCCACTGCACTCATTCTGCAAATTTCGCGTAAGAAACAATATCCACGTATCTTTCAAATTCATAACTTCTATTTTAAACTCATACAAAAAAATATATATATATATACATAGCTCAGTAAATATCTTCTCCTTTAGTAAATATAAATAACATACATATCTTTCAAATCCATAATTTCTACTTCAAGCTCATATATATGTAAAGCAAATAGCTTATTAGTTTATTCCCCTCTTATCTAGTATTCTGGAACAACATTCTTTTCAATATATACATTCATAAAGCATCAACCACACAGTTATCAATTATAATCAATATGTCTTAGCATAGCCGAACAAGGCACTAATACTACTTTAGCATCTTTCCCTAACAATACAACATCTTCGCGGGTACAGTGACGTGTAACAGATACTCTCTGCTGTGAGTTCATATCACAGCCTCCAGGACTAATTCACATACTCGTGGTGGCTTGGCTTTCACTTTCTAGTCATTGTAATACGTTTTTCGTCCCTTTGGTTGGTCTCCTTGTTTAGCTGCGGGCTGCCTAGTGTGCACGAGGCTGATGAATTGCTGTTGGTCTATCTTTCTGTTTGTGTCTGTACTGCGTTGCCTCTGTTTGCTTGTTTATCTGGCAGTCTCTCTCTCTCTCTCTCTCTCTCTCTCTCTCTCTCTCTCTCTCTCTCTCTCTCTCTCTATGTATCTATCTATCTATCTATCTCTCCCTCGTCAGTGTTGCTGTTTAGAAAGATTTGACATATGGAATTTTAAGAATATGTAAACGTAGATTAACCTCTCTCTCTCTCTCTCTCTCTCTCTCTCTCTCTCTCTCTCTCTCTCTCTCTCTCTCTCTCTCTCTCTTTGTGGTAATCTGACAAAACTAAACTAAAGGAAAACAAAACACGAAAAGTAGACGGATGAAATAAGGAGAAGAAAACATACGAATCTCTCTCTCTCTCTCTCTCTCTCTCTCTCTCTCTCTCTCTCTCTCTCTCTCTCTCATTCCCAACCAACACACGTAACACAGTAAAATAACCATTTCCACTCCCAACAAGCACGTGCTCACATAACAGCTTTTACATAATGTACAATGCTCGCAGAACCATAACAACACTATCGAGAAAAGCCACGGCAACTCCGAAGTCACCGTGAGACGCGCCACGCACACACACTAAAACTGCGAGGAGTGAGTGGTCGCCGCACTGGTCAGGCGCTTGCAAGAGTATTATCACGGTTATACCAGGGGAGGGCAAGGCAGTCATATGCAGGCCACTATGATGCAAGACTATATCACTCCTGGTGGTGGTAGCACAGTGAGGTGGTGACTGCGTTATGTATAAATGAGTCATAGGTAAGTATCTGGGTAAGTAGGTAGATGGCTAGATGCCTAGATAGATAGATAAACAGATTGATAGATATGAGCAGAGAGAGAGAGAGAGAGAGAGAGAGAGAGAGAGAGAGAGAGAGAGAGAGAGAGAGAGAGAGAGAGAGAGAGAGAGAGAGAGAGAGACTCATACATTTCACCTCTTATTGCGTATGGTATGTATTACATTTTGATTTTGTTCTTGCAGCTACATATGAGTAAGTAACTCCTACCGCCATTTTTTTCTCGTGACTCACCAAGACTCAGCAACGTAATCAAAGAAATTACGCAAGAAGGACCTTGGAAGCCTTCGTCAGGAATGTCAAGTGTAAGCCTGATGGGTTTTTACAGTTGCTCATGTCTTTATGTCCTTATATTCCTATAACTTGTAAAATGTAGCTTCCCTTTCTTTCTTATGTTCTTATCTCTTATTTTCTACTAACCTTATCTCCTATCACCTTATCACCTTATCAAAACGCAACTTCCCTTACTTTCTTATTTTCTTCCACTCGTAAAACGTAGAAGGCAACACGTGACGTACCAACACTTGTGGTCACTGGTCGCTGGTGGTGCTTTACATCTAACCTGGCAGCTGATTGGCCCTAGTGAACCTATTATCATGTCGGGGTGTCGCTGTGAAACTCGACTCCTGCACGACCACCGGAGACAGTCACGTGTGCGCCCGTCAATTCCCTCCCAGTGGTGGTGTGATTATCCTGTTGGCGGCTCCCTGGTGCCTGGCGGGTACTGTGTCGTGATAAAGACCGCGACTGAGAGGCGAGGCGTGTCTTGCGGCTCGTGGTTGTAATTCTGGGTTCTTTCTGCGGTTACTACACAGACCAAGGTTATTGTGTGTCTGCGCCAAGATAAATAAATACACTAATGAATGAATGGATAAAGGATTTTCAGATCGTTTTTCTGTCCGATGTATTACTGTACTTGTCTGTTAGTTGCTGGTGAATGGTGTTATTCTGGATTCTGCGGTCACTACACAGGCTAAGGTTACTGTGTCTCTGCGCTAAGGTAAATAAATAAACGGATGAATGAATGGACAAAAGATTCTTAGATCGTTTTCCTGTCTCAGTTTCGTTCAAGTATGTCCGTAATGTTACTGTACTCGTATGTCAGTTTTTAGTTTGTGTTTGTAATCCTGAGTCTGCAGTTACTACACAAGCCAAGGTCACTGTGTATCTACGCTAAAGATAAATGAATGAATGAATAAACGAGTAAATAGATAAAAGATTCTCAAGTTTTTTTTTTTTTTTTTAGCATGCTTGATGTGTTACTGTACTCGTATACCAGTTGTCAGCTCATTACTCTTGTCTAATATTTAACTATCTTGCGTTGTAATATGACTCTTCTCTTCGCTGCTTATCACATTTAACTTGTTTGCGCACCAGCATTTTTAATACATCTGTCTTCTATATTTGTTTACATATGTTAAGACTATCCTCTACACGCTGCCCTGTATTTAACTTATTAGCTCACCACTTTTTTTTTCTTACATCTAATTAAGAGCATCAATCTTTATTTACATTATAGCATGACTTCTATAACGTTGCTTCGTGTTTCATTTGTTAGCTCTTCAATTTTCTCTAATCTTTATCATGTTACTCTCTCTCTCTCTCTCTCTCTCTCTCTCTCTCTCTCTCTCTCTCTCTCTCTCTCTCTCTCTCTGGCCTTACATGTTACGTGATCATGAGCTCTTAGGCGCGGATCGGTCAGGCGGCGAGTGAGTGTTGGCGAGGCGATGTGGCACCAGCGCGGCCATTGTTGGTGCAGGTGCCCTCCTCTTGCTGTCTTGCCCGAAACTTCACCTCCCGTAAATTACTAAACTAATAGAACAACAATATTTAGGCTGAACTGCGTGCCTTTGCGGAGAGCCATGAGGGTGCCTACTACAACGGCGGGATACAGCCTCTGTTTACACCATCAACAAGCAGCGAAACAATAAGTATCAATTAGTCTGAGAGGTCAAAGCGAGCAGTACAGCCAAGCACAGCGGAGACCGGGTACCCACATCCATCAGAAATTCGACACTTATCTGGAGACTATCTTTAATTTTATTTTTGCTCCGCGTCTTATCATCGCAGAGGAGCATTGCTAACTTCCTAATGGCGAGATACAAACCCAAATAAACTAACAGTTCTGATAAACACTCATCAGTTATCATGTAATATTCTATTCTTAGGGAAGCTATTACATATTTGTATAAACTACTACTACTACTACTACTACTACTACTACTACAGTTACAACAACGGCTACAGCTACCAAATTAAAACTTTTCCTAATAATCTGCAAGGCTTTTCATTCGAGCACAATTTCACCACAAAGCCTCAACGCCCACTCACATCACCCCGCTCACAGTAACAGCGGCGCCACCACAAGCAACTACAAGCCGACAAGAGGTCATGTTTTCATTCCCCCTCTCGCTGACAGAAGCCCCTCCCCACTCTTCCTTCCCTTGGTCCCCTGGTGCGTCTGCTCGCCCTGAGTGGGGACGGAAAGCTGTCTCGTCCGGTGGTGTGTGGTGTGGGCCAAGGCCTTACAAATAAAGCATCTGCAAGAAATTCCGTAACCTACCGCTTTATGGAAAGACGGCGTTAAATGACCCCTTTGTTGCAGCGCCTTGAGATCAATAATTTTTCCACGATTAGGTAAAACAAATGTTGCAAAGAGTCAGTGTAGGAGTAATTTTTTCTTTTTTTCATCGACTATCAGATTCTTCCCTCTTGATACGATACGGTGGAGCAAAAGAGCAACGTTGTTAAATGCACTTCCGCGATGCTGTAGTGCTGCACGCACCACAGCACCGCACACTGAGCCATGCAGAGCGAACCAGAGCCGGCGGGGACCAGATGCGAGGAAGCAAGGAAGGGCGTGCTTCTGGGGGTGCCTCGGCAACATATGATTGACCAAGTGACCTAGTATTGAAAGGACGTAACCCAGTACTGCAGGAGACACGGGAACCTCCACGCTATTTACACAATACCCCGGGAAATCCTCGCCTTGGTGTGTTCAAGAACTACGACGTGCTTGTAACCAGTATCCGAAATGTAACAAGTTTTCCTTGATTGGTGCTGACGTGATCGAGAAAGTCTCAAGCCTGGGAGCAGCGATAGCGAGGGGTGTGGCATGCCGGAGAGGGGGACGAGAGGAGGAAGGAAGGCGAGGGAGTCTTGTTTGTATCAGGGAGCGCGTTGAAGGTAGCAAAGTACTCACTAGGCCACTTATTCTCCTTGGTTCCCACCACAACATAACATTCATTAGCGGCTCAAACACAACAGGGCTACTTCATCGGGTACTTCAGAGGCGCAGGGTTAGTAATGCACGTGTAGTGGCTGGTCCTACACTGCGAGATGGTAACGGTAATCTCAGCTTTAGTGTTACTGTTACCATTGCTATTACCTACCACAACTATCATTACTGTTATCATAATTCTGATATAATTTATAGCTAATTTCATCATGGACACTTGATAATCTAGTGATGGACTCAAGATAAATTCTCATCAATCATCGAAGAATTGCGCAGTTATTAACTCAATGTAGTAGTAGTAGTAGTAGTAGTAGTAGTAGTAGTAGTAGTAGTAGTAGTAGTAGTAGAAGCATCATCAACAACAGCATCAGCGTTAGTAATGGGCAGCAGTCTGAACTGCGTCATAAGTGATGATTGGTGAGGCGGGGAAGGCTAGAGTTCACAGTACGAGCAGAGTAATCAAGCAGGCGAGACAGGACCTGAGGGAGTGTTGCTGTTTGCTGCCGTCCTTTGTCACCCATTGTACGGTCAATGTACCAACCCAAATGTGCTGCACCTGCTGTAATGCACCTTTCCCTTCACTCCGGAAAGCTGAACTGACACACGGGACCAATTACGCTGCCACCATTAATACTACACGGCCTGGACTATAATTAGCCAGAAACACACAAATACGCAGCCATTATAGAACAGTAACATCAACAACAACACTACTACTACTACTACTAATAATAATAATAATAATAACAATAATAAGACCGGCCTAAGAAAAAGAGATAAACAAATAAATTAATTCATAAATGGAAAGTAACAACAACAACAACAATAATAATAATAATAATAATAATAATAATAATAATAATAATAATAATAATAATAATAATAATAATAAACAATAATAATAGATGAGGGCCCTTGTTATTGATGTAATGCCTCGCCAAAGCGACACTAAGATAAAAGAGGAACGATGATAGGCCATTACAGAGACACGAGATAACAATGACTTAGAAACCCCCTCACCCCCCCTCTCTCTCTCTCTCTCTCTCTCTCTCTCTCTCTCTCTCTCTCTCTCTCTAAATTGATATTAGAGAGAGAGAGAGAGAGAGAGAGAGAGAGAGAGAGAGAGAGAGAGAGAGAGAGAGAGAGAGAGAGAGAATTTCTCGCTAACACGTCACTCACGTTCAGGAAAAAAGTGATTATATGCAGATTTCCTTAACTTGCTAAAGAAAATAAATAAATGAATTAATGAATGAATAAATTAATAAATAGATAAAAATGAGTATCCGAAAATTTGGATAAATTCTGTTTCCTTTCACCATTCTCTCTCTCTCTCTCTCTCTCTCTCTCTCTCTCTCTCTCTCTCTCTCTCTCTCTCTCTCTCTCTCTCTCGTAAACTGCATTTCTATACATGCATTATTATTTCTCTCCTACACACACACACACACACACACACACACACACACACACGCGCGCGCGCGCGCGCGCGCTAAATCTTCAAACACAATGCTAAATAAACAAAACAAATCACGAATCTTTACACGACGAAGGTAAATGGAAGGTTGAAGAAAGGAGGAGTAATGTAGCACCAATGACAGTAAAACGCGAGCCTTATGTAAAAGAAAGTAGAAAAAGGGAGGTCCAGTTCAAAAGATGCCAAGTCAATTATAGACCAAGGAAAAAGCAACAGTAATCTACATTCTTGTGCTACGAGTGTGTGCGTCGCGGAGAGAGAGAGAGAGAGAGAGAGAGAGAGAGAGAGAGAGAGAGAGAGAGAGAGAGAGAGAGAGAGAGAGAGAGAAACTAAGGTTATCAGAGGTTACACAAATGATTGAAGTTATGATTTCCACACCAAAACCTTGACTAACTACGCAATTAGACCACCAGATAACTATCTAACCTAGCTTAACCTAACGAAAAACCTCGACTAACTATGCAACTAATTAACTAACCACCAACCTAACCTAATAAAAACTTGACTAACTACACAACTAACCAACCAAACTTAACGTAACCCAACCTAACCTAACCAACCAACACCACAACATCCAAACAAAGAAACAAGCCATCCATCTAAAACACCAAACTAACTAACAATCGAAGCTAACCAATATCCATTCACCACCACCACCACCACCGCCACCACCACCACCACTACCAAGCACGTTTCTTTCTTCTGTGTGATGCAATGCTCGAGATTACAACTAACACAAACAGGGAGAGGTGTTGTCTGTTAGCTAGCCGGTCTGCAGCTGTGAGAGAGGAACAGAGGGGAGGGAGCGAGAGAGAGAGAGAGAGAGAGAGAGAGAGAGAGAGAGAGAGAGAGAGAGAGAGAGAGAGAGAGAGAGAGAGAGAGAGAGAGAGAGAGAGAGAGATGAAGGGGATAAAAGTGAAAGAGACGTGTGTGTGTGTGTGTGTGTGTGTGTGTGTGTGTGTGTGTGTGTGTGTGTGTGTGTGTGTGTGTAGGAACGTCATGTGCTGAAAGATGGAATTTGATAAGGAAGAGAATGTGGAAGAGAAGGAGGAGAAGGATGATGCCATGAAGAACGAGGAAAAAGGAGAAAGAAAAAGCAGGAGATGAAGGCAGAACAAGATGAAAAGGGAACAGGAGGAGGAGGAGGAGGAGGAGGAGGAGGAGGAGGAGGAGGAGGAGGAGGAGGAGGAGGAGGAGGAGGAAAAGGAGGAGGAGGAGGAGAGTATTACCAGCTTGAGGGAAAAATGATAACGGGTTCTGGTAAGAGAGAGAGAGAGAGAGAGAGAGAGAGAGAGAGAGAGAGAGAGAGAGAGAGAGAGAGAGAGAGAGAGGAGTTGCTTGTTTTGGGGGGAGGTGGACGATGGTGGATGGAGGAAGGAGGAGGAGGAGGGAAAGGGGAAGCTGCTGCTATTTCAGGGATGCGATACAACAGAGAGAGAGAGAGAGAGAGAGAGAGAGAGAGAGAGAGAGAGAGAGAGAGAGAGAGAGAGAGAGAGAGAGAGAGAGAGAGAGAGAGTTCAGGATTATCCAACCTTACCGATCGCAAAATTCAAAAGTCTTTCCTCTTATCCTTCACACACACACACACACACACACACACACACACACACTGACCATTACTACTGACTGGCTGAATGACTGACTGGGTGACTAACTGGTAGCATACTCTTTCAGGTTAATATGACATCATCTATACATCTTTTCTACCCATACGTCTCTCCTTGACTTCACCACTACCACCACCACCACCACCACCACCACCATCAGTCCATCAATGCCTCGGCGTAAACAGTGGACCGACTTAGGGTATTCTTTTATATATATTTTTTTAGACTTCGCAAGAGAAGGATGAATGAGAAGGATAGGGACGAAAGACAAAGAAGTGAAAAAGAAAGTGGATTAATTAGTTCTTATATTCTCCATTATATTCTCTTCTTACTTAGAAGAGAATATAATGGAGAATATAAGAACTAATGAATGAATAGACATGTGCGGAAAAGTTTAAGATAAAAATACAGTACAAGAAATTTTAGCGAAATTATTAAGTACGAGACAGAGTGAAAATAAATATAAATACAAAGTAGAAAAGAAACGCCTAAAAGCTTATATAAAACTTTTCTTGAACAGAAAAGTAAAACAGAGAGAGAGAGAGAGAGAGAGAGAGAGAGAGAGAGAGAGAGAGAGAGAGAGAGAGAGAGAGAGAGAGAGAGAGAGAGCGCAGATCAAGTATCAAAAGGAAGCTAAACTGAGGACTGAGGGAATAATGAATACACTGCTATCTCTCTCTCTCTCTCTGTCTCTCTCTCTCTCTCTGTCTCTCTCTCTCTCTCTCTCTCTCTCTCTCTCTCTCTCTCTCTCTCTCTCTCTCTCAGCACAGAATCAAGCATTAATAACACATTCTAATAACATCATTAATCTTTCACAGTCAGTAGCGCTTCATGACTTTTATGGCGCCTTAAATCACTGCCCCCTTTATCATATCATTGTCCCTTCTTCATACTAAGCATTCCCTTTCATTGTATCATTGTGCCCTTCATCATTGTCGCCTTCACTGTTCCTTCATTATACAATCGTCCCTTCATCACGAAATCAAGCACTCATTACGTCAATAAATTCTCCATCATCACTTATTATTCTTGCTACCAATGCCAAGCTAAAACAAAAAAAAAAAAAAAAGGAAAACATATACTTTACTCATGATACTTTTAACATATCCCTCTTGCCACGTTTTCCTTTCCTTTTCCCCTCAATAATTGTGCACTAACGGTCTTTCACCAACACCATCTTCTCCCTAAGTTTCTCCATCACCACTGCCGCATCCTTCCTTCATCCCTCTCCTCCCTGCACCTCTGAGCCTCTCTGTTCCCCTTTCCCGAATCCAGCCAGCCACCCCAGCTTCAGTGTGACGTGGGTGTGTGAGAGGTACTTCTTACTCTACTTGGAAGGGTTCTTCATGTACTGTTTTCCTTACTTTTTTTGTGTGTGAGGGAAAGTGAGGCAGGAAGGGAAGGCGAGAGCAAGAGCGAGGGCGAGGGCGAGAGAGAGAGAGAGAGAGAGAGAGAGAGAGAGAGAGAGAGAGAGAGAGAGAGAGAGAGAGAGAGAGAGAGAGAGAGAGAGAGAGAGAGAGATAGTAATGAAACCAGTAATACCCAAGGAAAAAACTGGTACCAACTCCCATTACAGGAAGGAAAGATTAGGAAAGACTATGGAAGTGACGCAGAGATTCATCAAGAAGATAAAAAAATAGATGATACTGCAGAGAGAGAGAGAGAGAGAGAGAGAGAGAGAGAGAGAGAGAGAGAGAGAGAGAGAGAGAGAGAGAGAGAGAGAGTGTGTGTGTGTGTGTCATTTAAGAGCAATGTGTGGGTGGAATCAATAATTAGGCAAGTGAGTAGTAGTAGTAGTAGTAGTAGTAGTAGTAGTAGTAGTAGTTGTTGTTGTTGTAATATTGTACTAACTGATTTGGGTACTGGCAGTGCCGTACTGTGTCCAGAGTACTTAAATCTCTTTGTTCTTAAGTTTGATTCAACAGACGCACTTGTCAGGGTTCAATATTCTTGCTCTCCCTCCTTCTTTCATGTCAGTTTATCAACGTCCGCCCTGTACGGACACCTCCCCCCCCCTCTCTCTCTCTCTCTCTCTCTCTCTCTCTCTCTCTCTCTCTCTCTCCCATCCAGCTACCTACACAAAGTAGTTTTCTTCTCAAGACCTACTGACATTCAAGAGTACTCTGATAAATTTATATAGTCGAAACTGTGCGAATTCCCTAATAGAGGAACGCGTGGCAGCTGTGTGTTTGTGTGTTACGATACTGCACGCCATACAATGTCTGACTGCCACTCCACTGCCTGCTGCTGGTGGGTGGGAGGGTGGTGGGGGGAAGGAGAAGATATCCTCAAAAACACGGCAGACAGGTGCAGCATCTCAGGGTACAAGAGGGAATGTTAGCATCGTACGGTAACTACAGACGACAGTACCACGTGCTTCCAGGCAATTTCTGATCTTTCCATTCATCTGTTTTTGTCGGCTGCGCGTCTGTTCCAGGTCACGCAGCAAACAGTCTTATTTCTCCATTTAATACCCTGCCAGTAATCCGTCTATTCCAGGCCGCACAACAAAAGTCTTATCTTTTCATTCTTGTAGTTCTGTTGGCTGTTCTTCTATTTCAGGAAACACGAGCAAAAAAATCTTATCATTGTATTTCGTTTAGAGGTAGGAAATCGTCTATTCCAGTCCACCCATAGTTAACTAGCGTGCATTTACCCTGCCTTCTTTTACCATCAAACTATTCAGAACACTTCTCTGACTCTGGATAATTCTTTTGACTTCAATCTTCAGTAGTTCAGTAGTCCTTAGCCAGAACCAGCTTGCAAAAAAATAAATAAAATAATAATAATAAAATAAAAATAAATAAAAATAAATAAATAGAATAGAATAAATAAATAAATGAATAAATAAATAAATAAATAAATAAATAAAAGTCCCAAGGTTCTCATTCCTGTCAAACACTTCAGTACCCGGAGCGCGGTAATCTTTGCTCAGTTCAAGTGTCCTCGTCCTGAAGGGGTTAAACTGCTACCTTATTCTCACTTTCTACCTAATGATTAATGAGGATACCGAACTCTTCCACTGGGCTCTCCTCCATCTCACCTGTTACACTTTAATCAGTCTCGCCATTCTTCGTGATTAGGTTCGCCCTCCCTTATACAGGGGGACATGGGAGAAGGTAAGCATCACGCATCACTCATCACTCCATTTTCATCATACTCTCACTATCACCCTCCTCCTCCTCTTCCTCCTCGTCGTCGTCGTCCTCTTCCTCCTCCTCCACCTCCTCCTCCGCTCCTTAACACTTCCTGTCATTAATTTTGTCCTCTTTCACACATTACAAAAAAAAAAAAAAAGAGAGGTGAGGAAATCCATCATTCATCGTTCTCTTTCTCTTCCTCTTCCTTTTTTCCTCCTCCTCCTCTTCCTCCTCTTCCTTCTCAACATTATTTTCATCAGCATTGACTTCGTCCTCCCGCCCACCAAAAAGCTAAGCAAGAGTCAAACACACACACGAGTCAAAGCCAAGTCATATATATTTTTTCTTTCCATTATCATTATTCATTCCCTTGGTGGTCGACGACAAAGAAGAGTTTTATTTACTGTTGCCGGTATTATAACTGTGTGTGTGTGTTCCGTCTAAGCTGCTTAACACGATTTGGCGGGTGGGATCAGAGGCAGGAGGAAGCAGGGGAGAAGTAATGGAAGTAATTATAATGAATAATAATAATAAGAAGAAGAAGAAGAAGAAGAAGAAGAAGAAGAAGAAGAAGAAGAAGAAGAAGAAGAAGAAGAAGAAGAAGAAGAAGAAGAAGAAGAAGAAGAAGAAGAAGAAGAAGAAGAAGAAGAAGAAGAAGAAGAAGAAGAAGAAGAAGAAGAAGAAGAAGAAGAAGAAGAAGAAGAAGAAGAAGAAGAAGAAGAAGAAGAAGAAGAAGAAGAAGAAGAAGAAGAAGAAGAAGAAGAAGAAGAAGAAGAAGAAGAAGAAGAAGAAGAAGAAGAAGAAGAAGAAGAAGAAGAAGAAGAAGAAGAAGAAGAAGAAGAAGAAGAAGAAGAAGAAGAAGAAGAAGAAGAAGAAGAAGAAGAAGAAGAAGAAGAAGAAGAAGAAGAAGAAGAAGAAGAAGAAGAAGAAGAAGAAGAAGAAGAAGAAGAAGAAGAAGAAGAAGAAGAAGAAGAAGAAGAAGAAGAAGAAGAAGAAGAAGAAGAATACAAAAAGTAAAAAAATACGAAACAAAAACTCCCACACACACACACACACACACACACACACACACACACACACACACACACACACACACACACACACGAATATACGTAAAAATAAAAACAAAATACCCACTCTCTCTCTCTCTCTCTCTCTCTCTCTCTCTCTCTCTCTCTCTCTCTCTCTCTCTCTCTCTCTCTCTCTCATTCCCCTTTCATTCTTTCCTCCCTCCTTTGCAATCCTTTCTCTCACACATACCTCCCATTCCCCCACCATGGTACCTCCCTCCACCTTTTCCTCTTCCCTCCCTCCCTCCACATGTACCTTCCTTCCTCCTGCCTCCCCGTCCTCCGCCAACCTGTCTACCTGCACCTTTTGATCTAGTTTCCAGTTAGCTGCACTGTTTAGCTTAATTAAAAACACTCCCATCATGATACCCAGACTTGAAAACTGCGCTCCGTTGTGACTCAGGGGAACAAAACACTAACTAACGGTGGTATCTTCTCCTTCTTGAAAATATGGGCAGTAGATGGCGCTCATGATTCTAAAGTTCAGTTCAGTTCTTTTCTCTTCAGGCGCAGGAGCAGGTGATACAGCGGTGTTTTATTTAGGACTGTGCGTTTAGTTTTATTGAGTTCTTGTGTGTTTTTCGTATTTAATATGCTCCTATATTATGATCCTTTTATTAAACTGGGTCGTGCATCTCTCTCTCTCTCTCTCTCTCTCTCTCTCTCTCTCTCTCTCTCTCTCTCTCTCTCTCTCTCTCTCTAGTGTGGTATCATCAATGTGGCGCGCTGGATGCAGGTTCACTGAAGCAGTGAAGCAGTGTCACGATCTTTGCAGGTGGGTAAAGGAAGAAGAGAGAACGAAAGAAAGCGATGTCAGGATTTTCACAGGGATGCTGCATTTGCATTCTCTCTAAGTGGCGTCACACACACACACACACACACACACACACACACACACACACACACACACACACACACACACACACACAACCTTCCTCGTCCAGCCCACACCAGATAGGTCTTGTTAAAGGTCATGTGCTATCTACAACACAGCACAAGGGGGTCGCGAAACTCTAACAGCAGTAGGACTAAAAGTTACGTCACGTTCAGAGTTGAGGGAAGATTGAGTTTTGGGCCCAGAGAGAGAGAGAGAGAGAGAGAGAGAGAGAGAGAGAGAGAGAGAGAGAGAGAGAGAGAGAGAGAGAGAGAGAGAGAGAGAGAGAGAGAGAGAGAGAGAATCAGTCCACCACCAAATACAAACAATATAAATACGCGTCATAATACAATTCACAAATCCTAAGCAAACAAAGAAGAAAAAGAACAAAAATAAGAACAAGAACGAGAGACTAAGAACGAGAATAACAATGACGAGAACACAGGCAGACATTAAAAAATAAAAAAAAAGTAGGAACGAAATACAGCAATACACATTATCAGCATCTCCCTTCGTTCATTCACCGCCTTCCATTCCTTCTCACTCGTGCTCATCCTCCCCCGGGGCACCTCACACGTCAGAGAGCCATCTCGCCGCTGCTCAGGATGGGCGACGAGGTGACATCTAGCCGGGGGTCACTGAAGGTCATAAGAGATCAACCAAGCGAAAAATGAGAGAGCTTACGAGGTGAATTACCCGAAAAGGACCCAAATCTCTCTCTCTCTCTCTCTCTCTCTCTCTCTCTCTCTCTCTCTCTCTCTCTCTCTCTCTCTCTCTCTCTCTCTCTCTCTCTCCCGGATATACAATTAATCAAGCGAGTAATCTACAAGGGTTCATGCTCTTACCGACGATTTATAGCGCGTGTGTGTGTGTGTGTGTGTGTGTGTGTGTGTGTGTGTGTGTGTGTGTGTGTGTGTGTGTGTGTGAACATAAGAACATAAGAAATAAGGGAAGCTGCAAGAAGCGACCAGGCTTACACGTTGCAGTCCCTGTATGAAATATACCTACCTATTTCCATCTATTATCCCCATCCATAAACCTGTCTAATCTTCTCTTAAGGCTCTCTAGTGTCTTTGCACTAACAACGTGATTACTGAGTCCGTTCCACTCATCTACCACTCTATTTGAGAATTTTTTTCCTATCTCCTTCCTAAACCTAAATTTTTCAAACTTGAACCTGTTATTTCTTGTTCTACCGTGGTTGCTGATCCTAAGAATTTTGCCTACATCCCCCTTGCTATAACCCTTATACCACTTAAAGACTTCTATCAGGTCCCCTCTTAACCTACGTTTCTCTAAAGAATGTAAATTTAACAACTTCAATCTCGCCTCGTAAGGAGTGCGTGCGTGCGTGTGTGTGTGTGTGTGTGTTTGTGTGTTCAGCCTGAAACTCTTACACAGACTTGATACGAACAGGAAGATTCTTCACAAACCTTCGTCCTCCTCCTCCTCTTCCTCTCTTGCCGATTTTTAGACCATTTTTTTTCCTCCTCGCATCAACAAATAGTCCTCTCACGGATATGCATTTCATCAATTACTTTTCCTTGTGTTTATTTTAAAAGATTCTATTTCATTGACTTCTTTCTCAATCATCTCCTTCGAAGCCTTCCACTTTTACCAATCATGATTATTCCCACTAATCTCTCTCTCTCTCTCTCTCTCTCTCTCTCTCTCTCTCTCTCTCTCTCTCTCTCTCTCTCTCTCTCTCTCTCTCTCTCTCTCTGCAAATTTCAATGAGAAATATCGGGGTAGGAATATAAAAATCGCTAATTAAAATTGTAACTGTCAGATTCAGGTACGATTTGCCTCACTGTTGAGCGGAGAAGTGTCTACTTGTCTGCCTGTGACTGACTGACTGACTGACAGACAGACTGACTGAGGTTGACTGACTGATTGATCGACTGAGTGAATGAATAACTGACAGATTGACTGACTGGCTGTGCGATTGATTGAGTGAAGGAGTGACTGAATGACTGACTAATTAACAAAGACTGATTGAATGTATGACTGGCTGACTGACAGACTGTCTAAGTAACATTCTCGCTGACTGACTGAATTTCCACCCTGAGCGAGAGAAATAGACGCTGAAATAATTGACGAGAGAGAACCAAATAAAAAAAAATAAATAAATAAAAATAAATATGCAAATTACAAATGAATATCGGAGAATAAATACATTTTACACTAAATCACATATAAATTGACACGGAGGAAGGACGAAAAGGAAACACACACACACACACACACACACACACACACACACACACACACACACACACACACACACACACACACACACGCACAAACACACTCGTTCTTTCAAATCACTGCACTGAATCTATTATCAAACAAGATACAGCAAATGAACACAGGGACACGCAAGCCTTTTTATCTCTTTGTATCTCTCCGTAGCTTCGCCAGCCACTTGATTAGCAGGCACTACTTGAGTCCATTAGCAAAAACGCTTATGGAATTGAATTATTATTACTCTAGACCCGGAGGGAAGCTTACTTGTCCCAGTAACAAAGAAGCTAAGTACACCTGATAATATTTAAATGGAATTGAGTTTATATATTTAAGAGCGGCCGAGAGAGAGAGAGAGAGAGAGAGAGAGAGAGAGAGAGAGAGAGAGAGAGAGAGAGAGAGAGAGAGAGAGAGAGAGAGAGAGAGAGAGAGAGAGAGAGAGAGAGAGAGAGAGAGAGAATCCCACCCAACCCTCCATTTGTCAGCTCTTGTGGCACCTGCCCCTTTGCAACTCAAGGTGAGAATAGGAGAAAATTTTTGCAGGAAGAGGTGGATGAGGGAAGGGAAGAAGGTAGGGATAGCTAAGTAAAGGAGGCAGGATGAATATAACGAGAGGTAGGAGGGATGGAAAAAAAAAGTAAAGGAACAGAAAACAGAGGCAAGGAAAACTAGAAGAAGAAAACAGGACAAATAAGGAAAAGGACAAGAAAAGATAGAGAGCATAAAAGGGTAAGCAGGTCAAGAAAGTAGGATAAATATGATGAGAGGGAGAATGGGTGAAAAAAAAAAGTAAAGAATATAGAGACAAGGAAAAATAGATTAAGAACAAGACAAATAGAGCAATAGACAAGGAAGGATAGAGAGTGAGAGAGGAAAGAAATAAAAAAAGACAAGAGAAATAAAGCAACGGAGAGAAAAAAGAGTAAGGACACTGATAAAG
>NC_087156.1:21511996-21526996 GCF_035594125.1 Scylla paramamosain | reverse complement strand
GAGAGAGAGAGAGAGAGAGAGAGAGAGAGAGAGAGAGAGAGAGAGAGAGAGAGAGAGAGAGAGAGACCACTAAAGAAAATTAAGCGAGGAAGCTAAGAATGACTGAGTAAAAGAAAATCTGGGAGGAAAGCAATAAGCAAAGGGAAAAAAGTAAGAAAAGAAGTGGTCGAAATGGAAAAAGAAGATAAAAATTAAGTGGGGGAGATAAAATCAGCGAAGGAAGGAACTGGGAAGGAAACGAAGAAGAAAATAAGATCGTGGAAATGAGGAAGGAAAGTGAGAATAAAAAAAAGAGAAGAAAATCAAGCATCTGGTATATGAGTGACATTGCTGCTATTTGTACGTTCCCATCGGCCTTGTAAGCGATAAAGATGTGCAATAAAGATAACAGTGATGATGGTGATGGTGATACTAATGATTACATGTGTGGTTGTGATAATGGTACAGTAGTGGTGTTTCCCTGCCCTTCATCCCTTTCTTCTCTTCTAGCTTTCCTTGACTCATTTACTCACAGACATTTCTCTACGTCATCTAGCAGTAATGGTCACTAGGGAATATGAGGATAATGAGGGCGGTATTTACGTCTTGGTGTGCTGTGGCTGCAATGAGGAAGACGAGAGGCAACAAGAAAAGATGAGACGCAAATATGGTTCATTAAGATCAAATATGCTTGATTAACTCTTCCTTAGGCTACACATTCATATTCTCGTGATTATTTGTCGTCGTAGAAACACCAACAGACTGAAGTACTGACATGACTGTTGACACCTTTACACGAGGGAAGCCACGCCAGTGTGACCATGTCTTACTAAACACAATTCCACAATCCATGAAAGTGAAACTGTAAAGCCCCAGATACCATCAATCGTCAGTTTGTTAAGCTTATACTGAAAGCATCAAATACCAATAAATTTGCAGACCTTAATGCCTTTTAGAAAGCCGAACAAACTTTTCGTCGTCTTGCGTCTACTACTTTTACCACGCTCTAGTGAGGAAAATGAAACGCATCAATGGAAACCTGACTTATTATCTCTTTGGCCTTTGAAAATAGTTTATCACCATTTCCGTATTCTCTGAAAATGGCTCTAAAGGTTCTGTTGCACCAATGGAGGAGAAAAAAAGACACCTATGAGAATTTGAATCACAACGCTGGCCTTCCAAAGCAGTTCCAGTGACATCTTAAAACATTTCAAAATACAGCCCTGTAAGTCTCACGGGACGCAGCAGGAGAAGAACAAGAGACAACACTACCTTGGCGGACACTGATACACCGGCAACACCCCCTCCCCTCCCAGGAAGACGAAAAGGTCCGCTTCCGCTTTTCCTTGATGAGGAGATCAAAGACGGTGACTCTGGACGCCACTGTTGCTGCTGATGCTGCCGTTTCTCTTGCTTTAAGCTTCGTCAGCCTGCCTCCGCTTTTTTCATCATCTTCTGTTTCTCTTTTTATTTTTCTGTAATTCTTCTTGTTGCTGTTCATGTTCTTCCTGTTCTTGTTCATGTTCTTGTTTTTTTCTTCTTGTTCTCCTTGTTTCTTTATTTTATTTTTGTTTGTTTTTTTCTTCCTCTCTTTTCTTTATTTCTTCATCATCTTCATAATCTTCTTATTCTTCTCTTTCAATGTCTTTTTTTTTCCTGTCATCTCGATGTTATTATTATTATTATTATTATTATTATTATTATTATTATTATTATTATTATTACTATTATTATTATTATTGTCATCATCATCATCATCACCATTATCATTACTAGTTCTCATCACTACCTACATATTACCAAAGTGCTTCTATTTTCATCCTCACCGCCGTCATCAACATGAACTTTTTCTTTCCCCTGTTCATCTTTTTTTTTTTTTTTTCATTATTGCTTCCTTTTCGCCTTCCTCCTCCTCCTCCTCCTCCTGGCGGCTTGAGTGCAGAATAATCTGATCTTAAGCCAGCCACCTTGCTTTCTCCGCCGTGACTCCTCACCAGGTGCACGGATCACGAGAGAAAGAGAGAGAGAGAGAGAGAGAGAGAGAGAGAGAGAGAGAGAGAGAGAGAGAGAGAGAGAGAGAGAGAGAGAGAGAGAGAGAGAGAGAGAGAGAGAGAGAGAGAGAGAGAGAGTAGAAAAGGACACATAACTCAATACATAACATGAATAAACACACACGGAGAAAAAAAAAGACACTATCACCTTTATGTCAGATGGAATAACGCACCACCAGGTTCAGATATTGTCCGCATAGATCTGACTCGCTCTCCTCTCCTCGCCTCCCTTATCTACATTTCAAAGTGTCAAAGAGATGCGTGGGAGACGTGGCAGGAACAGACGCTACATTCAAAGATATTGTGCACATGCTCTCTTCCCTGTCTTCCCCCCGCAAGACACATTGCACACTGTGGATTCATACATTTCTGTAAAAGCGGGAAAACAAACAGGGTCTCTTCCTCTCTCGAGACATTCGTTATGTCTGTTTAATATTCTGGTATTAGTATCCTTCCAGATGTCGTGTTTAAAAAGTGACCTCATACTGAAACTACCCACGGTATAGATTAGACAAGTGAGTGGACTGCGGTGGGGAGAAACACAGAACCCAAGGTGAAACTACCCACGGTATAGATTAGACAAGTGAGTAGATTATAGGTGAACGAAGAGAGAGAAATAAAGATATGTTTTGTCCCGTGCCTTCTATCACCATAGTCTATACTCGTACACACACTCTGTTTCGTCCAACTTAGATTTCTTTCAGCTATGCACTATATTAAAGTTTCTGAACATGTGTGAAAAAACAAAGAAAAATCATGGCCCTGTGTACTGTGTGTACGGGATCACTTCAGCGTGCACAACACTGAGAGGCTTTGTAGTCCAGGTGGCCAACACGGAGGGTGAGAGTTATGGCCGCCCTGCTCCCCTCCACGTGTGTTTGTGACAGGGTATTTGGGTTGGGGGGGAGAGGCGGATAGGAGGAGGAAGAGGAAGAGGAGGACACGTCAGTTATAAAAAAAAAAACAAGATCACAAACAGGAATAGTTGTTGTTCTTTTTGGTCGTCGTGGTGAAAATGATGATGGCGATGGTGGTGCTCAGCCAGTTAGTCGGTCAGACACCCAGTCAGCTAGCCAGTCACCCAATCAATCACCCATCTAGTTGGCCAATTACCCAGCCAGTCAGTCAACCAGCCAGCCAGCCAGCCAGCCAGCCAGCCACTCATCCACAATCATCCATTCAGCCAGTCAGCCTCCCCGTGTGGTCAAAGCAACCCTGGAGAAATTCGCAGGCCGGACACAGGGGGCGTGCTGAAGCGTGTTTACACAAGGCTGATGCTAGCTGGCGGGGAGCGAGGAGTGAGGGGAGGGTTCTGGGTTAAGGGAAGGGAGAGGGAAGGGGAAGAGGGAAGATTCAGAGAGAGCAGCAGGGAAGGGGAGGAGGGAGGCTGCAGGTAATGAGCGAGTGTTTACCCTGAGGAGAGGTGAGTCAGGGGAGACCTGCAGCCAGCCAGTTACCCAGGCGGCAAGGGAGCTAGCTAGTCAGTCGCACAGTCAGTTAATCAGTCAACCTGCCACCCAGTCACCTAAGACAAGGAGTTTGTCAGCTAGTCAGCCGCTCAGTCAGTCAGTCTGCCACCCAGTTACATGATTACTCGGATACTTTCACTGAGTTAGGAGAAGGACAGTGTAGGGGATCAGTGAGGGTGCATGTAATTTTGTGAAGGTACGAGTTTGAGAAGGTTTGGGAAAGTGTGAGGGTTGGGAAGGTGTATGAGAGTTTGGAAAGATGTCAGGGGTTTTGGGAGAGCATACAGTCAACCAATGAACTCACAAATCTATTGACCGTTCACTTGTTCAGCCTCCGATCCATTCCCCAGCCAGCCAAGTAACCAAGCCAAGTCAGCCATCCAGTCAACCAATATATAATATTCCGCCGTCTTCGGGTTAAATTTAGCATCATACAAGACGGAACTCTTCAAAGATCGTGTTTCTCTCTCTCTCTCTCTCTCTCTCTCTCTCTCTCTCTCTCTCTCTCTCTCTCTCTCTCTCTCTCTCTCTCTCGGGTTGAGTGATTTGATCAAAGAGGAACGGTGAAGTGAAGTGAAGACTTTGGTAATGCTGCCAATAAATCGATCGTCTGGTGAAATATAGATAAGTAGCAAATGAAAATCCCGAGAGATGGTTTGACATGGGTATCTGACAGGCACGACTTTTACCTGATGGTGCCCTTCAAAAAAAAAAAAAAATATCAGAGGCAGAGCGAATAAAACAAACATCCCACGTACTGCACCGTATCCCTATTAATGGAACAAACGCCTCACGTACTGTACCGTATCCTTAACACTAGAACAAGCACCACATGTACTGTGTCGTATCCCTATCAATAGAACAAACAATCCACGTACTATACCGTATCCCTATCAGTAGAACACACACCCCATGTAATGTAACGTATCCCAGTCAATAGAACAAACACTCCATGTACTGTACCGTATCCCTATCAGACCCTGAGTAAAGAAACATGCGTAGAAACTCACCCACCCTCCCACCATCCCTCCCTCCTTCTCCCTCCCCCCCCCTCTCTCTCTCTCTCTCTCTCTCTCTCTCTCTCTCTCTCTCTCTCTCTCTCTCTCTCTCTCTCTCTCTCTCTCTCTCTCTCTCTCTTTCTTCCTTCAACAGGTTAGGTTTAGTTTATCAGCGCATTAACGCCACCTACATCCAACCACACACACACACATACGCACACACACACACATACCAGGTACGTAGCTGCATCAACACAACACTATCAAATGTATTCCCTGTATTCCCTCCCATTCTAATCATACGCCTTCACACATAACCCCAACGCTCCAATGCATTCATCCCCTGCCACTACTCATCCCCTCTATTCCTTCTCCCCCACCCACCCACGCGGTCTGTGGGCACCTTATGCAACCAGGTAATTCAATACGATGAGAGTGTCGTCGTCATGAGCTGATATGGCTTAGTGAAGAGGTCGTAGAAAACAAGGGACGGCGGTAGAGACACTGGTGACGTGGAGAGATGAAGGTTTGCTTGTTGAGATAAGAGAGAGAGAGAGAGAGAGAGAGAGAGAGAGAGAGAGAGAGAGAGAGAGAGAGAGAGAGAGAGAGAGAGAGAGAGAGAGAGAGAGAGAGAGAGAGAGAGAGAGAGAGAGAGAGTGTGAGTGAGTCTAGGTGCAGTCTGGTGTAGCGGCACAAAGACAGGTATTCTTACGGGGTCACTTGAGGGGTGAGTACTTGGCCTGCACTATTCGAGATATTGAATGGATCTTTTTAATTAGGATGACCGTGTCCTTAGCAACCCACGCGGGGTCAGAAGGGGTCAAAGCAGTCCCCTTCCTTTGCCCAAATCCCGCCCATGGCCGCCCCTCGTCCAGGCTTACTCTCATAATACGAGCCCGATAACGATGACTCATCCTGCTTTTTACCCACTTATTAGCCCCACCTGGGTAGAGAGAGAGAGAGAGAGAGAGAGAGAGAGAGAGAGAGAGAGAGAGAGAGAGAGAGAGAGAGAGAGAGAGAGAGAGAGAGAGAGAGAGAGAGAGAGAGAGAGAGAGAGAGAGAGAGAGAGAGAGAGAGAGAGAGAGAGAGAGAGAGAGAGAGAGAATAAACAATTTATACTTTTCCTCGCTAATAACCTATTCTTTTCTATCCTTTTCTTACAAGGTATATACTAACCAGTTTCCTTAACACCAAAGTTCGTACACATTGAGAGGAAATAATGACTCGTGTGTGAGAACAGTGAGGATCAGTCATGCATAATAGAAGTGGTAAGATTAGGTTACAATGGTACAGTTGCCCCCAAACAGTGATATCACAAAATCCAGAGAAATTAACGACTAGAAATAAAACAGAAATTAGTTTATGGATTAACGAACTGCTTTACGTTAAGAGCTGTACAGAGACCAAGAAGAAATTATTTGTGAAGTATGTTATCGCTATCTCGGACTGCTAAAAATTTACGTCTAGAAATCAAAGAGAAATTAGTATGTGGTCTGATGAACTTTAAGACCTCTTCAAAGACCAATGAGAAACGTTATATTAAATATGATATAGAGAATATTACTTTTACGTATAGAAAAATAGTGACGTCTGGTGAAAATAAGAGTAAAGCAAGAGCTAGGTACCAGTTTCTTGCGCATTTTTTTTCTGTGGATACGAACAATATGTAGAAGAAAATAGTGATCTAGTAAATAAACGATAAAATATAAGTAAAGGCTGCTAACCACACAACCACACAAAGTACTCTAGCACCACGACAAGCGACACACCAACACATCCTCCGCCCTCCTCTCTGCCTCGTGCTATTAAAACTTTCCTGACCGCGACACCTGCAGTTTCCCACCTTCCTCTTCCCCCTCCCTGCACTCCCCTTCTTCCTCCTTCCTTCTACCACGTCCCTTGCAGTCTCCCAGCCACGTCCCTGTATTTTTCACCTAGACCTTTTGCCATCCGAACATTTCGCCTTCTGATTCTTTTCCTCTTAACTAATATAACTTCAGACATTTATCCCCTTCAGTTTATCTAGCCACTAACCTAACCAAACGTAACCTAACCTAATCTAACCGAACAGAGAACCGAACGAACCTAACATAACCTAACCAAACGTAATCTAACCAAGCCTAGCCTAACCTAACCTAACCTAACCTAACCAAACGTAACCTAACTTAACCAAATCAAACGACCAAATCAAACGACCAAACCAAACAAAACCTAATCTAACCCAATCAAACCTAACCTAACATGACCTAACCGAAGATAACACTACCTAACTCAACAATACACAATCTTAACTATGAACAACAATGGTTTCGGTGAGTGTTCCCTTATAGCACAGCGCTATTAAACGCGAGGCAGAAGCGTCCACAGGGGAGAACGTCTGGAGGGAGATTTGTCTAGGGTGCAATGCGAGGGAGGGGAAATGTCATGGAGAAGGAGAAATGTCCACAGGGGAACAGGACGCAAGCGACGCAAGGGTCTTCTAATGCCACACAGGCAACAGCGCGTGTGCCATTACAATAATTCACCTTTTTGTTCAGTTCAGCTTTAAGGGAAATCTTCGACCGCACATTTCCATAATATCTTGTTGAATGTATAGATTTATGTGTACACCACCACCACCACCACCACCACCACCACCACCATCACGCTCTTTTACTCACTCTCGCTCATTGACACTTCTGACCTACACCACCCGCTGTTCACTTCCTTCCTTCCGTATCTATACGGTCACACTTTCCACACTGAAGGATGCAGTGCCGCCCTTGCAGCCCTGCCGCGCTGCCTTGCTTTGATGTGGTGCAGGTCAAACCTAGCATTTTTTTTTCTTTTCTTGGCTTTCTGGTAATTTCTCTCAAAAAAAAAAAAAAAAAAAGAAGTTTCTTCAGCACTTCTAGTTTTTTGCCGTTAACATGAAGGCGATGCTACGAATACCATGTAAGTATGCATTTGAGGCGACATTTTTTTTTTTTTTTTCCGGGAATTATAAAGCTTCGACACTCAGTAATGATTTACGACCTTCCTGAAGAGTGTAAAGCATTTAGCCTCTACACGGCGGACAAGTTACCAGCCAAGACACCACTCGATTCGAGAAATTAAGGATTAATACAAGTTGTGCGCCGCGAATAAAGGAGTAGCGGGCAAGGAATGTTGTGAATGCAGCAGCTTGTCCTTCTGAAAGTGAAAAAGCTTCGTATTTTTTTATGAATATAGCCCGGTAATACTCGTATGCCACATGCTTTTAAAGGTGAGAGATAGAACGTAAGTAATCGTGAATGTTCAGAGAAATGAAAGTGGAAGTGTTTTTATCTGATCGGCAGCGTTAACTTTACAGCGGGAATGGAGTATTTTCGTTCGGTGTTGATGCACGCACGCTGGAGCATTGCACTGCAGTGTGTTCTTACTCGTAGTGGTAGTATTACTGTAATAAAAAAAGCTACACAAGAGTATTCGAGCGTTTGTAGATAAAGCAGTCACATTAAAAAAAAAGTCAATCGTTTATCAGTGTTGTAAGAAAATATAAAGGAAAAAAAAGAAGTAGAATTGGCTCTTGACTTCAGTATGAGCAAATGAGAGAGAGAGAGAAGAGGAGGGAGAGTGAGAGAGAGAAGAGAGGAGAGAGAGAGAGAGAGAGAGAGAGAGAGAGAGAGAGAGAGAGAGAGAGAGATAGAGGGAGAGAGAGAGAGAGAGAGAGAGAGAGAGTGAGAGAGAGAGAGAGATTCTATTAACTTTACTCGTATGTGAGAAGAGGGAAGATAAAGTAGATAATAGACTAAGAAAGCCTCATCTGACACGCAATTACGGAGTCTTGGTATTAAGATGGTGCGGTGGTGCCTTTTATTTGTGGTTGTGGTTATGAGACAGAAGGAAGGAAGGAAGGAAGGAAGGAAGGAAGGAAGGAAGGAAGGAAGCTGTGTCATCCCATCTGTGTGTGTGTGTGTGTGTGTGTGTGTGTCATTAGGTGGACACAGCTCCTCTTCATGCACTTTCACAACATCGATTTGCTTTCATCACTTATATCTTCTCTCCTCTCCTCTCCTCTCTCCTCTCTCTCTCTCTCTCTCTCTCTCTCTCCTCTCTCTCTCTCTCTCTCTGATCAAACATCACGCACGTCAACCACCTCATACAAACGCTTTGGACGCTGGAATCTCTACACCCTCGCTGATATCCACATTGGGAAAACGATACTTTAGTTTATTTTGGGATGAGCTGCTCGTGTTTCGCTGCATGGGCGAAGAGAGGAAGCGACTTATTTCATCATTGTCTGACAACATCAGATCGGGGAAGGAGTGAAGAAAGTCCAATTTCCTTCTTCCTCAGCATCACTACCACTGGTCTTGAGTACTCGTATCTTCATACATTTTCATTAGTACAAATTTTCCATATTGTAGATTTCCTAAGGGTACGTGCAATTTCCAAAGTTATTAAGTAGTAAATTTCATATCTGTAACTCGAACAAAAGTTAACACATAGACTAATGGTGCAGATATCTTTTCAGAGCTTCCTCCATTATCATTCTTCAATACAAAAATTTCCACACTATAGTTTTCTTAAGAGTACATATAATTCCCCAAGTAGTCATGTTATCAAGTATTAGATTCTGCATCTATAAATCAAATATAAGTTAGTGTATAGACTAATAAGCAGTCAACTATTCAGATCTTCCTCCATTGTCCGTACTTCCCTACAAATTATCCATACCTACTATAGTTTTCTACAGGGCACATGCGATTCCACTATGTACTCGTAGTGACATCATTAAGTAGTAAATCTCGTATCTATTAACTGAATAGAGGTTAACATACAGGACAAATGAGCAACTGGCACCTTCATTTTCCTTCCTTCTTCATATCTTTTTTTTTTCTACTCTAGGTGAGATTCCCTCTTACATAAAAGAAAAAAAAACTATATTCCGAATCCTGAAAAGACTAAGAATTGAGGATGTGGTGGGAGAAGTAGCGACTAGATACTGATTTTCCTTTTTTTTCTTTTTTCTGCGACATTTTGTAAAATATTATCACTACATTGGATGGCTGTATCTGGTATTTTATCTATATTTTCCCAGGAGGTTGGCGGGGAGAAACCTTCCTCTTTTTTTACTCATAGTTTGATGAATATGACCATCATTTTGGTCAGCTGTACTTCGAGTTTACTTATGTTGTTCTACTGCCACGTTGGGTTCGGGAGTGATGGGCGGGAAGAAGCCTTGCCTTGGTCAATTTTCATCCTGTTCTCTTCCTACCTCCTTCACTTCCGTCTTTTCAAATTCATTCTTACATATTCCTCCCTTCCTCCTCCTCCTCCTCCTTCTCCTCCGCCTCCTTAACCAACTCTTTCTTTTTCACACGTATTCTGTCCTTCCTCCTCCTCCTCCTCCACTTCCACTAGATCGTATTACTTCATTCCTCTTCCCCCTCTACCTCCACTTTCACTAATTCCTACTGTTTCCTTTTTCTTCCTCTTTCTCCTGTCTCTTCCTCCTCCTCCTCCTCCTCCTTCCCCCCTACTCTTTAACTAGTTCCTACTGTTTCCTTCCTCTTCTGGTTCCTACTATTTCCTCCTCCTCCTCTTTCTTCTTCTCCTTTTTCTCTTCTCTTCTCTTTCTCTTCTTCTTCTTCTTCTTCTTCCTTCTCCTCCTCCTCCTCCCTCCTCTTGCTCTTCTTCCTTCTCCTCCTTCTTCTCCTCCTACTGCTGCCTTCTCTTGCTCCTCCTCCTCCTCCTCCTCCTCCTCCTCCTCCTGCTCCCCCTCACGCTGCTGCTCCTCATTACATAAGTTCAGCCTTGCCCCATCTCGCCTGGCTCCCCCTCGTCACCCGAGACGACGCTGCACTTCCCGTTACGTGACACCCGCTGCTTGGACTTCCCTTACGTAAGCCTCACTTCTTCGTCCTCATCCTTCCTTCTCCTCCAGCTCCTCCTTCTCCTCCTCCTCCCCCTCCTCCTGCTCCTTCTCTTTCACCCACGCACAGCTCCTTGGCTACCGTTACTGATCCAGGGTAGCGATAACTACGCAGTTTATGGAAGAAATGTATGTTTGCGTGTCACTTTTGCATCCTGTCTTATTTATTTATTTTTTTTCATCTTTTGTTCACCTCCTTCTCTTCTTGGCTTGCGTTATACAGGATGGGGTAATGACGTGGAATGACGAGACTCTGACACACGACTGCGTAAACAAAAAGGAATGTGATATACAACGTAATGTGTGAGGAAAAGTGGTGGTGAGGGAATTCGCTGCCGTGTTGAATCTCTCTCTCTCTCTCTCTCTCTCTCTCTCTCTCTCTCTCTCTCCTCTCTCTCTCTCTCCTCTCTCCCTTCAGGAAAACGAGGGTGAGTTAATTATGAGGGTAAATAGTCAGAAAGTGAGTGATGGGGAAGTGTTCTTGTTTGGGTTGATACGGCGAGGGCAAGTTGGTGGTGGTGGTGGTGGTGGAGAATGAGGAAAATGAGGTGGAGGAGGAGGAGGAGGAGGAGGAGGAGGAGGAGTAGGAGGGAATGCGAATCGAGGAGGAGGAGGAGGAGGGGATGCAAATCGAGGGGGAGGAGGAGGAGTAGGGGAATGCAAAAACGAGGAGGGCTATGAAAACGAGGAGGTGGAAGGAGAGGATTGGAAGAAGAAGAGGGTGCAAGAAATTTCGTCCGATTCCAGTAAAGAATGACGTAGATTTTTGACTGTGCGAGATGTTATATTACTGTTCCAACTTGCCGCTTGTATATTATATGGATTTTACGTGGTGTTTAAGGAGGAGTGTATGGTCTAGATGAATGCCTCCTCCCTTGTTTCTTTCACTTATTTTGGCAAAAGGATTGACGGGGGGTGAACTCGTGTTGTCCTCTCCTCTTCTCGTGTCTGCTTTTATCCAAATTACTCCTCGTGTTTGTGTGTGTGTGTGTGTGTGTGTGTGTGTGTGTGTGTGTGTGTGTGTGTGTGTGTGTGTGTGTGTGTGTGTGTGTGTGTGTATACTAGCACCTTCCCTCCACCTAGCCAGCCCAGCCAGCCAGCCAGCCAGCCAGCCATCCATCCATCCATCCATCCATCGGCAACCACTTACTTCCCACTCACATCCACTTATCATTCTTTCGGCTTCCCTTTTACCATCGTATTACTGTTGACGAAAATGGAACCACACACACACCACACAACACACACACACACACACACACACACACACACACAGCTAAATCCCTCTCTCCCCTCCTTCCTTTCTCCCTTTCTTACCTATTTCCTCACTCCTTCCGCTACATAACACCTGTGCCGTCACACACTAACCTCCTTCGGTGTGTCCTCTGACCTTCGACATCCAAGACTTCCTATCTCCTGCCACTCAGAGTTTAGATGCATCCCGTTTTCAAGTTGGAGGAGGAGGAGGAGGAGGAGAAGAGATACAAAGTACAAAGTTATAATTCTCAGCCTCCCATGTTGCCTTAGTTTACTCTCTCAAAGAAACGCATATTTTCCTCTTTGTCTCTATCATTGTGGAAAAGAATCTTGCTCCTGTATTGTTTTGTGAGCGTGTAATTAATAATTAAGTCTCTCTCTCTCTCTCTCTCTCTCTCTCTCTCTCTCTCTCTCTCTCTCTCTCTCTCTCTCTCTCTCTCTCTCTCTCTCTCTCTCTCTCTCTCTCTACCGCAGCCAGTAACCTGATCCGAGGAGAGCTACTCGCTACCGTTGCCTCCTGAGCACCTTAAGGAGGCTGCACTGTGTCCCCTTGCTTCCCTGGGGCCGGATGCTGTGCTCACTTCCCTCTGCTCAGAGAACAAACCCTCTCTCATCAACAATACCTGCATCCCTTATTCACTTCCACTAATGCCCAGATGATGCGTTATTGTGATTTTAGTTTTTTTCCAGCTTGCTTTCTTTTTCCCTCTCAATTTGTCAACCACTGTCGACCAATAAATACTCCCATTCATTTATTCCTAAGTACTAATGCCAAAATGATGTGGTATTGTGATTTTAGTGTTCTTCCAGCGTGCGTTCTTTTCCTCCTCCATTTCATGACGTTACATGCCCCTTCTCTCTAAAGACACGGGATACTACAAGCTATGTTTTTCATCCACTGTCAAATAATACCCACTTCCATTAAACACTTCCACTTATACCCAAAAGATACATTACTGCAATTCCAGCTTCCTTCCAGCGTGCTCCTCCCTTGTGGTGACATCTCAAACCCCTCCTCTCTTAAAAACACGGACACTACAATCTGTTTTCATCGCCCGTGAGAATTGAAGGATCCATGTTTCAACTTCCTGACGAAAAGAAAAGGAAGGAGAATAGGATGATGGTGGCCCTGCAATTTCAGATCCGTAAAAATGGATAACTATTTCGAGCGGCGCTATCAAAAAAGGAGAGAGGGGGGAGGGGAGGGAAAGAAAACGAGGGAGGGGAGCAAGGTCAGCAGGCATTAGGAGACGAAATGACAAGGGAGTGTAAAGAATGTGAGAGGCGACGACAGGGACAGGACGCAGGTAGAGCCTTCAGTAAAATGGGGAAGGTTGTGTACACGAGAGAGAGAGAGAGAGAGAGAGAGAGAGAGAGAGAGAGAGAGAGAGAGAGAGAGAGAGAGAGAGAGAGAGAGAAAAGGTGCATTATTGAAAGGAGAAGTGTCAAGCATTATTTTCCTACTTTAAGATGCTGGTGAAGAGCTCTCTCTCTCTCTCTCTCTCTCTCTCTCTCTCTCTCTCTCTCTCTCTCTCTCTCTCTCTCTCTCTGTGTGTGTGTGTGTGTGTGTGTGTGTGTGAGTGTATTTCATAAAAAAGCAAAGAGTAATGGGAACAGGAAAGGAAGACATACAAGAAGGAAAGAGAAAAAAAAAATGGGTTGGCAGGGCGGAGGCGTGTCGGCTTCCAGAAAGTCATAGAAGAGATAAAGAAGAATAGGGAAGCCGAGAATATCACAACAGAGAGAGAGTGAGAGAGAGAGAGAGAGAGAGAGAGAGAGAGAGAGAGAGAGAGAGAGAGAGAGAGAGAGAGAGAGAGAGAGAGAGCAAAAATTTCATGCTCCATACGCTCCTGGTCTCTTTTTAATACCCCAGTTAAGCCTTTTTGTGGTTGCCTGCGTGCTCCATGAAACCCAATTTGTGTTCCCCGGAAAAGTACAAGTTTTCTTTCTTTTCCACCAGCAGGAAACCCCCCCCCCCACACACACACACACACACACACAAAGAAAGAAAAGAAAATCAATAATCGCCAGTAATCTTTTGGCCACACTCATTACATTCTCTTTACGCTCAGAAAAGTTAATAAGGTAAAGGGCTTTAAGTTTTAATTTTTACAGGATCTAACATTAATCATTCCAGTATTCTTAGACGCTCTGTTCTCTGATAAGGACTATTTTTCAAAGGATGCGAAGGTTCCCATAGGTGTTTTTTTTTTTTTCAGGATACAGAAGTCTTGTTTGAACTATCATTAAAATCATGGAAAGCCCCTCGAAAACTCCGATCTCTCCTATTAGAGCTTATTAAAAGAAGTGTAACTAAGACGTTTAGTGGTTTAAGGATATAGACTCAAGGAAAAAAATAAGAAAATTAATAAAACACACACACACACACACACACACACACACACACACACACACACACACACACACACACACACACACACACACACACCAATTAGTCACATGAAGATCTGCCATGTTAACTCTGACTCGCGGCATTTCGATAGCGATTCAAGAGCAACGTTTTGTCCATATGATAAAACGGAAGACCGAAAACAATAGGAAAAAGAAGGATTAGTCAAGTAAAAACATACATGATGATATAGAACGCTCAAGTTAAAAAAAAAAAATTCGATAACGATTAAAGGGTAACTGTTTAATTATAAAATAAAGACCGGAAAAAATAGGAAAAAAATCAATAAATACATGCATAACGATAAAGAGCGTGTAGTCTGTTTTCGAATGTTTCCATAACAGACCAAAGTTGTCTGGATACATTATCAAGGAAGGTCTAAAAAAGATTAACAAAACTTAGGTAGGCCTATTTATATCAATCAGGGAAAGTGGTTTCTACTCCGCGAATTTCCATATATAGACACACAATCATTCCCTCAGTTATTTACTCGTTAAAGCCGATGGAAATAGCAAGAGTAAAGAAAAGAAAAAAAAAAGAAATCGAATTTCAGAAAAGAAAAGGGGAAAAGAAAAAAAATGAAAAAGGAAGAATGAAAGCATGAAAAGTGAGTAAAAAAAAGCGAAAAAAAGAAAAGAAATAATCGAATTTTAGATAGAAGTAAGAACGAAAGGAAAAGCTAAAAATTAACCACTAGATTTCAGAAAACCAAACTGATGAGAGAAAAATTGGACTAAGTAGATGTCATCGTGAAAAATGAAGATAGGACGAAAAATTGAGGCTAAAGAATCTTTGGAAGGAAACACAATGAGATTGATGAAGGTATTAGAGAAAATAAGAAATGAGGAAAGAAAGAAAAGAAAAGGAGAGAAAGAAAGAAAAAAATTATAGATAGATAGATAAATAGATAGAACAAACGGAATCAAGAAGTTAGAGAAAA
>NC_087156.1:21486996-21504496 GCF_035594125.1 Scylla paramamosain | reverse complement strand
AGAATGAATGCATGAAAAGATTTTTTAGTGAAAAAGAAAGAAGAGTCACTAATAATTATTCTCGTCTCTCTTCCCGTCCCTCTCTCTCCTCTCTCTCTCTCTCTCTCTCTCTCTCTCTCCTCTCTCTCTCTCTCTCTCTCTCTCTCTCTCTCTCTCTCTCTCTCTCTCTCTGTGTGTGTCATTTTTATAGGCCCTGTTAGTAATTTTTAATTATTGTTATTATTATTATTATTATTATTATTATTATTATTATTATTATTATTATTATTATTATTATTACTGTTATTATTATTATCGTTAATAGCTTTATTATTACTATTATTATTATTATTATTATTATTATTATTATTATTATCATTATTATTATTATCATCAATGCTACTACTGCTACTACTACTACTACTACCACTACTACTACTACTACTACTACTACCGACATCATTATTGCTATTTTCACCATGATTACTATTACCATCATCACCATCCTTACCATCATTACAATACACACACACACACACACCACACACATCCTTGCTCTTCCCTACCACAAGAGCCGCCAAGACGCCAAGGCAACTCTCCAACACCACCACCACCACCACCACCACCAAGGACACACTGGGAACATGAATGGGGGTCACCAGGGCCACTGCCTCTTGATGACCTCTTAATGTAAACACGCCTCCTCCACGAGGAGGAGGAGGAGGAGGAGGAGGAGGAGAGGAGGAAGGAAAGAGAAGTGGATACTACAACCCACGTTCACTACTACACCTCCTCCTCCTCCTCCTCCTCCTCCTCCTCCCTCCTCCTCCTCCGTACATACATAACGACTTACATTTCTCTTTTTCCCTCTGTGCATCTTTCTTCTTTTTTCGTCTCCTTCCACTTCCTCTTTTCTTCTTTCTTTTCCACATATTCTTTCTTGTTGTTGTTGTTCTTGTGCTTCTCGTTCATGTTCTTCTCATTCTCCTCATTCTCCATCTGCTCATATTCCTTCTCCTTCTCCTCCCCCTCCTCCTCCTCTTCCTCCTCTTCCTCCCCTTCCCCCTCCTTCTCCCCACCCTCCTCAGTTCATTCATGAGTCTCCGTGGTGCAGCAGAAGAGTGTGAGTCACGCTGGGCGGTTACAACTGGCAACCCTGGTGGCTCCACAATGCCTCCTCTTACAAGACTGTTTGTTGATCACCAGAGAACACCCGACGTGGCTTCCTTCCGATACTTCCTCGCCGGCCTATACTGACTGGACCACGAGCAGCAGCAGCAAAAAAGAGAAGGGGAGGACTGTAGAGATAGGGGTAGAAGAGAGGGAGAGGGAGGGGAGGAGGAAGAGCAGTGGGAGCAGGGAGGAGGGTAAGGAGAAGAGGAGGAGGAGGAGAACAAGAACGAGAAGAACAAGAACATGAACAAAAGCAACAACAAGATCAAGATCAAACACAAGAAGAAAAAGGAGAAAGAGACCGACAACAACAACAACAACAAAACACAACAAGGAGAAGAAAACAAGAGGAATAATAATAATAATAATAATAATAATAATAAGAAGGAAGAAGAAGAAGAAGAAGAAGAGAGAAGAAGAAGAAGAAGAAGAAGAAGAAGAAGAAGAAGAAGAAGAAGAAGAAGAAGAAAAGAAGAAGAAGAGAAGAAGAAGAAGAAGAAGAAGAAGAAGAAGAAGAAGAAGAAGAAGAAGAAGAAGAAGAAGAAGAAGAAGAAGAAGAAGAAGAAGAAGAAGAAGAAGAAGAAGAAGAAGAAGAAGAAGAAGAAGAAGAAGAAGAAGAAGAAGAAGAAGAAGAAGAAGAAGAAGAAGAAGAAGAAAGAACAACAACAACAACAACAACAACAACAACAACAACAAGAGGAAGAAGAAGAAAACAAGAAAACAACAATAAGGAGAAAAGAAGAAGAAGAAAGAAGAAGAAGAAGAAGAAGAAGAAGAAGATGAAGAAGAGGAAGAAGAAGAAGAAAAAAAGAGACAAGCACGGAGGGAGAAAGAAATATGACGGTCGTTACATGCATAAAAAAACAAAAATACGTTTTATCTGATTAAAAAAGAAAGAAAGGGGAGAGGGAGAGGAGATGGGGAGGAGAAGAAGGTCGTTGACTTGAAAGAGGAAATGAGAACGAGAACTGGACTGTGCGGGGAAGGAAGGAAGGAAGGAAAGAAGGAAGGAAGACGCCACATATTTTTCCACCAATAGTATAACAAAAGGAAAAGCAATTGCCTGCATAAATTAGCTTTTCCCTTTGTGTGTGTGTGTGTGTGTGTGTGTGTGTGTGTGTGTGTGTGTGTGTGTGTGTTGTGTGTGTGTGTGTGTGTGTGTGTGTGTGTGTGTGTCTGTGTGTGTGTACGTGTATTTGATTTTCATACAGAAGCAACTCTTTTGTAACATGGTATATGTATGTATACCTCATCTCTGTCCACCTGACCACTGACACACACACACACACACACACACACACACACACACACAAAAGGAAAATATTATAACCAGCGGCAAATGTCAAGCAAAGTGACCCAAATGCATAGGAAAGAGCACACACCGCCCACTCCCACTCCTCCCACACAACTCAAAAAGAATACCTAAAATATAATCTTCATAAGGCAACGAGGGGATCCACTGCAGGGCGCCAATTTTTACTCCTACACCGAATTACGTGAAGAAAGAAAAAAAAAAAAAAGAAATGTTATACTGATTGGAGGTATTTTTTTCTTTTTTTTTCTTTTTTTCCTTCTTTTCTTGTTACTGAAGGTGAATAAATAAAGTAAGAGACTCGTACATAATAAAGAGTATATGTATATGTACGTAAGTATGTACTGCTAGCACCATAATCACACACACACACACACACACACACACACACACACACACACACTCTCTCTCTCTCTCTCTCTTACCCACACATACATACGAGTACAACGCTATTTTCTTTTCTTTGGCAAGTGCAGTTTTACATTGTAGACTCATAAACACCTTTCACAAGAGACAAGTGGCGGAGAGAGGCAGAAAAAGAAAACAGTGAGCAGTGTGTTTCGGAGTCCACCTCCAGGACGGGATCGTAAAGGCTGCCGGTAAATCCTCACAGTCCGCTTTTGAGACGAGTAAATGTGAAAGAGAAGAAGAGAGTGATTAGCGAGTGGGAAGATCATGCTGGAGAAGAGCGGGAGGAGCTAGAGGGAAGGGAAGTAGAAGACGTAATTTTTAAGTGTAATTGTTTATGGGAAGAGAACCACTGACAGACAACAGGTTAAAGGAAACGGTAATTGTTTATGGAAAGAGAGCCACTGACAGACAACAGGATTAAGGAAACAAAGGGAGAACAAAGGACGATGAGGCAAGTGACGTCTGAATTCACAACATTGCATTTCAACACTTGTGTGAATTCAATTTAGGATCATTTCGTGTTCTCTCTCCCTCACCCCACCTCGTCCCCTCAGTCTTTCGGCTTAACTGTCTGTTGTCACATTTTCCTTTTTAAATTAGATCGAGTACTGGCCAATGATAACAATAAAAGTTAAATATTGAAAATGTTCAATGAAGGTCCTTATAGACTACAAAAAAAGCATCATCCAAAATTTGAGAAGTATCTTGTCTTAGTGTATCTTAAGTTTAATACATTGTCTGATCCTTCTGTTCTTTTCATAACAAGACAATAAGAGCTCAACTTTCCTGCCAACTACACACAACTTTCCTACTAACTATCTTTTCCATTATGGCATTTATACTCAAAGGATTCTTACGCTCCTCTTCAATGGAAACTCTCCATGTACTGAGAATCTTCAATGAAAAGCTTTGGTATCACCTCTTGATCTGTCAGTTCCAGAGCTGTTGAGCGTAAAAATAAAATCTTTCTCAAAACTGTTCCTTTGTTTCTTTTATAATTATGATTGACTTTTTATAAAAGGTAAATGCTAGCATCACTATTCATTACTTGTAGGGAAAGGTGTCAAAAAATCCTATCAGTCACCTGGTATAACTGCTTTAATGAACTAGATGTAATTGAGTTTCCAAAGTTTTACAGGAAGGTTTGATGGAGACACTGTATGTATCTCAATTTATCGAGTTTCCCAGGCTGCGTGAATGTTAAATGATATCTTGAACTTCATTACTCCATCACTTTGGTATCTTAAGTTTAATACATTGTCTGATCCTTCTGTTCTTTTCATAACAAGACAATAAGAGCTCAACTTTCCTGCCAACTACACACAACTTTCCTACTAACTATCTTTTCCATTATGTCTCGGATCACCTGACGTCTTTGAGTCCCATGCGTCCCTCACTGCTGTTGTCGTGTTTGAAAGATTTCCAAACTCGTCATTCACACCGATCTTTTCTGATGGAATAAAGGCAGATAAGACCTCACGGACTTTGATCAGTAAAGTAAACTATTTCACAGCTCTTACTGGCCTTACCTCAGCATCTTTTTCGTATTTTCAAGATTCTTCTCCCTTTGTGCAGTAATGTGTCAGGTATTGGGCACTTAAAAATTCACATCAGTCCTTTTATCACATCCTGAGAAAAAAAAAAATGCAATTATAGCACCGGGATATGATACCAAGTCTATACTTCATCCTGAAACATACTACTGAAGGGAAGGGAAGGAAGCGTAGCGTGATTATGGAGATGGAGTTTTGTTGGATTAAGAGATCGAGGCAGGAGGAAGATGAATAATTGAAAAACAGGTGATGAAAGAAGATGAGATGAAGAGAGACATGAGTGATGAATGAACGGGTGAGCAAAGAAGATAAGATGAAGAGAAAGATGAGTGATGAATCAACAGATGATAAAAGAAGATAAGGTGAAGAGAAAGACGAATGCTGAATGATCAGATGAGGAAAGAATATAAGATGAAGAGAAAGATGAATGATGAATGAGCGATGAGAAGGCAGGGAAGTTCTGGAAAAAAGATGGATGATAAAAAAAAAAAGAGGCAGAGTAGGAATTACAGTGAAAATGAGAAAAGATATGCATAAAAGAGAAGGCAAGGGATGAGGAATACATATTTTGGTGACTGGGCAGCGTGAAAGATATAGGGAAAGGACTGAAAGATTACGAATGTGACGGATGGGAGATGATGAATGGAACTGAGAGGGAAGGGTATGGCGAGGCGAGGAGTGCGGCGTGATAGAGAGAGGAAATGGTAATAAGAGGGAAGGAGAAAGGGTGATACGAGTAATTAAAGTTGAAAACAGTAAAGAAAAAAATTTGTAATAATAAATAAATAAATGAATTAAGTGTGCTTACCAAATTCTAAGACCACGTTTGCTTGGTGTCTTACTTCTGACGGAGTATCACTTGACGGGGCGGCTTTCTGCTAATCTTCGCTGTCCTTTAAGCTTTGACAGGACTGTTCTTTCAGAGGACAGCGAAGATTGAAGCGAAGAATGGTTTTCAGACTTGATGAGTTCGACTATTAAGAATATTTGGAACTTGTTTTGAATCCCCCTTTCTTGTGTGGGCAAAAAACTTTGAAGAATTTTACCCCGTTCATTATCTAAACACGAGATTCGCATAAAACTAGAGCAATGGGCGGGCCAACGAACGAGTAAAAATCCAGAAATACCCGAAAAAATAAATGTCGGGCATTATTGAACGATTCAAGACATTTAAATATGAAAAACAAGAAAGCAGCAATACATACAACCACTTTTCTTTACCTTCCGCCGCTGGTGTACTGTGCAGGCGCTGGCTACACCATGTGGCTCACCACCAGTCCTGTGAAATAAAAGAACGATGACAACAACACAGAGCCACAGCAGCAGCAGCAGCAGCACACCACGCACTGAATTAACCTTTAATCATGCCTTCCATATAAATAGGTGAAAGAATGGAAATAAACAAAATAAATAAACAAAACCTTAGTCATTAATCCGTGGCAAATTATTAATCCGTTCATTAAGTTCAATTTGATTCGGACATAAAACTTGCTACATTTTGCAACACCACTACTTGGGGCAACTTTGTGTCTAGTGAGTGAGATAAAATTACACTGAACATTACTTAACAAGAGACCAGAGATAGAGAGGTAAGGGGTAGGAAGAGTTCGAAGAATGCAATCAGGTGATGTTGATGTGAGGTGGAAGAGCACCGAGGGGAATGAGGTGTCTGGGGAAATAAGATAGTAAGGAAGGAACAAAAGCCACTGGGAGGAGGAAATAAATAGTGAAAGTGAAAGTATGGGAGGTTATTTATTTATTTATTTTTTACCCCTCTTTACTTTCAGTGAATCAAATCATCTTTATTTCCTTCCATCTTACCTTTACTTGACCTAACCACCTCATTCTCTCTCTCTCTTTCTCTCTCTCTCTCTCTCTCTCTCTCTCTCTCACTCTCTCTCTCTCTCTCTCTCTCTCTCTCTCTCCTCTCTCTCTCTCTCTCTCTCTCTCTCTCTCTCTCTTCAATATCAAAGGGAAAGAAAAGGTGAAAAAACGTTCAATATTCCCCTCTACTGCCTTTCAGTGCTTTTAAAGAACTATACATTCTCTCTCTCTCTCTCTCTCTCTCTCTCTCTCTCTCTCTCTCTCTCTCTCTCTCTCTCTCTCTCTCTCTCTCTCTCTCTCTCGTTCACACAGCTCACAAAGGCACAGCGATGGACAGTTCTCCTCTGATGGGTATTGACAAGTGAATGAACGAGTGAGTGAGTGAGAGTGAGGCAGGGAGGAGGGCAGAGAGTGAGAGGCAGTAGACAGGTATAGGGGAGGCGGGAACGAACGATATCCCATACGTATATTGGCCAGTTGACTCGTTATTTTGTCCCGGAGCGTTTTTCATCATTGCAGTAAAAGAGGAAAAGTGTGTGTGTGTGTGTGTGTGTGTGTGTGTGTGTGTGTGTGTGTGTGTGTGTGTGTGTGTGTGTGTGTGTGTGTGTGTGTGTGTGTGTGTAAAATAACCGACACACTTGTAAATGTTAGGTATATGAGAGAAACACAAAAACAGGACAAGAAAACAAGAAAAAAAAAAGGCTCACTTAAACTTTACAAATCAAGGAAAATTTTCTCTTCATTGTTATACCAATTAGCAGGAATTTAATGATGCATTCCCTATCTTTTTTAGTACAGATAATGATTGGAAAGCACTGCAAAGAGATACATTATTTCTAATGGGACACTTATATGCACTTTTCTCAAGCAGCCTTCCTTAATTCCCCTACTGATGATTCTCTTCTTTCTTTATTTTACCTTGAAAATGATGAAAGATTTGGAAAGAGCAGGCAAAGGAGGAAGGTGACGTAACATAAACATTTGTATTTTCTGTATAAACCTGTGACGGTCTTCATTTTAGTGGCGTTTGTGCAATACGTAAAACACAGTGTGGATATTAGCGCTGTTGACCGAGAGCAAAAAATTACTACCATTAATATTTATCTCCTGAATTTGAATTATAGTTGTTTTTTTTTATTAGTTCTCTCTCTCTCTCTCTCTCTCTCTCTCTCTCTCTCTCTCTCTCTCTCTCTCTCTCTCTCTCTCTCTCTCTCTCTCTCGCTCAGCCACTCATTCCTCCCCGTTCCTCTGTCATGCATCAAAATTTGCCTCTTGAACTTCACAACAGAAGAAAATAAGGGAAGATGCAAGAAGCCAGGAAGCCAACACATGATAGTGGCTCTATAAAACATCCATATATATATATATATATATATATATATATATATATATATATATATATATATATATATATATATATATATATATATATATATATATATATATATATATATATATAAAACCAATCATGCCTGTCCATGGATTTATCTGATCTTTCAAATTTCTTATACCAACAACATGATTACTGAGTCCATTCCAGTCATCTATCACTCTATTTGGCAACCAATTTCTTCGTATCTCATTTCAAAATCTAATTTAACCATCATTACCATAAATTTTCACGACTAACTTATCTGCTTTATCATAGATTTTTACGAGATCTTGAGTACTAATAAAAGCAAAGGAACCACGCGAGGAACAAGGAATGAGAGAGTTAAGTTGAGTAGTCGTCACTGGAAACAAGGAAAGCATGAACATAAATAGGAACATCAAGATAATAAGAGAAGCAATACCGACAGGGTTGCCAAACACTAACAGCAACCAGTGTAGTAAGAACCCGCTATGTTCTCAGAAACCATGCCGCGCTTCGCCTGGCTCCTGTCACGTGTCTCTGTAGTCAAGTTACCCCGCCGCATACCGGAGACTTTTCCTGAATAGAGTGCAGTGGCTTAAGTACTGACCAAACAAATGCTGCGATTATTAATGACAAAAGAAAAAAGAGAAGAGAGTCGTGAAAAAAAAAAAATGAACCCGATTTATTTTCTTTAACTAGAGAAGAGGAACAGGAAGGACTCGGAGCAACTGGAGGAAGAGGGGGAAGAGGAGGAGGAGGAATGAGTATTACAGTAAGAAAAACGAAGCACAAGATGGAAAAACACAATCCCTCTCCTTGACCAATCTCGGACATGCCATTAGAAAGAGGAGAAGGAGAAGAGGAAGAAAGAGGAGAGAGGGAGAAGGAGAGGAAGGAGTTTACGAGGAAGTGATGATATCAGACGCTGCCATGAATGAAGGAATGAATAAACAAGACGTCAAGGCGACTGGGAGGGCTAACGGAAATTTGAATGAACTAAGAGGTGGAGGAGGAGGAGGAGGAGGAGGAGGAGGAGGAGGAGGAGGAGGAGGAGAAGTGTAGGACGAGGTCATCAAATGTTTTCCTACAAGGCTAAACTTTAGAAAACGTAAGTGCAGATCATGAGAGAGAGAGAGAGAGAGAGAGAGAGAGAGAGAGAGAGAGAGAGAGAGAGAGAGAGAGAGAGAGAGAGAGAGAGAGAGAGAGAGAGAGAGAGAGAGAGAGAGAGAGAGAGAGAGAGAGAGAGAGAGAGAGAGAGAGAATAATATGATACACAGCCTGCCATGATTTGTTAGCATTTCCATAAAGCCTAACAGTCCGGGATGCCAAAGGGAAACGAAATCCTAGAATCTCTCTCTGTGGATGTGTGTGTGTGTGTGTGTGTGTGTGTGTGTGTGTGTGTGTGTGTGTGTGTGTGTGTGTGTGTGTGTGTGTGTGTGTGTGTGTGTGTGTGTGTGTTTAAGTATGATGGATAAAGATTAATAGCAGCCTGGGTACAATGAATGACACACACACACACACACACACACACACACACACACACACACACACACACACACACACACACACACACACAAAGGTTGACGCATCTGTGTGATACAACTGAATAAACACAATTCGGTAAAGAGACACACAGATAACCAAGTTTCTTCACCAGGTGTTGTCACTCCAACAAAGCCACACCCTCCGTTCTCATACATACAGATTGAAAGGACGTCTGCTATTATTATTTATTAGTATAGAGACAGCTGCTGCAACCTAACCTAACACACACATAAGCAAGTTTCTCCACCAGGTGCTGTCAATTCAATAAACACCTTCCGTTCTAATACATACAAACTGTAAGAACGTTGAATGGTATTAGTATAGAGATAGCTGCTGTAACTTAACCTAACCTAACCTCAAGAGATTTACATAGACGCCAAAGGAATATCAGAACGCGTACATAATTCGTCAGTACAGTGAGTGAAAATCAGTAAAAGTGAAATAAAGATATCCTGTGAAAAAAAAAAGAGTGAATGGAAAGAAGGACTATAAAAAAGGGAACATAAAAGGAGTGAATATATCTGGACTGCATAGTGAAAAGCTAATCTGAGGAGGGGGGAAAAGAAAGTCTATAGAAAATGCACATGAATTGATTGAATAGTGACGGAACACCTGACAAAATAAAAAAAAAAAGTCATGTGAATGGACTGCAGTGAGAGAGAGAGAGAGAGAGAGAGAGAGAGAGAGAGAGAGAGAGAGAGAGAGAGAGAGAGAGAGAGAGAGAGAGAGAGAGAGAGAGAGAGAGAGAGAGAGAGAGAGAGATAACACACGGATTATTCAAGAGTTAAAAAATAAAACATACGAGAAAACTATAAAAGGACAAATATAAAAATAGAACACATACGAATAAACTTGTTGATTAAAAAAAAAAGTCATGGAAGAAAAAAAAAGAAAAGGCGAGTTACGAATATAATTATAAAAAGTAAACAAAACAGAGACGAAAGAAAATGAAGATGCTGATGCTGATGTGAGAAATTGAGAAGACTGTACGAGGAAAAAAATATATATGATGCGGAGTGTGTAAACGTGAACGAACATGCTCTTGACACACAGACAAACATACACAAACAAATAAGTTAAGTGATACCGCGAAGGGATTCAGCTAATTAGATACACTCAAGTTTTTAAAAATCTCTCTCTCTCTCTCTCTCTCTCTCTCTCTCTCTCTCTCTCTCTCTCTCTCTCTCTCTCTCTCTCTCTCTCTCTCTCTCTCTCTCTCTCTCTCTCTCATAAGGAGGAGGAAGAGGAGGAGGAGAAGTAAGGAAGAGTAAAGAGGAAGAGAAGAAAGAGAACAACAAAAAGAAAACAACAACAACAAGCGAAGCATACACACACACACACACACACACACACACACATACACACTCACACACACTCAAGTTCATTATTCTGGTACACACAGCTATTTACGGCATCTGTAGGAAAAATGCAACCGAACGATGTAGAATACACAATAATTCTTGTCATTAGTATCTGAATATACTTTGATGCATTGGAATAAAATAACTATTGTCGTGTGCAGTATTATTTTGGTAAGCTGGAAACCACCACGCCTACCCTTGCCTATTCTTAGCTCCAACGAAGTATAATACAGTATAGATTACGCTGGAGATGTGCATTGCATAGAAAATAAATGGACAATAATAAGGTAACAACAACGACCCAAGGCAAGGAGGAACAACAAAAAAACAACAACAACAACAACAACAACAATAACAACAGACTTTTTCAAATTCATTTATTTATGCATCTATTCATTTTACGTCCTTGTTACCCCTAACGAATCAGGGGCAGGTCGGAGCCTCCTAACGAAGGACTTTGATTTTAGCATTTGGAAACCGCTACTCCGAGTGGATGCCCTTCCTAACCTCGGAACGTGGCTAGGATTCGAACCTGTGCGCTTCAGGACCCACCATCAGGCCCTACATGCGCATGAAATCCTGACAATCGTATACATAAATAAGAAAAATAGATAAATAAATAAATATATGAGTAATTAAGTAAGTAAAATTTTGTAGCAGCCCCTGACAATCTTTTACGTAAAAATAGGTAAATGAATAAAATGAATGAACGAATGAATAAATAGATAAAAATTGCAGCAGCCCTATAAATAAATGGCCTATATCATATTCATTACAATACATCTATTAATTCCACCAGAGCTTACCGCTACTAATCCCACGATATCTATCACTCAGTAAAAAACAATAAAAAAGAGTGCGATGATGTTTTTACTCCCTCCCCTTCTCTTCTCCCTTGCGTTCCTTTTTTTATGACCTTCGTAAGACGCTCCTCCGCAAGAACTTTATGTAAATCTTTCTTTTTATGCTCCACATCCGCCAAGAAACTTTATGTGCCCACGCGGATGTTGTTGTGGTTGGTGCTGAGCAAAAGATAACTAAGTTTTTTTTTTTTTTCATACGTTAAGTTAGGCAGAAGGCTTGATTAACAAACACGTACATGGATAAAGAGTTTTATCTCTTTACATCCAAAGGGTGCAACTTTAAACGCCAGAGAGATAACGAAACACAAAAAAGCAAAAGATGTTTCATACAGGGACTGCCACGTGTAGGCCTGATGGCTTTCTGTAGCTTCCCTTATTTTCTTATGTTCTAAAAGAATAACGAAACAATCAACGCTTAAAAGATAACTTTTTTTTTTTTTTTACTGTTAATGCATCAGCTTCCCAACAGAAACTCATCAAATTCAACGGAAAACAAAAGAGTAGTCTATTTTTCATGATCCCCCTCAGGCCACAGGTGATAAATAGTAAACTCCACAAGACTGTGTTAAGGGAAATGTTTAGAAAGCTGCTCGTCCCTCTCATTAGGCCGACATTCCTCTCCCTCAAGGCCAAGAAAGATGAGGCGCCGCGGGTGTTTACTGACCAATCTACAGGGTTGCCAATACGCACGCAGCGCCATCACAATGGACTGGAGCACTGGATAGTTGCGACACTTCTGCCATGAAAAGCTACGTTAAAATTACACAAAAATCTTGTAAAGAATAGTAAATAATTGTGTACAAGAACTGTGCTTTAATAAATGTTCAGAATCTCATGTGCGCATTTAGAAAACTGTGCGCAGTAAGTTCACTTCCTCTTGTAAGAAAAAAAGTACTTGGTGTATTTGCAGAACACGCACACTCGACCTACTTTCGCCCTGCCTCGAAAAAAATGAATAAGTAAATAAATAAATAAATAAAAATCAGCCAATATCTCAATTGAAAATTTTTACACAACTCTAATGTAAGTCTCTCCCAAAACCATTTCAACTTTTTTCTTAACGCTCCCCTTCTTGCTTACCTCCCCTCCTTGTTTACCTCCTTTCTTGCTTACCTCCTATCCTTGCTTACCATCACCCTTCTTGCTCACCTCACCCCCCCCCTTGCTTACCTCTCCTCCTTCTTGCTTACTTCCCCCTCCTTTCCTCCGTCAGTATCTCGCTCCTCAAGCCCCCAATATCCTACCCAACTGTTTTTTTAAGAGACTTACGTACGATAGAAGTGAAATCCTCCTGAGAGAAACTATATTATCAGCACAGGAGGAGGAGGAGGAGGAGGGATAAGTTATAAGTTGCATAAGTTACAGCTCCACCATAAGACATTGATTTCGTGTCAGCTAAAGGAAGGAAGCTTTACGAAGCACTAGCGTTGAGAAGTGATAACTCTCTCTCTCTCTCTCTCTCTCTCTCTCTCTCTCTCTCTCTCTCTCTCTCTCTCTCTCTCTCTCTCTCTCTCTCTCTCTCTCTCTCTCTCTCTCTCTCCAAAAAACTAAGAGGTGATGAAGAGTGAAAAAAATGTTTAACAGTGAAGGGGTTAATACGTGAAGCCACAGTTGTGAAAGGGTCAAAGATCTTATTCCCTAACACTTTGTCGCCTTATCTGACATTCAACAGGCTGCATAGGAAGTTCCAGGGGTTTTCTACTGTGTTTTCGTCCTGATAGTATAACAACGAAAAGGAAAACATCTATGAAAGCTTTTAAAAACATTCGTAAGGAGAGAAATGTGGGAGACAACCACACGCAGGGAATCGATAACAGTTTCTTTTTACGTGAAGATGGACGGAGAACGAAAATAGAGAAATAAATAAACGACTAAGTTAGGGGATACATAACTAAAGTTCAATTACCGATCAGTACAAAAAGTAAAGTTGAAAAGAAAGTTTTAAAAGACCTTAGCTATTTTTAGTTCCTGCAGTGTCTTTATACGCCACGCTTGGATAGACCCTAAGCTTCCTTGCCTCAGGAACAACAAAAGAGGCGCTCCTCGTAAACCTTGAACTCGCAATCTCAGCATGACTCCCACGCCAAGACTCCCACCGCCTGCAGGCATCGTGCGCTGACCGACTGGACAGCACGAGACATGTGACACCCACCACAAAGGAATACAAAGAAAGAACAGCGAGCAGATCCGTTGACCTTTACGGAGCTGCTCTATGATACGGTACACTTTCTGAATCTGGAGTTGTAGGATAGTAAAGGCGAAGACTCCTCACTATTAAAGCGTATTTTGAAAGGTATCCCATGGAGCGTCAATAATACAAGCTACACTTTCTTATTTAACCTAGAGATGTGGAATAGTAAAGGTGAAGGCTCCTACCCACTACATCATACTTTGGAGGGCATCTTATAACGTGCCAGTAATAAACATACACAACAACAACAACAACAACAACAACAACAACAACAACAATGATGGAATCCAGTGGTGATGAAAACATGAGCAAAGGCAACATTACATAATTTATTCCCGACTAGCTTCGTTTTACAGCTTCTTCAGAGGCATGCCAACTCAGCGCCAATCCGACATCTATGTGGATACGCAGGGAGACGAAGCTATCAAAATAAATATTGGTTGCGCTTTGTATTGTTATTCTTCTGTAAAATTAAACTGGTCATGTATAAACTTCGGTTCCCATTCCCTTATTTCCATCACAACTGGATTCTACGAGTCATAAAAATACTTCAACAACAACAACAACAACAACAACAACAACAACAACAACAACAACATAAACTTCTCTCCTCTAACTGACTGTCTTCAGCCTCTCTCTCTCTCTCATCGCCGCAATGTTGCATCTCTAGCTGTCTTCTACCGCTATTTTCATGCTAACTGCTCTTCTGATCTTGCTAACTGCATGCCTACCAACCTCCCGCGGCCTCGCTGCACAAGACTTTCTTCTTTCACCCCTATCCTGTCCACCACTCTAACGCAAGAGTTAACCAGTATTCTCAATCATTCATCCCTTTCTCTGGTAAACTCTGGAACTCCCTGCCTGCTTCTGTATTTCCATCTTCCTATGACTTGAATTCCTTCAAGAGGGAGGTTTCAAGACACTTATCCTTCAATTTTTGACTACCGCTTTGGACCCTTTTATGGGACTGGCATTTCAGTGGGCTTTTTTTTTCGGATTTTTTTTGCCCTTGGCCAGTGTCCCTCCTACATAAACAACAACAACAACAACAACAACAACAACAATAATAATAATGAATTACAATCACGATAATGTTCATGTCTTCACACACTGTACTTTATGGGGTTTAATGTGTGTGTCTGTATGTGTGTGTGTGTGTGTGTGTGTGTGTGTGTGTGTGTGTGTGTGTGTGTGTGTGTGTGTGTGTGTGTGTGTGAGCGCAGTACTCACAATAATGGATGTATCGTTTCAAGCCGCCGCTGCCTCTCCTCCTTCTCCTCCTTCTCCTCCTCCTCTGTTTATCCTTATCTTCTCTCTCTCCCTCTCTCTTCCCGCCCCTCCATCACTCGCTTTCCTGCATGGGACTGTCATATACATCGTTCGTCACTTCATAGTAGCATTATACTGCCCCGAATCCATCCTCTTCACTGCTCTTTTTTATTCTCTCTCTCTCTCTCTCTCTCTCTCTCTCTCTCTCTCTCTCTCTCTCTCTCTCTCTCTCTCTCTCTCTCTCTCTCTCTCTCTCCTCGAATCTTCTCTTACGCTTTGTTTTCCTTTGTATTTATTTACCCTTTACTCTTGTTCTTGTTATTCCTCTTCCTCTTTCTTATCCTTATTTTCTTATCTCTCCAGCATACTCGTTGTGATGCTTATTTTTCCTCCTCCTCCACTTCATCATTATCTTCCTTTCTCCTCGTCCTTCCCCTCCTCTTCCTCTTCCTCCTTTGTTTTTGTCCTTCACATCTTTCTATTTCTGTTCCCGTTCCTTGTCCTCACTCTTTTCTTTTCCTCTTTCTCCTTATTTTTTTCTCTCTCCATTTCGTCTTATTATTCCTCTTTGTATTTCCTATTTTTTTCTTTTTTCATCTCCTCATTCTCTTCCTCCTCCTCTTTTTTTTTTCTTTTTGTCCTTTTATTTTCTTCCTTTTTTTCCTCCTCTTCCGTCTCGTTCTTTCTCATTATACTTCTTAACTTAACCTATTTTCCCGTCTCTGCCTTCTCCCTTCTTTTCCTTCTCCTCCTCCTCCTCCTCCTCCTCTTCTTCCTCCTCTTCTACACCAGATCTTCAGAGAGGTTTGGTGGGGAGCAGGTATGATAATGATAAACGCACAATCTAAGCTGTATTGATCTCTCTCTCTCTCTCTCTCTCTCTCTCTCTCTCTCTCTCTCTCTCTCTCTCTCTCTCTCTCTCTCTGATGCGCTCTATCTCAATATTCAGCACCATGAATACATAAAATACAGCCCTGCAAATAGGATGGCAAGGAAAAAAGAGGAGGGTTAGGGAGACGGAGGAAAAGTCTCCCTCTACGGCGTATGGGATGAAAGGGAAATGGAGGAAAGGGGAGGAGAGGAGAGGAGAGGAGAGTGCGTACCAGAGGAGTGTAAAGGAATGGAACAGACGTGTGGGAGGGACGGGGAAGCGGGATAAGGCTAAGACTAGTATACTGAAACTTTTTACTCTCTCATCATGTCTGTTTTCAAAGGTCACAGATGAGCAGCCGGGTTCTCAAGAGCATTTCTCCTATTAGTTACGTACATATCTTGTTGATCCGTCACTAGAAACGTAAAAGCACCATTAAAAAAATAAATAAAAAAACAACTTCGACTAGAGACCCTTTGAAAGTAGTTGGCGGTGCGGCGCAGAAGCGTTTCAGAATGTGGTCCTGAGGTTAAAATATAACTGAATGAGAGAGAGACTTCAAAACGACGGGCAAAAGTAAAAGAGGGGAAAAATATCATTGCGGAAATGCCGTTAAGGAAAGATATATTTCCAGGGAGCGCTTCCTGAAACATTCCCCGCGGCTCGTCTCGACTTCCAACCCTTTCCCTGCTAGACACATTTTCCCCTTTAACACCTATGACTTTCTAGACACTGTTTTTATGCTAAGCTCTCGAAAATACTTCCGTAGCGTGAAAAAGACAAAATTAACCTTCTATTTCCTCTCTTTCCTCTCGTGTGTCTCTATACAAACAATTTTTTAGTGTTAAGAAAGTTAGCGTGAGATAACCTTACCAATAAATAGCTAATTAATAGACTCTAGTGGAAGATATTCGAAATTTCCTATAGTAATAAAAAGAATTAATTGATAGACTCTAATGTGGAAGATATTCAGGTTTTTCTACCACAATAAAAGGACTAACCAATGGACTAGTGTGAAAAACATTCGAGTTTCCTAACGCTTTCATGATCCCAGTGGTAATTTCATAAGGATTTCACATCATTAGTAGGAAGAAAACACCAGTGAGAACCCTTCTAATCATTCACTTAACTTATGAAACCTTAAAGAGAAAACAAGGCACTCTAGTGGCAATTTAATAAGGATACCACAGCTTTGGGAGGAAGAAAACACCAGTGGTAACCCGACCAATCACTCGCGTAACTTATGAAACCTTAAGAGAAAACCATTGCCAAAGCATAAACCCCGATCTAGAACCACAAGGACTAGCGACGCGGCGGGAGAAGAAAGGAGAGGGGAGGGAAGGAGAGGGGAGTGGAGGGGAGGGGAGGGGAGGACACGGCTTGGCTTGGCTGGGAAAATGATGACGCAAGAGAGGGATGCGTGACGAAATCTGAGAAAAGGAAGAGTGGCGCGGGTTGTCTACACCATGGGCATTCCCGCTCGGCACGTGACAGACGGACGCACGCACCAGGAAATGACAGGAGGGGAGAATTAACCTTATCTGGAGGGGAGGAGGAGGCGGAGGAGGAAGAGGATTTGAGAAAGAGGAGAAGGAATGACACGAAGGGAGAGTCTTGTTTGGGGAAGGTTATCTGGGGTGTGTGTGGGAGGAGGAGGAGGAGGAGAGGAGGAGGAGGAGGAGGAGGAGGAGGAGGAAGAGGAAGAGGAAGAGGAAGAGGAAGGAGGAAGAAGAAGGAGGAAGAGGAGGAGGAGGAAGAGGAGGAGGGGAAGAGTTTGTGAAAGAAGGAAAGGAA
>NC_087156.1:21474496-21481996 GCF_035594125.1 Scylla paramamosain | reverse complement strand
TCCGCCTCCTTCCCTTTCCTCGTTATCCTCCCTCTATCTCACCCCGCCCCCCCTTGCTAAGAACCCCCCCGGCCCTGGATGGAAAGGGGCTCGCCGGGGTTGGTCAATGCTGAGATGAGGTGAGTAAATCTGCTTAAGTTCCTGACACTGTAAAGCGACCCAAGCGAAGAGGCTGAGCCGAAGTGGCTCTTCCTGTCCGCCGCTCCTCCTCCCCCTCCCTCGTCCCTCCCTTTATTCTTCCCTCCCCTCTCTTCCTCAATCCTCTTAGCCTCGCCCCTACGTGCCCTATGAATGACCCGCCAGTACTTGCCGCCGCCTTATGTAACTATCGCCTCTGACGCCGCCACCACCACCACCACCACCACCATCCCAACGCCACCTCACCACTCCCTCCCCCTCCCCGGCACTTGCTTCTCGGTTTCATTCTAACCCCTGCATCACTACCAACCACAACTAAACCACACCCACACTGATGCTTCCGCCACACCGCCACCGCCACACCACCGCCATCCTGTCCCGCTGCCGCCCAGCCCTCCCACCGTTCATTAGGGCACCGAGCGGAGTGTCCCAGCAGCCCATTCGCAGTACTACTTCTGGTGCGTGTTCTTCGAGCATTTATGTGACTTTAATGGAGATGATGGAGCGGCACGAACAAGACCGATCACGTCTCCTGGTTACGGTCCACAAACTACCGCTCAGGACCTTCGCCGCTTCGTTACGCAACCACTCAATGCTCTCGTAGTTTTCGGTAACAAAAAACAAATAAAGATTACTAGTGTTGCATCAAATATCGGCGAGGCTGTGATCGGGGTGGTGAGGCAGAGCAATAATGTACAATTGCTGAAAGTTACGTTATTCTACAATCCACGGACCGAAAACAAGCAATATTTGGCATTTACCTCCAGTTATCCCATCCTCAGCTCATAGTTTTTACAAAGCTCTTCCTATAAATTACCGCTTTTGTCCATGCATTAATTTCCTTTCGCGTTATACCTATGAAATTCACGGGAGATCATGACCTCACTACATACAACAGCTCTATATACAAGAACGCAGAGTGCGGCGCAGCGTGACGAAGAGGAAGGGAATCTCCGCAGGAAACATTTCAGGCTAAGTCCTTGAGAGAACAAAACGAACGCGAGCATCAAACATCTGACGCCTCTCCTTGTAAGGCTGAACGCAGAAATAACAAGCTGCCGGGGCCCACGTAACCAGTGGCGGAGGCGGCATTGTGGCCGAGAAGTCAACCGCACAGTGTATCCGATGTCTCGCCCGGCACCATCCTCGCCCCTACCTCGGATAATGGAACTCTTGCCCACTAATTGGATCTCCTGAAACCACAACTAAGAAGTATGAATAAGTCCGTGTATCCTGGCCGTCCCTGCCTCACTGCTTCCTCCTCGCCACTCCCCTCGAAGCACCAAAACTTGAAAGGGATTATAGCCACTGCTTGCCCTCCCCAGTTAAGTCTATGCATATCCAGTCTTACTATGAATGGTTTTCTGAGACACTTCTGTCCCCATCTTGATTACTTTCAATAGGATCTAAAAACGAAAATATATAGTAGTAGCGTAGGACAGAAAATTCATCAGTGGGGATAAAAGAGAAAGAAACATACATACTGGGAGAGAACAGAAAAAAAAATAAATTAAAGGGAAAAAAAGAAAGAGAGCCACTTTACTTAACTGCCTACTTTACTCCTCCTCCTCCTCCTCCTCCTCCTCCTCTATATCTCCACTTATTCCTTGACTAAAATAAAAATATAATACGAAAAAAAAAATATCTGAATAACTTTGCTGAATTTTAAACCAATCGCAAAAGATACAGATAAATAAAAAAATGAATAAATAAATAATGATAAATGAACAAACAATAAACAATTAACAAAATCAGGGAGGGTAAAATACAAAACTAGAATGAGAAGTAGGAAAATTTTTACCCACCTAACGTAACCTAACGTAACACACACACACACACACACACACACACACCATTCTCTATTATACTTCCTCCCTTTGGCGCGACTTCTAAAAAAGGGTTCACTCTTCCCTGACCGAAAACTGCATTTGGTCTCCCCTCCTCGTCTACCTTTCTGGCGGGCGACGGCAGATGGAATTTTTGGTCTCTCTCTCTCTCTCTCTCTCTCTCTCTCTCTCTCTCTCTCTCTCTCTCTCTCTCTCTCTCTCTCTCTCTCTCTCTGACCCGATTCCTACTTTATTTTTTTATTTATTTATTTATTTACTTATTTATTTTAGTAATGACAATCTCTCTCTCTCTCTCTCTCTCTCTCTCTCTCTCTCTCTCTCTCTCTCTCTCTCTCTCTCTCTCTCTCTCTCTCTCTCTCTCTCTCTCTCTCTCTCTCTCTCTCTCTCTCTCTCTCTCTCTCTTCCCATTACTCTATACTGCCACTATCTTCATCATTACCATACTATTACCATCAACATCACCACCACCATCACCTTCATCACTATCACTGCAGTAACCAGCATCATCACCATTATTGTCTGCTTCTATCAAACACGAAGTACGATCACAGAACAAGACAGTATACAATTATTGTAAATAAGATAAACCCGGTCAGCAAATACACACACACACACACACACACACACACATTTAAGTTAGCGTCACAGGTAAACACACGCCCCTGCACTGATTGATTCTTGCATGGAGGGATAGAACAGGGGGCTACACGGTACACGTGCAGCCCCGCACGTTTCCTGGTGGAGCATGGCGGGGCGAGGCGTGGCGTAGGTGGGCAGCAGGTGGGGCGGGACGTGGGGTGGTGGGCTGAACTATGCAACAGGTAGGAAACTCAGCATCCAATTCTCTAATCCACGAGGGAGAGGAAGCAAGGAAACGGGGAAAAAAATAAGTATCGACGAGGATGGGATTCGAACCCACGCACGGAGACCGTATTGGATTAGCAGTCCAACGCCTTAACCACTCGGCCACCTCGTCTACGAAATTGACACACACACTGGGTCACACTTCCAGGGATGCTATTTACACCTTATTCTGGAGATCGTAAATGACTAAACCTCTGCCTCCCTCGCGTCCCTGCATCAACCTCTCGTGGCACAGGGAGGCGAGGAATGCAGCTACGAGGCCACTGACACGCGTCCCTCCCGCCGTGACGCCATGAACCCCTGCACGTGACGTCACTCGGGTATGGCTTGAAGTGACGGGATGTCCTGGAGGGGAGGATATGACGCCCACCGTACCTGGCCCACTGCTGCTCATGGCGTAGGAAGCCTCATGACAGCCCGCCTCTCCTTGCACCATCATTACCACCACCGCTACCACTTGCTCTTTGCTCTATCCTTAAACCCTGTTCACTCCTCTCATTCTATCAGTATTCCCTCCTTCCCTCCCCTCATTCTACCAGTCAGGGGATTACCTCAATTACCTTGCCTTTACCTGTCCACCTTCAGTACCTTCCCGTCCGTAGTCATTAAGCGAGCTCCACTTGATCTCTCTCTCTCTCTCTCTCTCTCTCTCTCTCTCTCTCTCTCTCTCTCTCTCTCTCTCTCTCTCTCTCTCTCTCTCTCTGGCATATTCTCAGTCTCACACTAATTAAGTAATAGTCTGGAGGTCCCATCTAGGACTTTTACTTAATAGGGGTATGTGTTTGAAACGTAAGTAGGTAGATAGACTTGCTTTTTCAGTGTGTGTGTGTGTGTGTGTGTGTGTGTGTGTGTGTGTGTGTGTGTGTGTGTGTGTTAGAGTCAGTAACTAATTAACTACTTGCTTACTCTCACACACACACACACACACACACACACACACACACACACACAGAGAGACTTAATCCCACTGGAATACATAACAGTTCTTTAACTTGAACTGACTCGTGATGCATTGTTGGGAGGAGAGAGAGAGAGAGAGAGAGAGAGAGAGAGAGAGAGAGAGAGAGAGAGAGAGAGAGAGAGAGAGAGAGAGAGAGAGAGAGAGAGAGAGAGAGAGAGAGAGAGAGAGAGTCCTGGTAACACACAAGGGCATGAATAACAAACAAACCAATAAAAAGATAAATACCTTAAACCAAAAACATGTAACTCTAAAAGCCTTAACCTTCCATCCATCCATCCATTCATTCATTCATCCATCACAAACCATCCCATCCTATAACAATCATTCTCCCATAACCCCAACGTAGTCTCCTTGTCTCTGCCAGTCTCCCTCCACATCACTCTTCCTCAGTCACTAGGAAAACTTTTCTCTTATTATATATTCAGCCATCCCATTTTCATTATGCCCCCCCTCATTCCTATGCTCCATCATTCCTCTGGCTCGCGTTCATCTCTCTACTCTCTCTCTCTCTCTCTCTCTCTCTCTCTCTCTCTCTCTCTCTCTCTCTCTCTCTCTCTCTCTCTCTCTCTCTCTCTCTCTCGTCTCATCTCCTTTCCTCTTCTCTTTACCCGTCTGTTGGTTCTTCAGTGTACAGAACCATATTCTGAAACACTGCGCTGTAATAATCTATAGTTGAAGTTACACGGCATTTTAATTTCTTTTTTTTTTTAATAGGGTAATTTTCTAGAGTTCTTTCCCGGGCCTTATTACTGATCTATTCTCTTACCTTCTTTCGCATACACCTTTAGATACACCCCAAAACGTAAATATAAGGTATTGGAGAAATGCCCCCGTCCTTAGGGGCGTCCAGCGGGACGAGGCCCTTCCGGTTAGGTAATGTAAGGTTAGGTTAGATAATAAGTTAGGTTAGTGTCCTTAAGAGGGAGTCCAGCGATGCTTCGTCCTCCGGGCTAGGTTAGAAGAGGTTAGTCGCTTTAGACTTTCATATAAAAAATAACCTAACCTAACCGGGCGGGTTTTGTCCCTCGTGAATCCCCCCGTTTCTTAAGGACATTAAACTAAGCTAGCATTACCTAACCTAACCTAACCGAGGGGGCTTCCCCACCTTGGATCCCCCCTAAGGAGGAGGGCACTTCTTCCCCACCTTATATTTACGTTTTAAAGTGTATCTAAAGGTATAAGCGAAAGAATGGAAGAGAATAGACCAGTAATAAGGCAGGGGAAAGAACTCTAGAAAATTACCATGATCTCTGTGACCTTTTTGTAAAATAATCGTAATAGGAAAGCAGAGCGTTTCGGAATATGGTCCATAGAAAGAGTGTCTCACACACGCACGCACGTTAACACGTTAACTTGAATGCGTAGAGAGAGAGAGAGAGAGAGGGAGAGAGAGAGAGAGAGAGAGAGAGAAATTAAATAAATTGTATTGTGCTCAATACACCAGTGTTGAAAACTCCATGCGCTTCATTATTGAACTCAGATAATATTGTTAGCTATTCCAGTTTTCTTGTACATTTAAACTCAACAAATATCGTCATGTAGAGCAATAAAAGCAAGACGTTGTTAGTAACTCTATAAATGCATCGTTCTTCAACTACTATACATCATCAGTCTGGGCGAGTCCATCACTAAGGGGAGGGAAGTGACGGAGTGAAGGAACGAAGGGAGGGGGAGAAAGAGGACAGGTAGGAAAACTACTAATTCTTATTGCCTAAAAACAGATACTGAAACATTCACTAACGATCATTAACAAGGAAATAAAGAATTGGGAATGACGTAACGAGGAACAAGTGGGAGGAAGGCTCGTTCGCCAGCCAAACACCACCACCAACTCTCCCGCTTAGCATTGAAACTTCCGCCAATCCTACCACTCACTACGTATACCTAACAACTACGTATACCTAACCTAAAACCACACTTCATCCACCTCTCAGCGTTACTCCCCAGGCTCACCATACACTCACCGTCTTCCTGAGCAGTCGAAATCCCCCAGGAAGCCTTAGATATCACTAATGAAGGCCAGTTAACAGCGTGACTAGACGTAAACACAAACTCCCCGCGCACCTGGTGGAGCACTGAGGGTGGCGCACCTGGGACAGCACTGACTTCAACAAGTGACTTGCTACTGACTGACTACCCTGATGAAAAGGAGGAATCAGTGAACTAATAATATAAGATTACTTCACCCCAACTGATTTTCGGAGAAAACTACACAGAAAAAAAATAATAGAGATCTAGAAATGACGCAGTAGTTGATAAGAGCGCCAAATAAGGGTTGAATGTCAGTAAAATTGGGAAGTGTGGGAGGTTAACGTATAGGGGGTGTGACTGAATATGGCGCGATATTTGACTCCACGAATAAAGAAAATACCTACCCTCCACCTTTGACAGTGGTAGATGTTAAAAATTCGGGAGGTATTTCTACTATAGTATTTTTTTTTTTTTTGTGTGTGTGTAAGAGGGCCACTGGCCAAAGGTAACAAAAAAAAATGAGGAAAAGAAAAAAGGCAGACTTGAGTACCAGTTCCCAAAGATGTTCCAAACAAAAAAAAAAAAATGAAGGATAAGAGTCTTGAAACCTCATTTTTTAAAGACTTCAAGTCATAGGAAGGAGAAAATGCAGAAGCAGGCAGGAAGTTCCAGAGTTTACCAGAGAAAGGGATGAATAATTGAAAATACTGGTTAATTCGTGCATGAGAGGGATGGACAGGAGTGAGAGAAAGTAGAAAGTCTTGTGAAGAGAGGCTGCGGGAGGAGGAGAGGCAAGCAGTTAGCAAGATCAGAAGAACAGTTAACTTGAAAATAGCAGTAGAAGACAACTGTCAGGAATACGAGTAGGGTGTTGCATTAATTGCTCTAGGTCGTGAGGTACAGAAAAATTAAAGAGAAAGGAAGGGAAAGCCAGAGCTGGTGGTGAACACTGAAGTCTCAAAGAATGGAGATCTCCGCGAAAGGGAAGAGTCAGAATGTGTTCCACTTTGGAAGCTGAAAGAATTTTTTATAGTCAGAGGAGTTAGGTGAGAGGTATACAGCACATAAATTTAGCTCGAGAGTGACTCTGTAGTCGTAGCCAGATGGAAGAAAATTCGGAAGATTCAAGAGAGTTGGCACGAGAGCAAGTTAAGTCGTTGTGCACATAGACACAACATCCAACTTTGGACTGAAAATGAAAATAGAGAAATTAAGAGGGAACGGAGAAGAGACTACTGTCACTTGCTTCAGACATCTGCGTTTCAGTGGGAAAAAAAGACGAGGTTTAGTAGAGGAGGGGTGGTGTTTCACTAATTGAAAATTAGATTTAAGGCCGCGAATGTTGCAGAAGTTCATGAAGAAGAGTTGAGGGGGGGGCGGGATGGAGGTGTCAAGACACTTAGGGTCGATACCAAATGAAGAGCAGACCGACCTAGTGACATTTGTGGTCCCCTTCCCAGACGGAAAGGGACCACTGCTGTAGGAGTCACAATAAAATTTAGAATTCTGAGCGAAGGATGAGTTATCTTTAGAGTTATTTTGTGAGACACAAGTCGTAGCTGCGCCACTGGAGAGTTCAAAGCACCTCCTGATCCAGTACAAACCTGTCAGTGCTTCAGACCTCACTAGGAGTAATTATTGTTTCCTCTGGTGTCCACTGCCCCCTCTTTACTACTACTGCTACTATTTCGTCGCCATCACCATCACCACAACTACTAT
>NC_087156.1:21461996-21469496 GCF_035594125.1 Scylla paramamosain | reverse complement strand
CACAGTGACCGGTGACCTCATCCAAATTCCACCTGCAGTGCGTCCTTGCGTGCATTTTAAAAGTACCGATATATCACTGGACTTGTCACTGATGCCTCGTTCACGATCCAGACATTTATTGCATTTTTATCTACGAGTATTTACTGTTTTGAAAGGGGATGCTCTTCGTTATAAAAGCAGGAAATACTTGCTACTGCACACACACACACACACACACACACACACACACACACACACACTAAACAGTATTGCCTTCATTATAACAGAAAAAAAAAAGTTATGTTTCTCGTAACGGGAACAATAAAATAATGGCGAGCGAGCGCACACACACACACACACACACACACACACACACACACACACACACACACACACACAGTACTACCATCACCATAACGAAAAAAGAAAAAAAGTGATGTTCCCTGTAACATAAATAATAAACTAATGATAAAGTTTCCCCCCCCAGCGCACTGCAACAATGAACTATGTAACTACACAACAGATCATATATATTTTTTTTTATTCATCTATTTAACTTTATTTCATTTTGTTGACTTACCTTTTCACTTATTATTTTGCTGCTTTTATTCATTCGCTTTTTTTTCTTTCTTTTTAATCTGAAGAAGCCAGTCTGGAAGTATTACCATTTCCGTTATCATAGGCAGGAGACATTAGTACAGAAGCAGGGGGGGAAGTTGCAACTACATGGAAGAGAGAGAGAGAGAGAGAGAGAGAGAGAGAGGAGAGAGAGAGAGAGAGAGAGAGAGAGAGAGAGAGAGAGAGAGAGAGAGAGAGAGAGAAAGGCAAGATCGTCACTGCCTCATTACAACCACCACTATGTACTTCGTCTGCTTTTTTTTTTTTTTCTCTCTCCTTCTTTTTTGTCGTTGTTGTTTTTTGTCGTTATTATTAGTGATGCTGATCCTGTTACTTCTTACCTATTACGTAATTGTACCAGGTGTTATCATGACAGCGGTTGTGTCTTGAGATGTATCGTTGTCTCTGTTACGGTGAGTGTCTTAGTAATAACACACTCTCACCTCACTAACTACCTGGCGGGGAGTAGATTACATCATTAAGTGTGAAAAAGAAGATAAGTCGATGAAATACGGCTTACAGGTACTTGAGTAACAATAATACTGCCACAAATAATAACAATATGCGGTATAATGATGATAATAATAATGGTAATAATAATAATGGTAATAATAATAATAATAATAATAATAATAATGATAATAATAATAATAATAATAATAATAATAATAATAATAATAATAATAATAATAATAATGATAATAGTAATAATATATTAATAATAATGATGATAATAGTAATAATAATAATAATAATAATAATAATAATAATAATAATAATAATAATAATAATAATAATAATAATAACAATGATAATAATAATGATAATAATAATAATAATAATAATAATAATAATAATAATAATAATAATAACAAGAAGAAGAAGAAGAAGAAGAAGAAGAAGAAGAAGAAGAAGAAGAAGAAGAAGAAGAAAATCAAAACAAGAAAAAATGAACAATAATAATAATAATAATAATAATAATAATAATAATAATAATAATAATAATAATGATATTAACGATAATCCTCTTAGCAAGACCATCAGCGACATTAATATCACACACTTTATTAATTAAGTTAACATTTATGAATCAGTAACTATAACTGTTTCATTTCTTACTTATGCATCTAATTAATTACATAACAGGTAGGCATGTGCACACCTGAGACGGGAAAGTTATTGTGGCAACGGAAAAATTAAGAATATTTTAGTCTATTTATTTCATCTAATTCTGGTTAGGTTAAGTAAAGTTAGGTTAGGTTAAGTTAGGCTAGGTTACGTTAGGCTAGGTTATCTCTTGCTTACTCATAACAAGACACAGGAAGCTTCACGTGGTAGTATTAAGATCGAAGTTAAGCTTACTTTTATATAACAAAACCCACAAGGAAAGCTTCACGTGGGCGAATTATTTATTTATTTATTTATTTTTTCATAACAACATTGCGAAACAAACACTCCATTACATAACCCTGATATAATGCAACGAATACTCCCTACAACACCATCCATCCATTGCCAGTACTATTTCCCTACGGTAATACAACCACTTAAGGACACATTCATCTTTTTTTTTTTTTATTGCAAAACTCATTCTCTATATAAGGGACATCAGTAATGGAGGTTAATGTGATGAAGGGAGGACGCGGTGGAGTAGTAAGGAAGAGGAGAATGAGAGAGTCTTTCATATAAACGTCTTATTACCACGCACATTAATCCCACGACGCTAGCCAGATCAGTCCACCGTGACCGCCGGGTACTCAAGACTCACCCTGGGGAGCTGAAGTGGAGCAAGGTTCGTGATGTGTCTGATAACCTCCAACTTCAAATCTCAACTTTTCGCCTTTAAAGTTAATTTCTCAGTATAATAATAGCTTTCCATCTATTGCCAATATCATTTTACCTGGACCATGAAAACACTAGCTGAGTGATATATAGTTGTCGCGCTTTATTGCAATATTACGTGACTTTCCCTTTACAGATACGTAATACTTTTCAAATTTTCACACGTTCAGAACACCATTTTTTTTTTTTTTTTTTTAGTCAATATAATAATACCTTCCCTTTTTATCGGCATTATTACTTTCCACACAAGAACAAAACAGATACTCGTAGAACATAGTCACTTTTCTATTTTTATTACAGCATTGCGGCATCCTTAAACACTCCACTGCACATCCTTGACAAAACGCTATGAATATTCCCTATAATTTTTCGATATGACAATACCTTTCCTTTTATCACCATTATTATTTTTTTTCCACACAGTAACAAAAACTAATATAAAGGATAGTCACTCTTTTTCTTTTTTTTTTCATAACAACATTGCGAAACAAACACTCCATTACATAACCCTGATATAATGCAAAGAATACTCCCTACAATACCATCTATCCATTGCTAGTACTATTTCCCTACGGTAATACAACCACTTAAGGACACATTCACCTTCTTTTTTTTCTTTTCTTTTTTTTTTTTCTTATTATACCACAGCAAAACTCATTCTCTATAACATAACTCGTAGATAATGTACAGTCTCCTCTACACAACCCCCGCGGCTCACATGAAGGACTGGGTGATCACTTCCTGCTCTGTAAACCCTCATCAGTTACCTATCTACCTCGCTACATCACGTACATTAATGCATTACCATAATACACGTCATTGGGTCAGGAAGCATAAACATAGAGGTAGATTAGGAAGGAAATAAATGGCTGGGGGCTTCCCTTAGGTCAGTGTTGGTGGCCTGCTCAATATTCCAATTAGGTCGTTCATGTATAGTTAGAGTGATTGATAAGCAGTTTGTTGAATATATCTCGTTTGAAAATTGAATAGGTATAGGTATATGGTCTCTCTCTCTCTCTCTCTCTCTCTCTCTCTCTCTCTCTCTCTCTCTCTCTCTCTCTCTCTCTCTCTCTCTCTCTCTCTCTCTCTCTCTCTCTCTGAACATTATACGATCAGCAAACATAACTTCCACATACCTTTAATATATACATATGTAATTTCTAAATAAACATTTCCAAACGTAGAGACACACCGTTTAGTTATTTAGTCTTTTTTTTTTACATGTAAGAGACCAAGGACAAAGAAAGAGAAACAACAAAACGACGACAAAAAAAAAAAAAAAAAAGGATGCCAGGCTAAAAAAAAAAAAAAAGAAAAAAAAATCTCTCCAAAAGACTATTCGAAAACATGAGATACGTACAATTCATTAACGCATCAATCTAAAGCTAAAAAAATAAATAAATAAATAAATAAAAAAAATACGTATAGCTTTTTTTTTTCTTTTTTTTATTTATTTATTTATTTTTTTTTTTTACGAGCGTTTGTGGAAAGTTTTAGGATGGAGCCTGATGGATACTTACGCTATTAACGAGGAGGAAATTGCTCTCTCAGGGAGGATGGAAGGTGGGGAAGAAGGAGAAGACTAAGTTGAAAAGATGACGGAGAAGAAAGATAAGAGCTAAGATAAAAAAAAAAAAAAAAAAAAAAAAGAGGAACAGGAGATGAAGGAGAAGGAGGAGGAGGAAGAGGAAGTGGAGAAGTTGGGATATGAAGATGGGGAAAGGATGAAAAGGAAAATAGGAAGGAGATACGCAATGATGAAATGATGAAATGGAGGAGGTGGAGGAAGGAGAAGAATAAGGACCTGGCTATGTAGAAAGTCTGAAGAAAATAAATAAAAAAAAGGAAAGGAGGAGATACAGAAGAAAAGATAATGTAAAAGAAAAAAAGATGAAGTAAGGAAAGGACTATGTAAGAGAGGGAGAGAGAGAGAGAGAGAGAGAGAGAGAGAGAGAGAGAGAGAGAGAGAGAGAGAGAGAGAGAGAGAGAGAGAGAGAGAGAGAGAGGAGAGAGAGAGAGAGAGAGAGTGTGTGTCAGGTTAAATTGAAAGACAAAAAAATAAACTTATAAATAAAATAAAAATAATGGAAAGAAGCTGTGTAAAGGAAAATATGAAGATGAGAAAGAGAAGCTGAATGAAGGAGAAGATTGGCTAACTTATGTCCAGGAAAACAAGAGGATGGAAAGAGGAGGTGGAAAAAGATATGGAGTTATAAAGTTGAAACGAATGGAGCTGATCTTATTAAACTGCAGTACTTCTTATTGTGTTAAATTTCAGGCTACACCTCTGAAAGTATCAAGGTTTACTACACTACACCACCTCCTAAAGTGTTAAAGTTCAATCTACATTACCTGAGGTCTTAATTTCAGGACACACCACCTCCATAAGTGTTTAAGTTCAGGCTACACCTCTAAAAGTATCAAGGTTTACTACACTACACCACCTCCTAAAGCGTTAAAGTTCAATGTACACCTCCTGATGTGTTGATTTCCACGACACATCACCTCTATAAGTGTTTAAGTTCAGTCTGCAGCTCCTGAAGTGTTGGTTTTAGGACACATTATCTCCTAAGGTGTTTATTAAGTCCAAAACACACCTCTTAGAATATCGAGTTTTACACTACACCATTTCCTGAACTGTTTAATCCTTTCACTGTTATGATCGTCTTCTGTTGCATTCAGATCACCATAATAAATCGTTTGGACGGACATAAACAGAAAATTGAGGTTAAATTCATCTTTGCTAAGTTTCAGAGATACGTTTTTTAACAGACTGTAGTACAAAAAAATAAGTTTTTTAAAAGGTCCAGTGAAAGGGTTAATAAGCTCGTGCTACATCTTTTGAAGTGTTAAATTTAAGATACACCACCTCGGATGTCGAATTTTAAACTACAACTTGCGTCTTACTTTTTTTTTTAAACTATGCGTTACATTTTTTTTTAAATACATGACTACATAACATCCTTTTTTCCTTACGTTTAATACACGCTGCTTCAAAACATTTGCAAACAAAAGCAAGACCAAGCATCATTCTAATACACAGAAAAAAAATTAAAACAAACTGGAAACAAATGTAAAACGAAATTATATATATATATATATTATATATATATATATATATATATATATATATATATATATATATATATAATATATATATATATATATATATATATATATATATATATATATATATATATATCGTGTTTAAAGAAGTGCATGGACAAAAAAGCACCAATTCGAGAAGGAAGAAAGAAAAAGAGAAGGAAACAGAAGGAAAAAATGTGAAGCGAACGAAGAGACAGGAAAGAAGAAGGAATTATATATAGACATTGAGATTTTATGGCCATCCATCACGTGTTGAAAGGGGAGGGCGTGAAGGAAGGGGAAGGAACGAGAGGGGACGGGGAAGTGAATGCGGAAGAGGAAGAGATGGAAGGAAGAAGGGAGAGTGGGAGAGGAAGATGGAATAGATTATGAGGGTGATTCATTTCTCTCTCGCCCTAATACCCTCCATCACACAGACAGAGAGAGAGAGAGAGAGAGAGAGAGAGAGAGAGAGAGAGAGAGAGAGAGAGAGAGAGAGAGAGAGAGAGAGAGAGAGAGAGAGAGAATTAGCTGTCAGATAATACAATGAGAACAATGCATTGCATGAACTTGTTAATTAATGAGCTTTTAAAGAAGAAAAGAGCATGATGTTCTCTCTCTCCTCTCTCTCTCACTCTCTCTCTCTCTCTCTCTCTCTCTCCTCTCTCTCTCTCTCTGTCTGTCTGTCTTGCTGCTAAGGGAGAAATCATGAAACTTCTCATTTCTATAAATAAACAAGTATATCTTCTTCATCTTTTCTTCTTTTCTCCTCCTCTTCCTCCTCCTCCTCCTCCTCCTCCCTCCTCCTCTTCCTCCTCCTCATCCTTCAGTGTCATTCCGGTTGGCATCTTCCCCTTGGTACGTACCTCCTCCTCCTCCTCCTCCTCCTCCTCCTCCTTTCTTTATATTCTTCCTCTTCTCTCTCCTTCTCCTCCTTGTATTCTGTGCCTTCTCTCCTACTTATGTTCTTGTTCCCTATAAATTTTACTGTTTTTTACTCCTCCCTCCTCCCCCTCTCCTCCTCCTCCTCCTCCTCCCCCTCCTCCACTTACCTTCACCTAGTTACAACGACTGCACAAACACCGTTCTTCCTCCATATCATTATAATCCCCTTTCTTTTCCCTCTAAAAACCTTTCCTCCCCATTTTCTCACCTTCCCCATCCCTCCTCTCCTCATCCCTCCCTCTCGCAACCATCCCCTTCTTCTTCCACCCCTTCCTATCCCCCTTGTCTGCCACTTCCCCACCCATCCTTCCCCACCAACACCTCCCTGTCCCCGCCTACATCCTCCCCACTCCCCCTCCCCACCTCTCGTCAGCACCCATCAGTAGCTAAGACCTGAAGGGGGGATGGGGGAGGTATGGGGCGGTTGGCACTCTCAATTAGACCCACAGCAAGACAGCGTGGCACCCTTACCCCTTCAACACGAGGCCCTCGAGTGCCACTTGACCCTCGGATAAGGACGAGGTGACCAGGGGAGTGAGGAGGAGAAGGAGGAGGAGAAGGAGGAGGAGGAAGAAGAGGAGGAGGAAGATGAGTAGGAGGGAGGAGTAGGAGGAGTAGGAATAGAAGGAAGAACATGAGGAGGAGAAGGAGGGAAGTTAAAGCAAAGGAAATGTGTGAACAGAAAGGGGATACTAGTTATGATAATGAGAAAAAGGAAAACAAATAAGTCAAGCAAAGGAGGAGGAGGGGAGGAGGAGGAGGAGGAGGAGGAGGAGGAGGGAGAGGAAGAGGAGGTGAAGGAGAAGGAGGAGGAGGAGAAAGAAGAAGAAAAGGAGGGAGCTAAGGACGACAAGAAGGTGTAGGTAGAACAAGAAGGCAAGAAGAAAGAAGGAGAAATGAAAGGAAGACGATGTTAAGATATGAACACAACTAGAAGGAGGAAGAAGGAAGAAAAACAAGAAGAAAAAGAGAAAAAGAAGAAAGTGGTGTTGCATCTTGGCTTGTGGCTTCCTCCTCCTCCTCTTCCTC
>NC_087156.1:21454496-21456996 GCF_035594125.1 Scylla paramamosain | reverse complement strand
GATCCTCCGTGTTAGATCCTACGTACTTACGCCATACGCAGCCGAGGTCGCTTTGCATATAGGATTCTGTGTGTATGTGTGGGTGTGTGTGTGTGTGGGTAGATGGGTGGGTGGGTAGCTGCTTTTTTTTCTGAATTTGGAATGACTGGCCAAGGTTCTCTCTCTCTCTCTCTCTCTCTCTCTCTCTCTCTCTCTGGATCAAAGTAAGCAATTTTCAGTGGGACCACGCGCGCTTTGTGAGTCTAATGGTCATCAGTCGCACGGGTTCGAATCCCGTCCACGGTCCGAGGGTAAGAAGGGCATCCCCTCGGGGTAACGGTTCCTAAATGCAATATTCAGATTTAACGGATGTATCATTAGTGCGTCTGCTCAGTCCTTCAGTGTCAGTGAAAAAACATTATCGTTGCTTTGAATTCGGCTGACACATTCACACATGTCTGGTACAGCACCGTGTTTTGACTTTCCGTGTCAGTTCTGTCTCTGTGCCGTGAAGTTGAATAGCGTTGCTAACGATATTTTTCAGTCGTGCCCTTCCGCTTGTGTCGAGCGGACGTGTTGTGACCTGACCTACGCAGGACCAGCAGCCCATATCGTTAAACCGGTCGCTAAGTTTATTTTGTTTTACCTGTTTCTGTTCTGTTCTGTTCTGTTTTCCTGTACAGCTCAGACGCCATACAAATTACACAACACTTCTTGACACAAACACAGTGATACATTTGTTAGATATCAGCACTAGGTCTCCGTCTGTTTTCCCCTGTTCGTCTGTTTCTAATAATACTTTTATTGTCTTTGTGCTTATAGCTTGGGTACTTTTCTTTCTCTATTTTTTAATTGTCCTGTTGTGAGATAATTGCTTGTTGTTCTCCCTTGTTTTGTGATACTTTTATTTCAGGAATCTTGTGAGACTCCACAGTTGAAATTCCCCTGGGAATTGTCTGACCCCACCTGCTCACCATCGCCTCCCCAGAGACCGGATTAGTACGCAGCGCCCCTTGACCGCTAATCCCTTAATTACTTTTAAATTCCCGCCTCTCCAACTGTCTATACTACTACATTAAAAATGTTTTCTGATTTTAAAATCTTGCAGAGATTGCAGCGGGAGGTTCACCAAGCAGTACTTCAGTGACTACTTCTCAAGGCCTGTTTGCAAACTGTGACACGCGATCACGCCTTGAAGAAGCAGTGGCAAGAGGAAATAGAAGATATACCGAATTAAAAAAACAGTTTTGATTCTCTACAGGAATTCATCACAGCAAACGTGGGCGTGGGCGCGGGCACGGACACGAGACAACAGCTGCTGACCCCTGCCACGCAGCGACGCTCCGCCCTCCCGCAAGCCTCTCCTGCCTTGCCTGTCACCTCACCTGATCCCTCCCCCTCACAGGAATGGATCAAGACAATACACGCGCCGCATTCACCTCCCCACCACGACATATAATCGTTTTTCTATCCTGACTGAACAGATAGATGAACCGGAAGAGACCAGGCTTGTGGGAGACTCGATCGTCCGAGGACAGCTGGTGGAATTTTGTGGAAGAGTCCCGTCTCGCAGGAGGAGGTACTGCCTTCCTGGAGCCTCCCTAGGGGACATCACTGCTGCCATCGAGGACACGACCAAGGACGCCACTACTAACACCCTTTATGTTATCCACGCAGGCACAAATGACGTCCAGCGGTCCCGATCAGAAGAACTGATGGCGAAATACAAGGAAATGATTCCCAAGTATAAGACTAAATCAAATAATATTATAATTTCAGGCATTCTCCCGAGGATCAACGCAAACGCAAGGTTCTACAACATTGCGTTCAGTATAAATAACAGATTAAAGACTCTCTGCCAACAGGAAAACGTGGAGTATCTTAACATGTGGAACGATTTTTATAATGAACACAGACTCTTCCAGAGAGACGGCCTTCATCTGAACGCTGTGGGAGCAGCCAGGATGGGCAGATTAACCCATGAAAAGTTTGTCTCCACAGATCAAAAAACGCGCGGGCGCGTTTTATGACGACTCCTACACCAGCCTCGGAGTCCCCATCTGAGGGGACCATAAATGTCCCCAGGTCGGACTGCCTTTCTGTCGACGACCCTAAGTGTCTTGACACCCCCCTCAACTTTTTCTTCATTAACTTCTGTAACATTCGCGGTCTAAGATCTAATTTTCAATCTGTAGAACACCACCTCTCCTCTTCTAAACCTCATCTTATTTTCCTCACTGAAACTCAAGTGTCTGAGGCAACTGACAGTAGCCCCTTTTCTGTTCCCTCCTACTTTCTCTATCCTCATTTTCGATCCAAAGCTGGATGCTGCGTTTATGTGCGCAGTGACTTAACCTGCTCTCGTGCCCACGCTCTTGAATCTTCCGAGTTTTCCACCATCTGGCTACGACTACAGAGTCACTCTCAAACTAAATTTATCTGTGCTGTATACCTCTCACCTAACTCCTCTAACTATAAGAAATTCGTTGACTGCTTAACTTCCAAAGTGGAGCACATTCTG
>NC_087156.1:21444496-21451996 GCF_035594125.1 Scylla paramamosain | reverse complement strand
ACACACACACACACACACACACAACCTGTAAGAGAACTAACCTTTGGAAAACGTATTTGTGAAAACTTGCGACTTTAATTATCGTTTGTGTCGCTGGGAAAATGTTCGTATATTTCCAAAAGTGTTAAGTTTTACAATATCACGCTCGTCTACCTTTTTGGATTAGATAAACTGATTTAAGAGTGAAATTATTGCTTGAGTTATGTGTATTTAACCCTTTTGCTGCTAAGTCTTTTTGTTGATATTCAGAACACAACAATGTTTGAACAGACACAGAATAAGAGAATAGAAGTCTAATTCTGTGTCTCCTAGGCTACAGAGGTTGCTTATGAGAAACTACTACAAACATAAATCCAGCCTAAGTCTAAGCAGTTGGAGGTGATTAAGATAAAATATATATATATATATATATATATATATATATATATATATATATATATATATATATATATATATATATATATATATATATATATATATATATATATATATATATATATATATATATATATATATATATTTAGCAGTAATACGGTTAATTGTTGATCACTAAGGGCAGCGCTTTAACGACAGACTTCAGCAGACACCTAAGGTCTGAAAGTGACATATGAGGATGAAGAGACAGAGAATAACGCAAATCATGGCGAATGACAGATTCTTTTACAACTAATATAACAAAAGACTCTGGAACACACGTTTAATGCCTGAGAGTGACATCATATGAAAATAAACAAAGGGAAACAGAGAACTGCACAGATCACCTCAGGCGGCAGATTCTTTTCACAAAACAATACAAACACCGTAATTAAATTTTGATATAAACATTACTCAGGAGCGGAAGGATAATCATAGAGAGAAAAAAAAGTGCAATATAAAACCTCCATATATTGATTACATCTCGAGGGAGGGAAGAAGGCGCGCCGTTAGCACCAATACGTGCAAGACTGGTGGACACGACGGCGCCGCGGCAACCATCTGGCGCTCCCAAAGGTCTCGTTAGCTGCGTAAAGAAAAGTTCTTGAAACATTTCTAAGGACCTATTATGGACACGTTGAAAAGACTCCCCTCCGAAGGGCGCCACCACGTAGATCTTCCGGCCTGACACTAACCCAACTTCCTCACCAGCGGCCTAGAAACAGATCTTCAGGACTTGTCGGAGATCGTATTACAGACACCTTGAAAAGACGTTCTTTTTAATGCCTTCCCTTTTTGACTCTCTGGTCTGGTGAAGACACCAAACAAGCAATGCGGCCAGGAACTGATCATAAGCACCTTGAAATTACTTCCCTTCGAAGGCCGGCGTTAAGTTGAGGTTCAGTCTTGGCAAAGATATTCAAGTCAGTTCCTCAAATCTGCTACATAGCCTTGAAATGACTCCCATTTCGAACACCTTAGTATCTCCGGTCTCTGATCAGGTAAAAAGACTCAAATTGATTCCTCAAAGCTGCAACAGAATGTATCATGAACACTTTAAAATCACTCCTTTTCGAAGATCATAGGAAGGGCAAAGTGAAAACCTGACAGACCCAAGTAAGTTCCTCAGACGCACCAGAGGACCAATCATAGACAACGTGAAAAAGACTCCCATTCGAACCTCAAACTAAAGTCGAGGTTCTTGTCTAGCAGAGACGCATGTTAACTCAAGCCCTGAAAGCATCTCCGCCCCCCTCCACCAACAAGACCGCCGCCACGTGAAGATTCTGAAAGCGTACAAAGAGACCCGACCTGCGTTTGCTGATTAGCTCGACCTGTTTATGCGTGAAAGTTTCCCTTCCTGTGCCGATGCGTGGGTTTTGATGGAGTGTTATTGTATGGCGGCGCTTTAAAGGTTTCCAAATTTTACTCTTCGACTTTCTGCATTCAAATGAGGCCTTGAGTGAAGTTTTTATTTTATAATTCTTCTTTTTCTTCTTATTCCAATTTTTCGTTGCAGGAGATGAAGACAAGTAATTTAACGATATATATTTATCTATCTATCTATTTTTTTTTTTCGAAAGGAGATAAATCTTTTAAGAAATAAAGAAGCTAGAAACTTGAAAGATTACAATTTCTGCAAGAGTATCAATACTGAGATGACACATAATACTGAAGAAAATTTTAGAAAGATTTTAGATCAAAGCAATCATCGACCTTTACGAACCTGAACATGATTCCTTCTATATAATTTGTGAATGTGTGTGTGTGTGTGTGTGTGTGTGTGTGTGTGTGTGTGTGTGTGTGTGTGTGTGTGTGTGTGTGTGTGTGTGTGTGCGCAGTTCCCTCCCTATTTGATACCACTATACCTCATCATTATCTTGTACATAAGCAGCAGTAATGCGGCGAGCACTGCGGTGAAGAGGGCAGGTGGTGTGGGGCCAGTGGTGCCTCTTTAAGACCCACGCCACGCACTGAACTCACTCAGACTTATGAACAATGGATTGCTGAAATAAGCAGGTGACTTAAAACAACTGGAGGATGGTGTGCTGCGGTGGTAGTGGCTGTGTCTGGTTGTAACGCTCAGCTCTCTCACCACGACTATTTTCCAAGGCCATAGAGATTATTAGCCGAGTTCCCAAGAGTGTTTCTAATGTTAATAATGTAGAAATCTTGTTAATCGTTAGAAACACCCTTAAAAACTCTTGTCACTTCAACTAGAGTCCTTTGAAAGTAATGGAGATGCGGCGCAGAAGTGTTTCAGAATATGATCTTCAGTATGGTGGTTGTGATGGTGTTTGGTAAGACAAAGCTCAACATTTTCCTGACCTCTAATCCTTCTGCTTATGCTGTCACCCTCTCTTCTCCGTCGGGCTTCTCCGATCACAATCTCATATCTGTAACTTGTCCTATCGCTCCAATCCCTCCTCAGGATCCCCCTAAGCGAAGGTGCCTCTGGCGTTTTGCCTCTGCTAGTTGGGGGGACCTGAGGAGGTATTTTGTTGATTTTCCTTGGAATAACTACTGCTTCCGTGTCAGAGTACCATCTCTGTGTGCCGAGCGCATAACAGAGGTGATAGTGTCTGGCATGGAGGCGTACATTCCTCACTTCTTTTTCTCGACCTAAACCTTCCAAACCTTGGTTTAATATAGCCACCTCTCTATACATGATAGAGAGGTGGCCCACAAAAGGCACTTAAGCCTTCCATCACCAGAATCTCATACACTTTATATTTCTGCCCGGAACCATGCCAGGTCTGTTCTCCAACCAGGCAATAACTCCTTCATTAACAGAAAATGTCATATCTTTCAAGATCTAACTCCCCTCGTGACTTCTGGCATCTAGCCAAAAATATCTCCAATAAATTTGCTTCTTCTTCTTTCTCTCCTTTATTTCAACCAGATGGCACCACTGCTATCACATCTATCTCTAAAGCTGAACTCTTCGCTCAAACCTTTGCTAAAAACTCTACTTAGGACGATTCAGGGCTTGTTCCTCCCTCTCCTCCACCCTCTGACTACTTCATGCTACCTATCAAAATTCTTCACAGTGATGTTTTCCATGCCCTCGCTGGCCTAAACCCTCGGAAGGCTTATGGACCTAATAGGGTCCTGCCTATTGTTCTCCGAAACTGTGCCTCCGTGCTTGCACCTTGCCTAGTCAAACTCTTTCAGCTCTGTCTGTCAACATCTACCTTTCCTTCTTGCTGGAAGTTTGCCTACATTCAGCCTGTTCCTAAAAAGAATGACCGTTCTAATCCCTCAAACTACCGTACTATTGCTTTAATTTCCTGCCTATCTAAAGTTTTTGAATCTATCCTCAACAAGAAGATTCTTAAACATCTATCACTTCCCAACCTTCTATCTGATAGCCTGTATGGATTCCGTCAAAGCCGATCTATTGGTGATCTTCTGGCTTTCCTTACTGAGTCTTGGTCATCCTCTTTTAGAGATTTTGGTGAAACTTTTGTTGTTGTCTTGGATATATCAAAAAGCTTTTGATAGAATATGGCACAAAGCTTTGATTTCCAAACTACCCTCCTACGGCTTCTATCCTTCTCTCTGTAACTTCATCTCAAGTTTCCTTTCTGACCGTTCTATTGCTGCTGTGGTAGACAGTCACTGTTCTTCTCCTAAATCTATTAACAGTGGTGTTCCTCAGGGTTCTGTCCTGTCACCCACTCTCTTCTTATTATTCATCAATGACCTTCTAAACCAAACTTCTTGTCCTATCCACTCCTACGCTGATGATACCACCCTGTCCTTTTCCACGTCTTTTCATAGACGTCCAACCCTTCAGGAGGTAAACGTTTCACGCAGGAAAGCCACAGAACGCCTGACTTCTGATCTTTCTAAAATTTCTGATTGGAGCAGAGCAAACTTGGTATTGTTCAATGCCTCAAAAACTCAATTCCTCCATCTATCAACTCGACACAACCTTCCAGACAACTATCCCCTCTTCTTCAATGACACTCAACTGTCCCCCTCTTCTACACTGAACATCCTCGGTCTGTCCTTTATTTATAATCTGAACTGGAAACTTCACATCTCACCTCTGGCTAAAACAGCTTTTATGAAGTTAAGTGTTCTGAGACGTCTCCTCCAGTTTATCTCACCCCCCTCCTCCAGCTCCTAACTCTTTACAGGAGACTTATCCGTCCATGTATAGAGTATGCTTCACATGTCTGGGTTCCACTCATACCGCTCTTCTAGACAGGGTGGAATCAAAAGGTTTTTGTCTCATCAACTCCTCTCCTCTAACTGACTGTCTTCAGCCTCTCTCTCATCGCCGCAGTGTTGCATCTCTAGCTATCTTCTACCGCTATTTTCATGCTAACTGCTCTTCTGATCTTGCTAACTGCATGCCTTCCCTCCTCCCGCGGCCTCGCTGCGCAAGACTCTCTTCTTTCTCTCGCCCCTATTCTGTCCACCTCTCTAATGCAAGAGTTAATCAGTATTCTCAATCATTCATCCCTTTCTCTGCTAAATTCTGGAACTCCCTGCTTGCTTCTGTATTTTCACCTTCCTATGACTTGAATTCCTTCAAGAGGGATGTTCAAGACACTTATCTTTCAATTTTTGACCGCTTTGGACCCTTTTCTGGGACTGGCATCTCAGTGGGCTTCTTTTTTTATTGGATTTTTGTTGCCCTCGGCCAGTGTCCCTCCTACATAAAAAATACACATTTACCACTTCACTTTTCACTTCCTCCCACCACACGCACGCAAGAGAAAAACATAAACCCTTTCTAAGGCCTCTAAGTGGAAAGTTGGAAGCTGGAAACCGAAGAAAACGCATTTCATAAAGGACAAGTGCCTCACCAGACCGCCACCCAGCACTCCAGACCTGCCAACCTTCGTAATCTTTGCAATTGCTTCAGTGACACGCGTCCTTTAACAGCCGCAAAGGTACTGCGTCTCTTAATGCGTCGATGTCAGTGGTGGTGGTGGTGTTGATAGTGGTGGTGGTGGTGGTGGTGGTGGTGGTGGAGATGAAGCCGGTAGTGATAATTATTGGTAATAATGATGATACAAGGCAGTCAGACTAACACGACGCCCACACATGCCATACATCACCGCTCAGTCTTTTTAATTCTACGAGTATAATTCTCGTTGATATTATTGTAAGTGATAATGTTCTCATCGGCACCCATACAGTTACAGTACAGGCGAACACACACACACACACACACACTTACTGTTCTGTTAGTTCACCTACATAACAACACTCCTACACTCACAGTCCCAGCCAGCCAGACAGCGAGACAACCAGCCAGCTACACTCCCCACCAGCCAATCAGACAGCTACACTTCAAGCTATCCAACTAACCACACTCCCCTACCAGCGAGCCAGCCATGCAGCCAAACACCCAGCACAAAACCCGAACAGTAAAAATGTTGCAGGATACTTAAAGACTTCCTCACAGTAAGCACAGGAGGGCGATTCCCGAAGGCCAGTGTGTAACCAGTCAATTTTCTCCCTTACTTTACAGCACCTTTGATCGTTTCCCACAGCCACCCTCTACCTTTCCTGTCCCTGGCGCCTGCACTAATCCAGCCCTCTCTCACACTCTCTCTCTCTCTCTCTCTCTATCTCTCTCCAGGCGTGCAGGCGGCCATGTACGGATTACTGATCGAAAACTTCAGTGAGTTCATCAAGAACGATTATGGCGAGGATAAGTGGGAGGAGATACGTCGAGAGGCTGACATCGAACACATGGACTTCAGCACGCACAAAATCTACAGTGAAAACCTCCTGCCGAAGTTGTCCAGGGCCGCCGTCACCGTCAGTACCCACGGGGGAGGGAGGGAGGAGCAGGAAGAGGAGGAGGAGGAGGAGGAGGAGGAGGAGGAGGAGGAGGAGGAGGAGGAGGAGAAGGAGGAGGAGGAGGAGGAGGAGGAGGAGGAGGAGAGTTATGAGGGATGGGGTTTAGATGACTTAGAATTGTTAATGCAAGCGTGTGTGTGTGTATGTGTGTTGCTTCAGCTGGAGAGGAATAATTAGTGATGTGATGTCTTTTTTTAACTGGCAGATTAGTATCTCAGAATGATATCATCTGTTTATTGGATCTCTCTCTCTCTCTCTCTCTCTCTCTCTCTCTCTCTCTCTCTCTCTCTCTCTCTCTCTCTCTCTCTCTCTCTCTCTCTCTCTCTCTCTCTCTCTCTCTCTCTCTCTCTCTAACTGCCTCTCTTGTTTCTGTTTTTTGCTCCATCATTCATTTTCTGACAGCCAATCAAGTGTCGTCTTTTCAATCTTGCCTTTTCAGCATTTTTTTTCTCTTAGTGACTAAATCATTTAATTTTTTCCCCTGCTTCCTCCTTCCTAAAGACACCATCCACCGCACTCCCTTCTCATCATTATCATCGTCTTCGTCATCATCGTTTTCATCATCACCATTTTCCGTACACATATTCTTTTATCAGCTTGCCTCTGCACACATACATAAATACATACATACATACAAACATACATACATACACTCAACCTTTATGTCCTATATTTAGATACTATAAACATTTTCATCCACAAGTCTGTCTGTCTGGCTTTCTATATATCTGTCTGTCTGGCTGGCTGGCTGGCTGGTTGGCTGGCTGGCTGTCTGTCTGTCTGTTTGGCTGGTCTCTCTCTCTCTCTCTCTCTCTCTCTCTCTCTCTCTCTCTCTCTCTCTCTCTCTCTCTCTCTCTCTCTCTCTCTCTCTCTCTCTCTCTCTCTCTCTCTCTCTCTCTCTCTCTCTCTCTCTCTCTCTCTCTCTCTCTCTCTCTCTCTCTCTCTCTCTCTCACGTTCTGCTCCCCGTTCTTTACCCTCCTGGCGTTCCTTCGCTTCCTTCATCATCTCCACACGTGCTCCTTCTACGCCATTCATCATTCTTTATTTTCTTTTTCATCGGGGTGTCCTTGCCTCCATCAGGGCTATCTCTCTCTCTCTCTCTCTCTCTCTCTCTCTCTCTCTCTCTCTCTCTCTCTCTCTCTCTCTCTCTCTCTCTCTCTCTCTCTCTCTCTCTCTCTCTCTCTCTCTCTCTCTCTCATACCTGACCATCCCAGCTGTACCCAACACCTGTTTCCTAATTACTCTGACAGTCTATCTTA
>NC_087156.1:21411996-21441996 GCF_035594125.1 Scylla paramamosain | reverse complement strand
ACACGAGTATCTTAAGTTCTCCTACCCCCGCATGCGGCCGCCGTCCTTCTTCTGCGAGAGTGAGTCCAGTGAGGGTATGGTGCTGCACTACAGGTCCAAGAGGCGAGGGTACGCACACTACACCATGGGCCAGATCAAGCAGGTGGGTGGTGTTGGTGTTGCTGTTGTTGGTGGTGGTGGTAGTGGTGTTGATGTTTTTTTATTTTTTATTTTTTTTGGGGGGTCTTTTTTATATAATATAAGTTAACCCTTTCACTGCGTCACGAAACAATTAGCATCACCACCTGAAGTAATGCGTAAAGTCTCTATGAGCGTCTGTGTATAAGAAAAAAACCTAGCGATGAAAAAGAATGCACTTTGTAATTTTTTTCCTGCTCAAAGATTGGATGTGGCTGTAGAACAAGAGTAAAGATGTCTCAGTTATAGGGAATTAGGGAAAGGTGTACCAGATGGCAGTAAAAGGGTTGAGAAAAAGTTAATTGTGATGGAACATATTGCTATGTACAGAGAGAGAGAGAGAGAGAGAGAGAGAGAGAGAGAGAGAGAGAGAGAGAGAGAGAGAGAGAGAGAGAGAGAGAGAGAGAGAGAGAGAGAGAGAGAGAGAGAGAGAGAGAGAGAGAGAGAGAGAGAGAGAGAGAGAGAGAGAGAGAGAGAGAGAGAGAGAGGGGGGGAGACTTAGTCACTCACTCACTCAGTTGGTCACATCATCACTCAGTGCGTGCATTGCGATAATGGTGGTAGTCATCCTGGAGGAGGAGGAGGAGGAGGAGGAGGAGGAGGAGGAGGAAAGAGCCTGAGAATGTAAGCTGTGATTCAAACTGGAAGGCTGATAGAAACATGCCACTCCTGAGCATAGAGGTGAATTTCGCACGAATATATAGTTCTCTCTCTCTCTCTCTCTCTCTCTCTCTCTCTCTCTCTCTCTCTCTCTCTCTCTCTCTCTCTCTCTCTCTCTGATGACCGTCACCAGCCCACGCCAGCATTTCTCGTTGTAAAGCAATTTGTCCTCGTCCTGCCGTCTGCCTCCACGCAGCTTCACACTCCCAACACTCGTCACAGCCGCCAACAACATGCACGTCACGCCGTCATCATTTTATAATCGTTAGTTTCCGTCACGGCTCCCACGTATTTCACACACACACACACACACACACACACACACACACACACACACACACACACCGCGTAGTGTAGTCGTTAGCACGCTCGGCTCACAACCAAGGAGGCTCGGCTTCGAATCCCGGGGGCGAATAGGCAAATGGGCGAGCCTCTTAATGTGTAGCCCCTGTTCACCTAGCAGCAAGGGGGTATGAGATGTAACCCGAGGGGTTGTGAGCTCGCTGTCCCGGTGTGTGGTGTGTCAGTGGTCTCAGTCCTACCCAAAGATCGGTCACTATGAGCTCTGAGCTCTTTCCGTAGGGAAAGGCTGGCTGGGTAACCAGCAGACGACCGTAGGTGAATCACATACACATACACACCTTTACCTGTCCAGTCCCGCCATTACTAAGCTACATAACCGCCTTCCACCTTTCTATTTACGTGTCAGGGAGCTTGGTCACGGGTACAATACTAAAACAAAGCCCCTTCAATATGCCACTAAGAAAAAAGGGTTAACTGTAGATGGAGATTTAAAAAAAAAATGGTCTATTTAGTATCTATTTAGATATCTTCACAATTCAGAAACAGACAAATTTTCAGTTTACCAGTGAAAGGGATGAGTGAAGATAATGGTTAATTCTTTCATTAGTGAGATAAACATAGTAAGGAGAGATAAAGAAAACAGATAACCTTTCCAAATTTACTGGTGACAGGGATGAAAGAGTGAAGGTACTGGTGAATTCCTGCATTAGTAAGATGGACAGGAAAAGGATGATAATGAGTTGGAAGTTTAGTACAAGTAAGTTAGCCAAACAGAAAATGAAAGGAATGAAACAATGAAAATATTGGTGAACTGTATTTACGGACGTGTTTAGTGAGCAGTGACCTGACGCTAATATAGCTGGCTAGTGTAGACATGGCGCCTTGTGTTGCTGAGTCGACAGGTTGTGTTAGTTCTCCTGTTCTCGAGGCCTTCGTTGCGAAGGTCTCAGAGGTGGAGGCTGAGTTCCATCGAAAGATCTCGGAGGTGCAGGTTGAGTTTCGTGAGAGGATCTCAGACCTGCAGGCTGAGTTCTGTGAGAGGATCTCAGCACCTGTGGGAGGGTCGTGCCCCACCGTCACCTTACCTAGTAAGGCGACGGAGGAGCAGTGGTCGGTTGTGTGCAGGGGAGCCAAGAGGGTGAAGGTGCTCAGGGCACCTTCCGTGGAGACGAAGAATCCCTTCAATGTGCTGGAGGAGGGGAAGGAGAAGGAGGTGGACAGGGCTGGAGGAGGCAAGAAGGAGGGGGCAGATGCAGTTACCCTGCCCCAAGGTAGAGTGCTTGTGTTTGGCGATAGTCAGGTTAGGCACTTAGATAGTGCGTTCTGTGCTAGGGATAGGAAGCGTAGGTCGAGGGTGTGTTTGCCGGGGGCCGGGATAGGGAAGGTAGCTGATAGGCTAGACACGTGCTTGGAAAAAGATGGGACCAAGCCCATTGTTTTTCTCAGTGCGGGAGGGAATGACCTTGGTAAGGTCAGGATTGAGGAGCTTATCAGGAGGTTTCGACAGGCTTTGGACAGGATTAGGGAGAAGGGAGGGATCCTCGTGGTATGTGGTGTCTTGCCGAGGAGGGGAGTTGGTGCTGAGTGGCTGTCCAGGGCTATTACAGTGAATCGCAGGCTCGCGAATCATTGTAGGAGTAATGGATGGACGTTCATCGACAACTGGGACCTTTTCTATGGCAGGGACACCTTGTACGCCAGGGATGGAGTGCATTTGTCACGCCAGGGTGTTCGTGTTTTGGCCGAAACACTCGAGCGGGAGGTAACTGCACTCCAGCACTTTTTTCGTTAGTAGGGAGGGAAGAAGGGGTAGTGCGGAGAAGGCAAGGGGCAAATTAGTTAAATCTAGAAAGGAAACTAGCTTAGGGATGGTGAGAAATAGCTTAAGTGTTTACTACACAAATTGTAGAAGTATTCTGAATAAAATAGACTTGCTTAGAGGAATAGCGAGTGTAGAGAAATTTGATATCATTGCTTTAACTGAAACTTGGTTAGATATGTCAGGAAAAGTATTTAATCCAGAGGTTAAGATAGATGGGTATACAATGTTCTATAAAGATAGAGAAAACAGGAGAGGAGGAGGTGTCGCGTTATACGTTAGGGACACATTACAGTGCTGTATGAACAATAGAATTAAAACAGATAACAAAGCAGAGTCGATATGGGTAGATATTAAGGAAGGATCGCAGTCAGTAGTACTAGGGGTAGTTTACAGACCACCGACCAGTACAGAGGAAATTAACACCTCACTGTGGCAGGAATTAAATAGAGCAGGCAGGTACAGTCAGGTATGTGTGGTAGGAGATTTTAATTTTAGGAATATCGACTGGAGTCTGATTGTGGGTAACAAGGAAGCAGAGGAATTCCTTAAGGTAATTCAGGATAATTTTTTAAAACAGGTAGTCGTAGAACCCACAAGGGGGAATAATATTCTAGATTTAATTCTTACTAACAGGGAGGAAGCAGTCACGCAGGTAGAGGTTGGAGGACAGCTAGGTAACAATGACCATAGGGAAATTAGGTACAATCTAGAATGGGAAGAAACTGTTAGAAATAAAAACACTAGTAAAATACCTGACTTTAGGAGAGCAGATTTTGAAGAATTAAAAAGGTACCTCCAAGGAGTGGACTGGCAAAGGATGCAGGGTGAGGTCAGGTCAGGGACGGAGTTCAGAGAGATAAGGCAGGATGAGGGAGGTGGGGTGAGGCTCCAGAAGGGAGGAGGAAAGAGGAAGGGGGGAGATAGGTGTGAGTATGTGGAGTATGTTGGAATGTCAGGTCATGCTGAAATGAGAGAGGTAAGGTCGAGGCGAGTTGATGAGGGAGGGGAGAGGATGGTAGGGAACGAGATGAGGGGTTTAGGTGAAGTAAATGTAGATGAATTGTATAAATATTTCGTAGATAAAGTTCATACAGGTCAATTAGCAAATATCCCGTATAAAACAATAAGATCACAAAAAAATGACCCTAAATGGATGACTGCTAGGTTAAAGCATTATATAGGGCGTAAGAGAAGTATATATAAGAGATTAAGGGCAGGTGAGGAAGTTTTAAGGACACAGTATAATGAATTAGTTAGAACAGTCAGGAAGTTAACGAGGAAAGCTAAGGACAATTATGAATTAAAGGTAGCCAGCCAGGCGAAGACGGACCCCAAGGGATTTTATCAGGTATACAGGACGAAAAATAAGGATACTGTAGGTCCATTAAAGGCAGCAGATGGGGAGCTGGTTAGTTCTGGGGAGGAGATTAGTAAACTTCTGAATGATTATTTTTTAACTGTCTTCACTCAGGAAAACATGCAGGATATGCCAGATAGTGAACAGGTGTTTAGAGCAGATGAGTATGAGAAGCTGACGGATATTTCCATAACTAGGGAGATAGTGGAGCAGGAGATAGATAGGCTAAAAAAGTTCAAGTCGCCAGGACCTGATGAAATATATCCCAGAGTACTGAAGGAATGTAAAAAGATTATTAGTGAGCCGTTAGTTTCTGTCTTTAGGTAATCACTGGAGTCGGGTGAGGTACCAGTAATGTGGAGGCAGGCTAATGTAGTACCCATCTTTAAGAAAGGGGATAAAACTTTAGCGTCTAATTATAGACCTGTCAGCTTAACTTCAGTTGTAGGTAAAATGTTAGAGTCAATAATAGCCAGGAACATTAGGGAACATTTAGACAAACATAACTTGATAAATCAGTCACAGCATGGCTTCACGAAGGGGAAGTCTTGCCTGACAAACTTGTTAAGTTTTTACATTAAGGTGTACGAGGCAGTAGATAATGGTGATAGTTATGATATCTTATATCTGGACTTTAGTAAAGCATTCGACAAGGTGCCCCATCAAAGGCTCCTGAGAAAGGTTAGGGCGCACGGGATAGATGGGAAGGTGTTAGGTTGGATAGGGTCATGGCTTGGTAACAGGCGACAGAGAGTGCTAATAAACGGCTCGAAATCCGAGTGGGGTCATGTCATTAGTGGGGTGCCACAGGGATCAGTATTAGGGCCATTATTATTTCTAATATATATCAATGACTTGGATAGTGGAATTAGTAGCGATGTTAGTAAATTTGCGGATGACACAAAGATAGGTAGATTAATTAGGTCAGAAGCGGATGCCATCGCCTTGCAGACAGACTTAGATAGAATGAATGAATGGACGGATAGATGGCAAATGCAATTTAATATCAATAAATGCAAAGTGCTTAGCGTAGGTAGAGGAAACCCACACAATAGGTACACATTAAACACCCAAACTCTGGTAGGTACAGGGTACGAGAAAGATTTAGGAGTTATAGTTAGCTCTGAACTCCGTCTAGGGAAACAATGCATAGAAGCCAGAAACAAGGCAAATAGGGTACTAGGATTCATTTTTAGGAGTGTTAAAAGTAGAAGGCCGGAAGTAATATTACGAGTAAAGTTATACTTGGCGCTGGTCAGACCTCATCTAGACTACGCTGTGCAGTTCTGGTCCCCACATTACAGGAAAGATATAGGTCTATTAGAATCAGTACAGAGGAGAATGACTAAAAGGATTCAGGGGATGAGGAGTATTCCTTACGAAGCGAGGTTGAAGCGGTTAAATTTACATTCTCTAGAGAGACGTAGGTTAAGAGGGGACCTGATAGAAGTCTTTAAGTGGTATAAGGGTTATAACAAGGGAGATGTAAGCAAAATTCTTAGGATCAGCAACCAAGGTAGAACAAGAAATAACGGGTTCAAGCTTGAAAAATTTAGGTTTAGGAAGGAGATAGGAAAAAATTGGTTCTCAAATAGAGTGGTAGATGAGTGGAACGGACTCAGTAATCATGTAGTTAGTGCCAGGACACTAGAGAGCTTTAAGAGAAGATTAGACAAGTGTATGGATGGGGATAACAGATGGAAATAGGTAGGAGTGTTTCATACAGGGACTGCCACGTGTAAGCCTGGTCGCTTCTTGCAGCTTCCCTTATTTCTTATGTTCTTATGTTCTTATGTATAGACTGGACAGAATAAGGACGAATATGAGTAGAAAGTCTAGTTCAACGTAACTGCAGTCTACCAGTGAAAGGGGTGAAGGAGTGAAGATATTGACGAACTCCTGGCTTAGTAAGTGGATAGAATAAAGATGCGAATGAGTAGAATGTTTATCGCAATATAAGCTGGCCTAAGAATCAACTAGTGAAAGGGATGAAAGAGTAAAGATATTTGTGTATTTCTGCATTCTGCGTTCTGTCCTGTCACCCACTCTCTTCTTATTATTCATTAATAATCTTCTAAACCAAACTTCTTGTCCTATCCACTCCTACGCTGATGATACCACCCTGCACTTTTCCACGTCTTTTCATTGACGTCCAACCCTTCAGGAGGTAAACATATCACGCAGGGAAGCCACAGAACGCCTGACTTCTGATCTTTCTAAAATTTCTGATTGGAGCAGAGCAAACTTGGTATTGTTCAATGCCTCAAAAACTCAATTCCTCCATCTATCAACTCGACACAACCTTCCAGACAACTATCCCCTCTTCTTCAATGGCACTCAACTGTCCCCCTCTTCTACACTGAACATCCTCGGTCTGTCCTTTACTTATAATCTGAACTGGAAACTTCACATCTCATCTCTAGCTAAAACAGCTTCTATGAAGTTAGGTGTTCTGAGACGTCTCCGCCAGTTTTTCTCACCCCCCCAGCTGCTAACTCTGTACAAGGGCCTTATCTGTCCATGTATGGAGGGGGTTCCACATGCCCCATGTGGAACCCCTTCACATGTCTGGGAGGGTTCCACTCATACTGCTCTTCTAGACAGGGTGGAATCAAAAGCTTTTCGTCTCATCAACTCCTCTCCTCTAACTGACTGTCTTCAGCCTCTCTCTCACCGCCGCAATGTTGCATATCTAGCTGTCTTCTACCGCTATTTTCATGCTAACTGCTCTTCCGATCTTGCTAACTGCATGCCTCCCCTCCTTCCGCGGCCTCGCTGCACAAGACTTTCTTCTTTCTCTCACCCCTATTTTGTCCACCTCTCTAACGCAAGAGTTAACCAGCATTCTCAATCATTCATCCCTTTCTCTGGTAAACTCTGGAACTCCCTGCCTGCTTCTGTATTTCCACCTTCCTATGACTTGAATTCCTTCAAGAGGGAGGTTTCAAGACACTTATTCATCAATTTTTGACCACTGCTTTGACCCTTTTATGGGACTGGCATTTCAGTGGGCATTTTTTTTATTAGATTTTTGTTGCCCTTGGCCAGTGTCCTTCCTACATAAAAAAAAAAGATAAAATAAAAAAATTCGAAAGGTGAACAGAGTAAGGATGGAAATGAGTAGAAAGTCTAGTGCACCGTAACTTAACGTTTTCTCCTGCAGGTGGCGAGTCACTTCTACTAACATAACGTTTTCTCCTGCAGGTGGCGAGTCACTTCTACAACACAGACATGAAGGTGGAGCTGGTGCGGGAGGAGTTCATATTCGACACCACGCACGTCACCTTCCAGCTCACCTTCGACAACCGAGCGTACGCCAACCAGATCAACCTTACACTGATCCGGGAGGAGAGGTCACTACCGCTCAGAGGCAACATTCTCTTCGAAATCTTCCCTTTCTGCATCCTCTTCGGGTGAGTGGGAAGCGGTAGGGAGAGAAGGAGAGGCGGAAAGTTTGAGGATACGGTCCCTGAATGTCACGTGTTTCTGTTGAAGTAGACCCACCGACACTCCTTCCTCACACAGACGTACAGCACACAAACGGTACAGTTTCTATAGATTTATTTACATCCGCCTACTAACTTCTAACGCAAATATAAATAATGGGAGGTAAAACACTGGACACCTATATCACTCACAGTAGACCCACCGACACTTCTTCCTCACAGACATACAACACACACTGGTCTAGTTTTTTATACGTTTATTCACATCCATCTAACTTCTAACGCAGGTATAAATGATGGAAGATTATATTATATCCCCATATCACCCACAGTTCTCAGGTAGAAGATGAAATAAGAAGAGGTACTCGTGTCTCAGCATCACCCAGCTCTAAATAACTGGCTGTTGTGGCGCCAAGAGTTCATTCCTCAACCTTAACCTTCCATCCTTTGGTCTTACCCTAACCCTTCCATTGCGACATGTACATAACAATGCACAACACTAAAGACATTGTATACAATCTTTTAGAGCACCTATAGGAAAGAAAAGACAATGAAAAGAGTAGATTATGCAATGTTTAGTCAGTATGATGATGAGAGGTGGCTGTAAAACAATAAGAAATGTTTCAGAGTAGTTTGTGATTAAGGAAACACGTGGAGTAGCAGTGACAGGGTCAGCTCACGAACCACCATGTGTAAAGTAGGTTATGCAATGTTTACCTATTATGATGATGACAAGTGGCTGTAAAAACAAAAAGAAATGTTTCAGAGTTATTTGTGATTAAGGAAACACGCCAAATGCTCATTCCTGTAACCTTCCACCTTCACACAGGAGCAACATGCAGGTGCGGTACATCGGCAACAGCATGATGCAAATAATGCCAGAGCTGGTGGGCAAGAAACTGACGGAATGGTTTGACCTCATCCGCCCCCATGTCGATTTCAAATTTGAGGCTGTGAGTACACGTGAGGGGGCTTCACCTCCCTCACTTCCATTCTCCTCTCGATCAAAGCTTGCGTTTAATGAGGTAAAGTATGAGTATCTCATTATTGAAAGTAATACACTGTAACGGTGCAAAGTTTAGAATTCAAGGGTAGTGTGTGTTATTAATGCTTACTTACTCAAGAGCTGTCAGGTTAATTGAGTATCTGACACAGGTGCTGTAATGAGGGAGAATCTGATGTCATATTGCAACTTTGCTAGAGAGAGAGAGAGAGAGAGAGAGAGAGAGAGAGAGAGATTGGTTGGTATCGGAGTGTGTGTAATAATAATAATAATAAACGGTTTATTATTTAGGCAGTTGACAAACTGAAAATGTACATAGGGGATGGGGAAAAACTTAACATTAATCCTAAAGGTAAGTCTAATCTAGGAGGGAAATACTATTGATTGATGGCTCGCACCATGGTGGGAATCGCACTGAGTCTGTACCGGTCCATGCGCGGCGCCTTCAGGGGCGTTATTTTGTTGTGGTGTCTGGTGGCACGGACAGGGCGAGGCGCGTCGGGCGGCAGCATGTTTCTGAGACGCGGATGATGCATTAGTCCCCTCCCAAACTTCTCCAGAGCCTCTCGGTGCCTGGTGGATATTCTGGACAGACTCAGGGTGGTCAGGGCTTCTTCATAGGTGGTGTATGCAGGGCCAAGGATGACCCTGCACGCCCTTTTCTGCACACTCTCTAGCTGTAGCTGTTGAGTGTGTGTGAGGGAGGAGGACCACGCTGGGGAGGCGTACATGAGTTTGGGGAGGATGAAGGTAAGGTACACCCCCCTTAACTCATCTGTCGGCGTCCCCAGCGACCTGAGTCTGCGCAGCATGTACAGCCTGTAGGTAGCTGATCTCACGGTGTGTGTGTGTGTGTGTGTGTGTGTGTGTGTGTGTGTGTGTGTGTGTGTGTGTGTGTGTGTGTGTGTGTGTGTGTGTGTGTGTGTGTGTGTGTGTGTGTGTGTGTGTGTGTGTGTGTGTTTATGTGTGTGTTTGTCTTTCAACTACGGTCGTCTGTTGGTCACCCAACCAGCCGTTCCCTTACTGAAAGAGCTCAGAGCTCGTACTGACCGATCTTTGGGTAGGACTGAGACCACTCACACACCACAGGCTATAACCCCTCGGCTTACATCCCGACTTATTAGCCTGGCTTACTTTCTGCTAGGTGAACAGACGCTAGACATTAAGAGGCTCACCCATTTGACTCCCCGCGCCCGGGACTCGACCAGGGCCTTCTCGGTTGTGAACCGAGCATGTTAACCACTCCACTACCCGATTATGTATGTGTGTGTGTGTGTGTGTGTGTGTGTGTGTGTGTGTGTGTGTGTGTGTGTGTGTGTGTGTGTGTGTGTGTGTGTGTGTGTGTGTGTGTGTGTGTGTGTGTGTGTGTGTGTTAGTTCTGAGAAAAAGCTAAACACACGCACACGCACGCACGAACGCACGCGCGCGCGCGCGCGCACACACACACACACACACACACACACACACACACACACACACACACACACACACACACGCCTCGCCCGGCCCGTGCCACCAGACACCACAACAAGATAACGCCCCTAAAGGCACCGCGCACGGACCGGTACAGACTCAGTGCGATTCCCACCATGGTGCGAGCCATCAATCAATAGTCCCTTCTAGATTAGACTTACCTTTAGGATTAATGTCAAGTATTCCCCCACCCCCTATGTATATTTTCAGTTTGTTAACTGCCTAAATAATAAACCGTTTATTATTATTATTATTATTATTATTATTATTATTATTATTATTATTATTATTATTATTATTACACATTCTCTCTCTCTCTCTCTCTCTCTCTCTCTCTCTCTCTCTCTCTCTCTCTCTCTCTCTCTCTCTCTCTCTCTCTCTCTCTCTCTCTCTCTCTCTCTCTCTCCCCATCCTCTCATCACACACTACTCACATGAAGGCCCTCCACTTATCCCCCAGGACAATTCCCTGCCAAGGAAAACCACCATCGCTAATATAGCTTTATCTACTGCTAACGCCCTCTCACCAACCACCAGTCGAGCCTTCACCCCGCTCGTCCCTCCCTTGATCTTTTCTTTACCCCATTCACTCACACCCATACTGACAATTCCACAAGTTCATATCCAGCGTCACCTCTTACGCCGCCACATCAGGGTCCACGTCGCTGGCTTGTCCTGCTTCCTAACCCTCTGCCATATTCCCATTCTACCTTAGCGCCTCCCCTGTCCCGCGCTCACGAGTTCACCAGCCTCCCTTCTCCCCTCGTCAGATCCTACGTCGCACCAACAACATCTTCGAGCTGATGACGGTGGACTCGGTGTTTCAAGGCCAGAGGAAGGTGAACGGCGAGGTACATGCCGACGAGGAGGATTCAGAGCATTCTTTCAAGCTCAAAGGTGCGCACGCATGTAGAAACTTAAGTTACGTCATAAAGGAATAGAAAGGAATACAGAGGAAATTATAAAAAGCAACTGTTGGTCCTTACGAGGCTGTTTTATGATAAACTGAGTTATCTAGTTTCAAGAATGTTAGTTAGATCTCATTAGAATTATTAAATTTGAGGGAAAGATATTTGATACAAGGTGAAGACTGTGTATGTTGAGGAAATGGTAGATGGGGAGATGCCTTCGCCTTTACAATCTCACATCTCTCACTTCATACTTTTTAGTGCACTCATCATAGCCTCACAACAACAGGTCTTCCTCCGTCTTTATTATATTACGCCTTTACTTAGTTCCTCCTTTGCCTTCGTGTTGCTCTGAGTCGCATCACTACATTCAGTGCCACACTAGAGGGGGCGCACCACGAAGGCAGCCAAAGCCATCACTACAGAAGGTCAGGGTTACATCACGAAAGTCTGGAGCCACATTAGGAAACTTTATAGCCATACTTTTGAGGAGTTAGGAGAAGAGGAGGAGGAAGAGAAGGAAGAGAAGGAGGAGGAGGAGGAGCAGGAGGAGAGGGACCGGGGCCATACTTACTAGGACGGGTGAAAACCATAATTTGTCATCACGTGTCATGTTAAGAAAAAAACAATACATGATCGAAGTGCTGTAAGAAGTTGTTGATTGTGATTGTGTGTAATTTGGGATGACTGATGATGCTTGAAATTGATACGCCATTGGGAGTTTTTTTTTCTCTCTCGTTCCTTTTTCTTGCTGTCTGTCATATCTGCCTGATGGGACGCTCTCTCTCTCTCTCTCTCTCTCTCTCTCTCTCTCTCTCTCTCTCTCTCTCTCTCTCTCTCTCTCTCTCTCTCTCTCTCTCTCTCTCTCTCTCTCTCTCTCTCTCTGATATCTAACTTTTTTTTGGTCTGTTCCCTTCATTCCTTCCTCCCTTTCTCCCTCCATTCATCCTTCATACCCCTCTACCCCTCCTTTTCCTCCATCCCTCGCTTTCATAACTTAGAGAATTCTCCGTTGCTCTTTCCTTCCCTCCCTCCTTCCTTCCTTATTCCTTCTTACCTTTCGTTCCTCCCTTTCCCTTCTTCCGTCTTAACAACGCAGTTCTTCATCATATTTGTACCTCTTTCATTCTGTTTCTCCCTTCCTTCCTTCCTTTCTTCCTGTCAGTTCCCTTCACTCTTTCTTCATTGCTCCTTTTATTTGTACCTTCTTTTCCTTACCTTATTTTTTTCCCTCCCTACCATGTCTCCCTTCTTTTATCATATTTTTTCTGTCTTCCTTCGTCCCTTCAACTACTTTCTTCTTTTCTCTTCTTCCTAAAATGTCTTTCTTTGACTTCTCTTCCTTTATCTCTTCTCTTTTAATTTTAGCTTTCCTTTTTCTTTTTCCTTTCATTTATTTTTCTTTTCTTTTCTTCTCTTCTCATCTCTTTCCTTCCCATCCCTTTTCTTTTCTTTCCTTTTCTTTTCTTCTCCTTCTCCTTTCTTCTCTCGTCTCCTCTCTTCTCTTCTCTCCTCTTCTCTCCTCTCCTCTCCTCTCCTTTCCTCTCCTCCCCTCCCCTTCCCTTCCCTTCTCTTCCCTACCCTTTCCTTCTCTTCCCTTCCCTACCGTACCATACCGGATCACACCGTCTCACAGCTGTCTGTCTTTCTCTCTCTCCCTCTCTCTTTCTCTCTCCCCAGGCCAGATGATCTACATGGAGGAATGGAAAATGGTTATATTCCTTGGCACTCCAGTCGTAAAGGATCTCGACGCCCTTGTCTACTCTGGCCTCTATATCAATGACCTCTCCATGCATGACTTCTCCAGGTATGTGTATGGGGGTGGGCAGGGGGAAGGGTTTTGAGAGGGCGTCTTACCCACACCACCAGCAGCGTCATGCATAAAATAGAATATATGTATCTGAATATTATGCAAAGCGAGTGAAATGTAAGCAATGTGGGGGAGGGAGAGAGAGAGAGAGAGAGAGAGAGAGAGAGAGAGAGAGAGAGAGAGAGAGAGAGAGAGAGAGAGAGAGAGAGAGAGAGAGAGAGAGAGAGAGAGAGAGAGAGAGAGAGAGAGAGGATATTGACACATGCAGATTTTAATTGAGATTCCATCTACATATTTACTTATTAGCTCATCAAATTTCACACAACACAACACGACACAACACGACACACACACACACACACACACACACACACACACACACACACACACACACACACACACAGTACTTTTTTTTTCCCAAGCTAACTTCGCGCTTGTTAATATTTAAAGTCCATTGATAAAACCGCATTAATAACAGACTTGCTATTACTATTTCCTTTGCACTTTCGTATATCTTACAATTATTTCCTCTTAATATACTGCAGCCAATATAGTTTTAATACGAGTACATACATTTTCTTTATGACCTTGCAAAGAATTATTTACACATAGTATTTACATTCTCTCCCTCTCTCTCTCTCTCTCTCTCTCTCTCTCTCTCTCTCTCTCTCTCTCTCTCTCTCTCTCTCTCTCTCTCTCTCTCTCTCTCTCATGCACACATCTCGCACTTCTCTCTTTAATAGCATTCACATAATTATAATTTCCTACACCACCACCTCGACCTCATTCCATCACCTCCGTCCCGCACGCAACTAGCTGCTTGTCATCAAGAGCCCGTTCTTAACCCAGGCTAATGCTTCTCCTACTCTGCCACGCCACAGCGCCACCTTCACATCCCTGATCGTCATCTGCCACCACTCCAAGGCCATTACTTGTTGCTGTCACTTAGCGGAGGCAGGATGATATTTGGGAATCTGAAAGGCTGCGTGTGATTTCAGGATCGCTCGAGCTGGATGGAGGAGAGGCAGTGATGGAGATCGAGATATTCAGGCGTGGAAATTACGGGGCTGAAGGCATGTCTGTGTTGGTGGGAGGGGGAGGGATAAGGGCGGAGGTGTGTGTGTGTGTGTGTGTGTGTGTGTATGTGTGTAGGAGTCAGACCACAGGCACACAAAATGAGAACGGAAGAAAAAATCTGGTAAGTTGTCGGCCCCAGAAAGTAGAACAAAATTCCAAAACCAGACGTCGACTTAGCTCCGAACATGTCTTTTCTTGGCACAGTTCGCCATAAAAAGCGTAAAAACTGAAAACAGGAAACAGGCGGAGAGTTCCAGAGTTCATCAGTGGAGGGGATGAAAGATTGAAGGTGCTGGTTAACTTTTGCAAGTATGTGTGCGTTGGGAAGGTCGCGGGGACGTGCTGTTAGTATCTTCAGTGGCTAACAAACAATCCTCTCTTTACTCTCCACCCTTGGTCAAGTCTCACTCTCTCCTACAATCCTGCTTTACACCATAAATCATCTCTGTTTTTTTTTTTTTTTTGCAATCTCTGACAATACTTTACTTTACACCACAAGCCATCTCTCTCTCTCTCCTCTACAATCTATGACAACCCTGCTTTACTAATACACCATAACTCACCTTTTTGCAACCCCTGACAACAATGCTTTCCTTTCCACTACAAGTCATCTCTCTCCTCTACAACCTCTGCCAGGGACCTGATGTTGGCGGGGACGCAACAGGCGGTGGAGCTCAACCTGGCGCTGGAGCAGGAGCAGCACAAGAGTAAGAAGCTCGAGGAGTCCATGAAAAAACTGGACGAGGAGATGAAACGAACAGACGACCTTCTCTATCAGATGATCCCGATGCAAGTAGCGCAGCGATTACGTAAAGGAGAGAACCCCGTGGATACCTGTGAGGTACGTCATAATTAGTAATAGTTCCATCTCACCTTGCCTCACCCCACCTGACTCCCATTTTTTTGTGTCTCGGTACAGGTAACAATATGTGCGAAAAAAAAAAGGAGAGAAAGGTATCCAGGAAGCTGAGTCACACCTGAATGGCGTCACCTGGTCTGTGGCTAAGGTGGGATACAAAGGACGGCACAATGAGCAGTATTCCTCGCTCGATCTTAATTAGACCACTGGATATTTTCTCGTCAGGTAGACAGATAGACTGGTAGATAAGCAGACGAGAAGCCAGACAGATGGACAGACAGTAAGATTAATGGACAGATAAACAGATAAACAAACGGCAAGAAAGTCAGACAGATAGGCAAGGAGCGTAATGAATGAATAGACAAATAAATAGATAGACATACTGATAGAAGAGAGAGAGAGAGAGAGAGAGAGAGAGAGAGAGAGAGAGAGAGAGAGAGAGAGAGAGAGAGAGAGAGAGAGAGAGAGAGAGAGAGAGAGAGAGAGAGAGAGAGAGAGAGAGAGAGAGAGAGAGAAACAAATATAATAAGACAAAGAAAAAAGAAAAACAGGATTCAGAGAGACTAGTGAACCTGCCTCTGCGCGCGTCCCCCTCAGCACACAGCCTCCACCTGTGAGAGACCACTAATTAAGTTGTCCCCCAAGACAGTGACGCAGCGTGCCAGGTGACTGCTGATACTCCTGGGGATAATTGGATATGTGGCTTACCTGGGGTCTCTCTCTCCACCACAAAGAAAAAATGACACCACTAATAAATAATACCACAACTTAAAATTATGTGCAAGGAAAAATAAGAATCCGCTCTGAAATTTAAAGACTGCAAGATGACATATAATACAAAAGAATGATGCTTATACTTTCTTTTTAATTCACGAGTGTCCTTGAACTTAGCTTTACTAGAATATTTTTGAAGATACAACTGCTCTTTTGCCCATCGTGTTTACAGCATAGTATTACATTTAGTGAGCACAATATTAAGTTTCTTTATACCCTCCTCGCTTTCTGGCTTTTACTTTCCTTTCCTCCCGCGTTTTTTTTTTTTTTCTCTCTCTAAAGATGTAGAAACGCGTTTTTATTCACAGTTTTCTTCTCATTTTCATTTTTAAGTTACCAGCTTATTTCCTAGTGTAAAATATAAGTTTTTCGCACATTTATACATTCATATATTGATTTAATTCCCAGCTCTCTTTGTTAGATAATATCTCCTTTCCCGCTTAATACTTTTCGCAAAGCTAATTTTAACCAGGGTAATTTTTTTCCCTACTTCCATATAAAAGAAGTAGATGTTCTTTCTAGTTTAAGATACAGATTTCTTCCCCAGTTTAAGATATTTATTTACCTCCAGGGCTCCATTAGTTGGATATAAACATCTTTCCCAGAATAAGATCACTTTCCACAACCCATTTTCTTATTCATCCAACGTTTTCTACGCATCATGACGCCAGCCCAGCGCCACTAACTTATTTTCCTTCACATTATTGCATTCCTTACTCGTACGCCCATACCGTGCAATGAGTTATAATTCCCCGCCTTTACACTGTCAGTTCTCTCCTTCCCTCTTTCCTGCTATTTTCTCGCACCATAACCCACATTCGTTCTCTCTCTCTCTCTCTCTCTCTCTCTCTCTCTCTCTCTCTCTCTCTCTCTCTCTCTCTCTCTCTCTCTCTCTCTCTCTCTCTCTCTCTCTCTCTCTCTCTCTCTCTCTCTCTCTCTCTCTCTCTCTCTCTCTCTCTGCTTACTCATACGTCCTTAACTCCTCCACTCACATCCTTGCCTCATACCTTGTGGCTAACGTGCTGTACTTCCTTTATTATAATAAATATAACAACAGTTTTTGTATATGTTCCGTCACACACATTTCTTTATAAAAAGTTTCGCTATAAGCCTACACATTTTCCTTCCTCCCTCTGTACACCTTTGTTTAGTATACGCAATGCTGCACTAAAAGGTTTCGCCCATTATTTATCGTTTATTTGACATCTATCTTAGCAAAGGCACACGACCACAAGAAAATAAGGGATGCTGCAAGGAACCAGCTGGCCTACATGTGGCAATCCATGTATGAATATGTATACTTAGCTACGTATATAAACTATTATACCCAACCGTAAATTTGACCTAATCTTTCAAAGTTCTCTATTGACTCAGCAAGAAAAACATAACCACTGGATCTATTCCAGTAATCTACTATATATGAAAACCAGATTCTTCTTATTGTACTTCGCTATTAGTAAGAAAAACATAACCACTGGATCTATTCCAGTAATCTACTATATATGAAAACCAGATTCTTCTTATTGTACTTCGCTATTAGTAATAAGTATACTCTCTCTCTCTCTCTCTCTCTCTCTCTCTCTCTCTCTCTCTCTCTCTCTCTCTCTCTCTCTCTCTCTCTCTCTCTCTCTCTCTCTCTCTCTCTCTCTCCTTGAAAGCCCCCTACTGACTCGGCATTACCAACCAGATCACTGAGTCCATTTCTGTCATCTACCACTGCCTGAAAACCAGATTCTTCTTATCATATTAACTTATTAGTATTAAGTACTCTCAGCATTAACGCAACCTCCTTTACCTTCCATCCACCATGTTCTACAACTCTATATGATGACCAAATTCTTCCCATCGTATTAGATATTCTCTCAGCTAACACAACCTTCTATACCTCTTCCCCTCCCCGCCACAGACCTTCGAGAGCGTGACCATCTTGTTCTCAGACGTGGTCAACTTCACGGAGATCTGCAGTCGCATCACACCCATGGAGGTTGTGTCAATGCTGAACGCTATGTACTCCATCTTCGACAAGCTGACCGAGAAGCACGTAGTGTACAAGGTAAGATGGACAGAGAGAGAGAGAGAGAGAGAGAGAGAGAGAGAGAGAGAGAGAGAGAGAGAGAGAGAGAGAGAGAGAGAGAGAGAGAGAGAGAGAGAGAGAGAGAGAGAGAGAGAGAGAGAGGAAAGATAAGCTAAAAAGTAAGTTGCCTGCTGTCAATTTGCCATATGAGACGTCAAATATCACAGATTAAAAGAAACCAAGAATAACTGAGTGAGTGAGTGAGTGAGTGAGTGAGTGAGTGAGTGAGTGAGTGAGAGAGAGAGAGAGAGAGAGAGAGAGAGAGAGAGAGAGAGAGAGAGAGAGAGAGAGAGAGAGAGAGAGAGAGAGAGAGAGAGAGAGAGAGAGAGAGAGAGAGTGAGTGAGTGAGTGAGTGAGTGAGTGAGTGAGTGAGTGAGTGAGTGAGAGAGAGAGAGAGAGAGAGAGAGAGAGAGAGAGAGAGAGAGAGAGAGAGAGAGAGAGAGAGAGTGAGTGAGTGAGTGAGTGAGTGAGTGAGTGAGTGAGTGAGTGAGTGAGTGGGTGGGTGGGTGAGTGAGTGAGTGAATGAGGAATTAAGCAAGTGGATCAATGAAACAAATGTAAAGCATCATACAAGTGAAGGCAAACAAAGCAAGTAAGTGAACTGTGGACTGCGAGGACCGTGGAGTTTTTCCTTTTATTTGTAACGATTTCTAATTATCGTAAGTTGAAATTACAGTGTAATTAACTGTAAATTCTAGCTAATTGTGACTGTAAATTATCATGTTAAATAAACAAGCGCCGCCCCTCTCTCTCTCTCTCTCTCTCTCTCTCTCTCTCTCTCTCTCTCTCTCTCTCTCTCTCTCTCTCTCTCTCTCTCTCTCTCTCTCTCTCTCTCTCTCTCTCTCTCTCTCTCTCTCTCTCTCTCTCTCTCTCTCTCTCTCTCTCTCTCTCTCTCCATGACATATACTACACCCTATACAACGATGGACGAGTTTATAATGAATTGAGATGCAACCTTATCATTCATTAATATCTTAATAGTTTACCTGTGCGCCAACTTTTATATATATATATATATATATATATATATATATATATATATATATATATATATATATATATATATATATATATATATATATATATATATATATATATATATATATATATATATATATATATATATATATATATATATATATATATATATATATATATATATATATATATATATATATATATATATATATATATATATATATATATATATATATATATATATATATATATATATATATATATATATATATATATATATATATATATATATATATATATATATATATATATATATATATATATATATATATATATATATATATATATATATAAAATGTCCCTATATACTTCTCTGTCTATTCACTTACTGATCTGCGCATCAATCTATATTTCTACCTCTTTATGTACTTTCACCTATTATACACATCTTCATTCATATCTATCTACGTACCTGTCATAAACGCCGATCCATTTATGTATCGTGTTGCTCAGGTTGAGACCATTGGCGACGCCTATATGGTGGTGGCGGGCGCCCCGGAGCGTCAGGCCAACCACGGCGAAATGGTGTGCAACATGGCGCTAGACATGGTGGAGGCCATCACCGAGCTCACCGACCCGTCCACAGGTGAGTACTGGCTACCCCCTAACACTTCACAGGTAAACAGCAAAAACCGTCCTATCCTACACAGATAAGTACACAAATTCCTATACAGTTAACCACCACTACCTTTCATCGGTGTACACTCCTGCCGCCTACTACAGATGAATACACCAAAATGCTTCACAAGCGAGCATTCTGCCTGCCTTCCAGTTCTTCCTAGGTCAGTCTCCCTCACTTTAGACTTACAGGAAAGTCACCTCCTTCCCTCCACAACCATCACCCTTCTCCCCTGACTTCCTACAAGTAAACTCCATTCATCTCTCTCTCCACACACAAGCTTTCCTCTCCTATCTTAAGGAGGGAATCCTTTCCTTTACCTCTTCTTGACAGGTAAGCCCTCAATATGCACCTCTCCGCCGCATACAGACAGGTAAACAGATAAGTCCTCCCTTATGGCTGAGTCTCCTACCTACCTCCCACGGTGACTTCCCCTCCTTGTGGTGATACACGGAGCTAAAACAATCCTGCACTCGCCGCCCTTCCCTTCCCCTCGCCACGCTTCATGCATCCTTGTGCCAAAGTCAACAAGCGTCTCATCAACTAATTTACAATATCCTTGACCCAGTTCCCCCCTCCTCTCCCTCACCCAGCCCCGTCCCGCTCCATCATAGTGACACAAGGCTATTGAATATTAATGTAAAGCAAAGATTTGTCTCAAGTCATTATTTTGTGTTCATAAATCACTCCTTGCAGTAAAATGTCCAGCAAACGAGGCAGTTATATTTATCTCATGCTCTTTTCATCCTTTACTCGTTAACATATTTTCTTTATATAATATTCTTAGAAACGCAAGGACGCATCCAAGAAAAGACTGAGACATAAAATTACGAACCAACACACACACACACACACACACACACACACACACACACACACACACACCATTTTTACTCTCGCTAAGGATTAGAATTTAATAATCGTAACTTTTTTCCCCTCTCCTGCTTCCCTACAACCCATCTGCGGGCGTCCATGCGGGCGTGCAGGGAACCACCTGAGGATCCGTGTGGGCGTGCACTCCGGAATGGTGGTGGCGGGCGTGGTGGGACTCAAGATGCCACGGTACTGCCTTTTCGGGGACGCCGTCAACACAGGTAACCACTCACACACCTGCCCTTGCCTGTACCTACTTAACCCAACCTAACATAGCCTCTCTACCTACCTTCCTAGCTATTTACACACACACACACACACACACACACACACACACACACACACACACACACACACACACACACACACACACGAGCTAGGCCACTTGAAGACAGCAATGCGTATATGGAAATCATGTAAATAAGAATGTCTATAAAGAGAGAGAGAGAGAGAGAGAGAGAGAGAGAGAGAGAGAGAGAGAGAGAGAGAGAGAGAGAGAGAGAGAGAGAGAGAGAGAGAGAGAGAGAGAGAGAGAGAGAGAGAGAGAGATATGAGAAAAGTAAGGTGTTACGGGCAAAGTTATGTGAAATATTTCTATTATGAAAGTTCAGTCTGTGTGTGTGTGTGTGTGTGTGTGTGTGTGTGTGTGTGTGTGTGTGTGTGTGTGTGTGTGTGTGTGTGTGTGTGTGTGTGTGTGTGTGTGTGTGTGTGTTTCCACATCAAGTACAGATAGATAAATGACTAGACAAATACATATATGGACCGATAGATAAACAGGCAAACAGACTAACACATACAAACACACGATTAAACTGACAAACAAACAAACAGACAGGAAATGACCAAAGATGTATTAATCAAAACATATAAAGAGATAGAAAAAAAAAAGAACACCACTTTTAACCCAACACTCGACCAACACCCCAAAAGAAATAAACATATACCGAAAAAAAAAAAAACAGTAAGAAAGACACCACTTCTAACCACACACGCTACTAACACCTCCCTCACTCCTTCTTTCCTTCTCTCCCTTAACCACACGCGCTACTAACATCCCCCTGATTCTTTCCTTCCTTCCTTCTTTCATTCATTCATTCATTCCCCCCTTCTCTCTCCTAATCAAGCGCACCACTAACTCCTCTCTGACTCCCTCCCTCTCTTACCCACAGCTTCCCGTATGGAGTCGACGAGTGAGGCGATGAAAGTTCACATCTCGCAGACCACACAGGAAATAATCTCTGACAAATACCACGTGGAGGAGCGCGGAGAAATCACAGTGAAGGGCAAAGGTGAGTAGAAGTAACAACATAAGAACATAAAATAAGACCAGACCAGTTGATTTACAAAAGGCGTCTCCGTGATAGTTAAAATTGCATTCCTGTCCCTTCCTCTTCCCTACTTGCGTCTCCGCTGGTGTAGTTTGTGATCTGCTTCAACTGCCCCAGACTCCTCTTCCTCTCTATCCTTTTCTTTCGAAGGTTGTAAAGGAATACGAAGGATCATCGGACAGTAGCATACCTCTTGGTCCTGACGAGGTTGTTTGCGATAAAAATTTCACTGGTATATTTTACTGGTGGAGAGAGAGAGAGAGAGAGAGAGAGAGAGAGAGAGAGAGAGAGAGAGAGAGAGAGAGAGAGAGAGAGAGAGAGAGAGAGAGAGAGAGAGAGAGAGAGAGAGAGAGAAAAAAAAATTGATAGATAGACAGACAGATAGATAGATAGATAGATAGATAGATAGATAGACAGAGATAGATAGATAGACAGATGGATAGACAGAAAAGTAAGTAGATAGACAGATAGAATGACTGACAGGTGGACAGGTGGACACAGACAGAAAGACAGACAGACAGACAGACAGACAGACGCAGAAAAATAGCTAGCTATATAGATAAGTAGGTACGTAAGAAAGTAGATAGATAGATAGATAGGTAGATAGATAGATGATAGATAGGTAGATAGATAGATAGATAGATAGAAAGAAAGACAGACAGATAGACAGACAGACAGACAGACGGACAGACAGATTAATTCTTATAGCACGCAAATAAGTAAATAAATAAAAAAACATAAATAAATATACTACAATCGCGGACCACATATGCAATGAAAAACGACTCAATTCCTCCAGCAAGTACTCGTGTCCACATGATTCATTATGGCCCTGAAAGCCTTGACACGCTGGCAGTGGTGCAGCTGACGCATTAATGAGTAAGCCGATGAATTAATCACTATAAGCATTCATTGATCCATTAATATTTCGGGGCATTAGTAAACGATGGGATATTTGTTTTAAACTCATATATATTTTAGTTGTTCCTGGGATGCAAGAATACGTGACATGGGTTAACGCGAGAAGCTAAAACGGCCTTGACCAAATAGTTTCCTCTCCATAAATTTTGCTTAATTTCAGCAGCATTACCCTTCACTTCGTCCCACTTTTAGGAACAAGATCGGGTGAATTCGAGATGGGAAGGAAAAATATTCACGTAATGGTTAAAATAACATTCCATGAACTGCAAATGAATCCTTGTTATTATTATCAAGTAGTTAGATGGTCCACAAGACTATACCTTTCCACCAGGGGACAATGGAGCTACGAGTGTGACTGATGCGTGTATAAGTGGGTGGTGCTTTGTCTGGACTACACCGAAGGGAATTGCGGCCTGTATATAGATAGATAAATATGTTCATATATGTATATTTATAAATACACACACACACACACACACACACACACACACACACACACACACACACACACACACACACACACACACACACACACACACACACACACAAGCACGCACATACACAAGGGTGGGAAAGAGGCAGGGTGTGTGAAGGGGAGAAAGCAAGTGATGTTAGTGCCTGAGAGAGGTGAGGATGAGACAGGCAGTGAAGCAAGTGTACGAAAGTGTGAGAAGAAGCAAATTTTGGAGTGAACGCGAGGGAAACGTAGAGGAATTAGTGTCTTGACACCCCCCTCAACTTTTTCTTCATTAACTTCTGCAACATTCGCGGTCTAAGATCTAATTTTCAATCTGTAGAACACCACCTCTCCTCTTCTAAACCTCATATTCTTTTCCTCACTGAAACTCAGGTGTCTGAGGCAACTGACAGTAGCCCCTTTTCTGTTCCCTCCTACTTTCTCTATCTTCATTTTCGATCCAAAGCTGGATGCTGCGTTTATGTGCGCAGTGACTTAACCTGCTCTCGTGCCCACGCTCTTGAATCTTCCGAGTTTTCCACCATCTGGCTACGACTACAGAGTCATTCTCATACTAAATTTATCTGTGCTGTATACCTCTCTCCTAACTCCTCTGACTATAAGAAATTCTTTGACTACTTAACTTCCAAAGTGGAGCACATTCTGACCCTCTTCCCTTTTGCAGAGATCTCCATTCTTGGAGACTTCAATGTTCACCACCAGCTTTGGCTTTCCTCTCCCTTCACTGACCATCCTGGTGAACTAGCCTACAACTTTGCTATCCTCCATGACCTAGAGCAATTGGTGCAACACCCTACTCGTATTCCTGACCGTCTTGGAGATATGCCCAACATTCTTGACCTTTTCCTGACCTCTAATCCTTCTGCTTATGCTGTCACCCTTTCTTCTCCGTTGGGCTCCTCCGATCACAATCTCATATCTTTATCTTGTCCTATCACTCCAATCCCTCCTCAGGATCCCCCTAAGCGAAGGTGCCTCTGGCGTTTTGCCTCTGCTAATTGGGGGGACCTGAGGAGGAATTTTTGCTGATTTTCCTTGGAATGATTACTGCTTCCGTGTCAGAGACCCGTCTTTGTGTGCTGAGCGCATAACAGAGGTGATAGTGTCTGGCATGGAGGCGTACATTCCTCACTCTTTTTCTGGTCCTAAACCTTCTAAACCTTGGTTTAACACAGCTTGTTCTCGTGCTATACATGATAGAGAGGTGGCCCACAAAAGGTACTTAAGCCTTCCATCACCAGAATCTCATGCACTTTATATTTCTGCCCGGAACCATGCCAAGTCTGTTCTCCAACTAGCCAAAACTCCTTCATTAACAGAAAATGTCAAAACCTTTCAAGATCTAACTCCCCCTCGTGATTTCTGGCATCTAGCCAAAAATATCTCCAATAACTTTGCTTCTTCTTCTTTCCCTCCTCTACTTCAACCAGATGGCACCACTGCTATCACATCTATTTCTAAAGCTGAACTCTTAGCTCAAACCTTTGCTAAAAACTCTACCTTGGACGATTCTGGGCTTGTTCCTTCCTCTCCTCCACCCTCTGACTACTTCATGCCACCTATTAAAATTCTTCGCAATGATGTTTTCCATGCCCTCGCTGGCCTAAACCCTCGGAAGGCTTATTGACCTGATGTGGTCCCTCCCATTGTTCTCCGAAACTGTGCCTCCGTGCTTGCACCTTGCCTAGTCAAACTCTTTCAGCTCTGTCTGTCAACATCTACCTTTCCTTCTTGCTGGAAGTTTGCCTACATTCAACCTGTTCCTAAAAAGGGTGACCGCTCTAATCCCTCAAACTACCGTCCTATTGCTTTAATTTTCTGCTTATCTAAAGTTTTTGAATCTATCCTCAACAGGAAGATTCTTAAACATCTATCACTTCACAACCTTCTATCTGATCGCCAGTATGGGTTCCGTCAAGGCCGCTCTACTGGTGATCTTCTGGCTTTCCTTACTGAGTCTTGGTCATCCTCTTTTAGAGACTTTGGTGAAACTTTTGCTGTTGCCTTGGACATATCAAAAAGCCTTTGATAGAGTCTGGCACAAAGCTTTGATTTCCAAACTACCCTCCTACGGTTTCTATCCTTCTCTCTGTAACTTCATCTCAAGTTTCCTTTCTGACCGTTCTATTGCTGCTGTGGTAGACGGTCACTGTTCTTCTCCTAAATCTATTAACAGTGGTGTTCCTCAGGGTTCTGTCCTGTCACCCACTCTCTTCTTATTATTCATTAATGATCTTCTAAACCAAACTTCTTGTCCTATCCACTCCTATGCTGATGATACCACCCTGCACTTTTCCACGTCTTTTCATAGACGTCCAACCCTTCAGGAGGTAAACATATCACGCAGGGGAGCCACAGAACGCCTGACTTCTGATCTTTCTAAAATTTCTGATTGGGGCAGAGCAAACTTGGTATTGTTCAATGCCTCAAAAACTCAATTCTTCCATCTATCAACTCGACACAACCTTCCAGACAACTATCCCCTCTTCTTCAATGACACTCAACTGTCTCCCTCTTCTACACTGAACATCCTCGGTCTGTCCTTTACTTATAATCTGAACTGGAAACTTCACATCTCATCTCTAGCTAAAACAGCTTCTATGAAGTTAGGTGTTCTGAGATGTCTCCGCCAGTTTTTCTTACCCCCCCAGCTGCTAACTCTGTACAAGGGCCTTATCCGTCCATGTATGGAGTATGCTTCACATGTCTGGGGGGTTTCACTCATACTGCTCTTCTAGACAGGGTGGAATCAAAAGCTTTTCGTCTCATCAACTCCTCTCCTCTAACTGACTGTCTTCAGCCCCTCTCTCACCGCCGCAATGTTGCATATCTAGCTGTCTTCTACCGCTATTTTCATGCCAACTGCTCTTCTGATCTTGCTAACTGCATGCCTCCCCTCCTTCCACGGCCTCGCTGCACAAGACTTTCTTCTTTCTCTCACCCCTATTCTGTCCACCTCTCTAACGCAAGAGTTAACCAGTATTCTCAATCATTCATCCCTTTCTCTGGTAAACTCTGGAACTCCCCTGCCTGCTTCTGTATTTCCACCTTCCTATGACTTGAATTCCTTCAAGAGGGAGGTTTCAAGACACTTATCCACCAATTTTTGACTACTGCTTTGACCCTTTTATGGGACTGGCATTTCAGTGGGCATTTTTTTTTATTAGATTTTTGTTGCCCTTGGCCAATGTCCTTCCTACATAAAAAAAAAAAAAAAAGTAGAGGTGTGTGAATAATTTCATCAGACAAAGTAACAATGAGACGGAAACAAAGGAAAGGAAAACAAAGAGACGAAACACAAAAGTATCAAGGGAATAGAAACAAGCCTGAGAAACGAAGATATTTTAACTAATTGGCTCTGAAAATCTCTCTCTCTCTCTCTCTCTCTCTCTCTCTCTCTCTCTCTCTCTCTCTCTCTCTCTCTCTCTCTCTCTCTCTCTCTCTCTCTCTGAATGGGTGTTGCCCCCTACGAAGACTTAATCAATCTCTCACGAGGGTCTAATTTGTCGCCTCAGATCACCAACTGACCTCAACATCCCCCGTCACCTTCCCTCCATCCCTCAATCCCTCCATCCCTGAAATTGAACGAGCGTCCCACACCAGAATTATTGAAAAGTATGATTTGAAGGAGGAATCTGGAAAACGTGTCGTGTCGAGAGGTATCAAGTGTGTGTGTGTGTGTGTGTGTGTGTGTGTGTGTGTGTGTGTGTGTGTGTGTGTGTGTGTGTGTGTGTGTGTGTGTGTGTGTGTGTGTGTGTGTGTGTGTGTAGGAAGATAAAGGAAGGAAGTCAAGGAAAGTTATGATACGAAAATTTAACAGAAGCCGTAAAACAGAAGCCTTCTCCTCTTCCTTCTCCTCCTGCACCACTTCTACTACTACTACTACTACTACCACAAGGGCGGCATGCCAGACGTACAGTAGGTGAGAGGGAAGTAGTTTTCATATATTCTTTTTCAGATGTGTATGTTCGTGTTGATACTAAAGCTTCCTCAACATTCATCACCTCTCTCTCTCTCTCTCTCTCTCTCTCTCTCTCTCTCTCTCTCTCTCTCTCTCTCTCTCTCTGGCCATATTTCTTCCTCGGTATCATTTCATTGCCATTCTATCTGTCTGTTATCTTTCCCTGTTATCTGTTTCCCCTTCCCCTTTCCCTTCGCTCATTACCTATTTTTTTTTTTTCTGTCTCTCTCTCTTCTCCTATCATTTCCTGCTACTCTTCACTCCGTTTCCTCTCTCTCTCTCTCTCTCTCTCTCTCTCTCTCTCTCTCTCTCTCTCTCTCTCTCTCTCTCTCTCTCTCTCTCTCTCTCTCTGTATGTGTTGTCTTAACTTCCCTGCCACAAAACTTCCCTTTACACGTCTTCATTTTATCCTCATTCAACACTCACATCTCAGCCAAGTAGTGGTAGTGGTGGTGGTGGTGGTGGTGGTGGTGGTGGTCAGTCTTTTCATCAACCTGGTCAAATAACCGCCATCTGTCGTGACGTAACATAAAAGGGGAATCAGTAAACAAATACTCTAACACACACACACACACACACACACACACACACACACACACACACACACACACACACACACACACACACACACACACACACACACACATGTTATCAAGTGTTCTTTTAATTTATTAAATCCTCTTAAAAGTACTGTAATGTGGTTATCACTCTCCACAGTAATAATGAAATATGTCCGCCAGTCTCTTTAGAATCCGTAAGATGTGGCAAGCTTTTCTCGCAGACTTACGCTACTGACTAATCTGAGTAAGCCAAAGAAAATGGTAGATGCTCAAATACAGATCTGATTATGCTCAAAAAAAATCTAGTGTTTTTTTAGCCACTGATGAAAATTACACTGACATCTGCTCTTAAGCTTTTAAAAATAACTTATACTCGTAGACAAAAAGATAAAACAAACAGACAAACAAACAGACAAGTGTGATTACCTACATAACTGCCTGCACAATTACCTCCGCCAAGTAGGTGAAGGAAGATAATTAAGAGGAGATTATGTTTGTCTTCTCGGACCACCTTTGTCTGGGCCTAAGTGGGAGGTGGAGGCTGCGGAGAGAGTGAAGCTGAGCGGTGTGAATCTCAGCGAGGTGATGTGTACTAAAATTAACCACGGGCTGGAAGGGGCCTTGTGGAGATGGATGTGCGGGAGTTGGGGAGTATTTGGCATGAGAGGCAGTAAAGTAAAGTAAAGGAACAAGACGAGGGAGTATGCGATGTGGTTCCTCCCGCCATCATGTACCCTCAGTCCCCCACACCACTCAGTCCAGCGCAAGTCATTTCCCTTCGACGCATATACTCTTGATTAAAAGCATCAGCCTTCAAAGGAGACATGTCTGAGAGATATTCCCCCGCTCTCTCTTCCCATAAAACGTGGCACCGTACTCCTACCCGTCCACCCTCCACCACTACTGGCCTCTCCTCATCTTATGAATTTCCATGCCTCACAACACACCTATAAAACCTTACATTTCCTCTTCGCTGCTTCCTAAACCCTGTAGCGCTTAAGACTTCCGGAATTCTTGATCCTCAGTTCTCTAGCCTTCTAACTCCCTCACAGAATAACTATAACTTCTACTCTTCTAACTCCTTGACTTTCAGCACCTAACAGGAGTATATATTCATAACTAGTACTTCAATTACTGATGCACAAAGATCACATAACCTTACCTCCTCAACACTACCTCCTTCAAGTCACCTCAGCCTAAACTTCCCCCTCCTGGGTAATCCAAACTGGGCACTCCCTCCTCAAAAAACATGTTATAACAGTATGTGGCTGGGTCTCCAAGTGTGTGTGTGTGTGTGTGTGTGTGTGTGTGTGTGTGTGTGTGTGTGTGTGTGTGTGTGTGTGTGTGTGTGTGTGTGTGTGTGTGTGTGTGTGTGTGTGTGTGTGTGTGTGTGTGAGTTTGTACAGTGTTATTTTCTTTGTGGTACGTGAAGATTTTAGGTAATCTCTCTCTCTCTCTCTCTCTCTCTCTCTCTCTCTCTCTCTCTCTCTCTCTCTCTCTCTCTCTCTCTCTCTCTCTCTCTCTCTCTCTCTCTCTCCCTCTCGTCACCCAATATTCGTCAGCCTCTCATAAAACTTAACTTTATTGAGGATGAAACGAGGCTTTGACAGACTGCCTGAGGCCTGAACCGTCGCCTGGCCCGGAAAATCAGGAGGAGGAGGAGGAAAGACTAAATGTAAACACAAAGACCACGAAAGAACACAAAGAAAAACCAGCAACCACAAACCTATCGACACATAAAACGCTATTGTGTAATAAACTAAAGTAATTTCATCACCAAGAATATGGAAAAAAAAAAAAAAAGTGTAGCATTAGATCAAACCTACACGCACCGGCATTACGGAAACAAGGACAGGTTAAAGCAATGGAGAACTAATAACTTCAAACATAGATACGAACTCCCTTGAATGAAGTCTGGCGTATTAAATTACTAATAACATTTTTCTCTTTACTCCTCGAGGGTGAAGTGGGAAGAGAAGGGGAATATAAAAGGAGAGATGCAGAGAGTGCGGAAAGTAATGAAAGGCAAAGCTGTAGAAACGATAACAGGTGGAAAATGGGAAGGAAAGAAGGACGTATAGAGGAAAATGAAAAGAAGAAAGGGAGGTGAAAAAAAAGGAGTTAAAGAGATATATAGAATGGGAGGGAAAGAGGGATGGAAAGAAAAGCGACAGGATGAATAAAGAGAGGAAATTGAAAGGAAAGAGGGATATAAAGGAGGAAAGGAGAGAAGGAGGAAAGGAAGGCTCTAAGACAAATCAAATAAATGTAGATACGATTCTGATACGTTACATGGAATGGAAGATGGAGTGTGAGAGACGCGCAGAGATGAAATAGAGAGGAAGGGACCGGACGAGTAGAAGCTAAGATAAGATAAGAAAGGAAATTTAGAAAGGAAAAAATAAGATAAGAAATCTGAGGAGTCTTGAAAGCTAACACCCACAAGAAAAAAATAAATAAATAAACGGGAGAAAAAATTA
>NC_087156.1:21169496-21409496 GCF_035594125.1 Scylla paramamosain | reverse complement strand
CGAAGCATGAGACCGGTGTTCACAAGTGGTGACACAGTGGAGGTGCCACGTTCCCATACCAGCTAACACCAAAGAGCATTTGTGGATCGAATGTCGCGGATCTGAACTGTTTTACAGCAGTCGTCCCTCACGTCCGGGAAATGAACACACAGAGTGTCAAACTGGCAAACCACAAGTGGAGAAGCTCGCAGCCCACCCAACTGACGCTAGTCATGCAATGAATAGCGAACAGTTTATTCATATATCGTTGTGCAGTGGACACTGAAACGTGAGAAGTGCAACAATATATGTAAATATGTGTATAAGCTGTAGTCAAGTTACCTTAGGTTTTAAGTATAACTGTAAATATGTTTATTGTAGAATAATTAGTGTTTTTGTCCTTAGGGTAGGTGGAACACAATAAGTGTACCTTTGGGCTTTTTCTATATATGTAATCATATATGTAAACTTGTTTAAATAGAGAGAGAGAGAGAGAGAGAGAGAGAGAGAGAGAGAGAGAGAGAGAGAGAGAGAGAGAGAGAGAGAGAGAGAGAGAGAGAGAGATAACACGCACCATACATCCACATACTGCCTTACTCTGCTTTTTCCGTGTTATAAAGGCCACGTTCCAACCAGTAGTATTCTAACCTATAAAGTTAAGTCGCATTTACAACAACTTACGGTTCCCCAAATATATCCTTCGTAGATACACAAAACCCTCTAAAGTAAAGCATGTCAATAATACGAGGTGTCTGGTAACCTGTGAACGCATATCTGTACTCGTGCCCCTTCTCTCCTTGCAGGGAACATGAAGACCTACTGGCTGATGGACTGCGAAGGCCGCCAGTCAGTGAAGGGCCAGAACATCGAGAACATCGGGGAGGAGCGGCGGGGATCAACGGCCTCAAGTACCTACTTCCCCATCACCTTCCAGGACGTGAAGAAGAGCTCCCTCACCACAGCGGCCACCCTCACACCCACCAACACCCTCACCACCACCACCGCCGCCAACAAAACCACATCTCAGACCACGCCCTCCGCCAGCAATAACCACGTCTCCAATAACAACAGCCACTCCCACCCGCCCATCGACGTTCACCGAGTTCCATTAGACAAGCCTAGAGGTGAGTGGATCTACGTGAGGATGAGTCAGATCTTCCTTCCTCCTCCTCCATGCACGTGGATGCTTTACCCGTGTGTGTGTGTGTGTGTGTGTGTGTGTGTGTGTGTGTGTGTGTGTGTGTGTGTGTGTGTGTGTGTGTTCTAAAACCCTCATGAGTAAAGTTGGCATTAATAACCTTAGGAAAAAAAGAAAAGAAAGAGCAGTATGCCCATTCTATCACCTCCATCATCACCTTCCTTCACTACCTCATAATACCTCTGTGTGTGTGTGTGTGTGTGTGTGTGTGTGTGTGTGTGTGTGTGTGTGTGTGTGTGTGTGTGTGTGTGTGTCCACCAGCCTCTAGTCAGCCTCGATCTGTGGTATCTTTGCAGAGCCAGTGGTGCCAATTCCCGAGCCGCTTGAGTAAACAATGCGCAGGTAAGGGGATCAGCTTAATAGCGCACACCTGGAGAAGGAGAAGGAGGATGAAGGGCAGGGGAGGGATGGACGCACCACGCCTCCCGTACCCTTACTCTTGATTCCTCTTGAGTTACTTAGTGCTTTTTAAACTGATCCTCACCTGCTCACAGTAGTAGAACACCTGGCCATGCTTGTATCAGGTGCTCCGCGGGGATAGGGAATGAATAAGGGAAGGGAAGAGCAACACAGCAAGTGAAGAACAATGTGTAATGGCTGTAGATGGAGGGGAAAGGGGAGTGCGAGTTTGGGTAGGGTGATGGAGGTGAAGAGAAGTGTTAGCAAGTGTTCAGTACCGCGGAGGACCTGATGTGCGAGTATAATGTGATTGTTCCACCTCAGATCCGATACTATTCTCGTTTTGAGTTAGAGTTGGCATCTCTCTCTCTCTCTCTCTCTCTCTCTCTCTCTCTCTCTCTCTCTCTCTCTCTCTCTCTCTCTCTCTCTCTCTCTATCCATCTATCTATCTATCTATATATCTATTTATCTATCTATCTATCTATCCATCTATCTAATTACCTATCTGTATATCTATCTATCTATATAGTCTCCTGCAACGCCAGCACCACGCACATCCATCCTATATCTCCACCACCGCCACGCTCGCAGCATTCACCAAGCACCGTGTGTGTGTGTGTGTGTGTGTGTGTGTGTGTGTGTGTGTGTGTGTGTGTGTGTGTGTGTGTGTGTGTGTGTGTGTGTGTACGTGTTTGCGTGAAGGTCCGTACGTCTGGAAGCGTGGTAAATTACAAAGAACATTTCGTAATTTGCATATCATAAGCAGAGTTAATATGACAGAGAACCAGACACACCTGGTTCTCCCCACCTTGATGCACCTGTGCCCTCCTCACCTGTGCATTGCACCAAGTTCTTCCTTAATGAACCTAATCTCAGAAACATGAAGATATTCCGTTCAATACTTCATCAACGCAAAGCTCGAGTGAAAGAGCCACGTACATCTCTCTCCCCATGAATACCTTCATGGAAATAGATGCATAGATTTAATTCCTTTAACTGAGGCACATTTTCTCATTGGTTTTAGGGCACCAGTGTTACAGTGAGTGCGCAGGCAGTAGTAAATATGAGTAGCTTTACAGTGTCAGTCATCAGCAGTCTTATCCAGCGAATAGTGCATTAGTTTGGTTTTATTCTGAGTGAGGCGGGTGGAGGCGAGGCAGGACGAGGAAAAATAAAGTTGTAGACCTTAAGGAGGAGCTATCTTAGGTCTCATAATTTTTTTTCTTCTCATTAACTCATCACGGTCTTAGCTCAGTTATACTATTACCATCAACATCACTATCTCTGTCTCTCAAGACAGTTTTCCAAATAGAACCTACCTTATTTTTAATACATCGTGTTTTTTTTTTTTTTTGTTTTTTTTAAGACAAATGTCTGCGTTCATTCTTAGCGCACTGTCTGTGGGCCTTCCTTGCAATTAAGATGCCGATGAGGTATCGAAGCCTTGAACCTCTAAAGAATGAGGCCTGATTTGGGAAGACAGGAGTAACTCATTAATTAGAGAACGTTCATTATCACCCGTCAGAGTGAGATTATCTTGATAGCTGCCTGGGAAAGTAATGAGACAGGTGAAGAGAGATTGTGTGTGTGTGTGTGTGTGTGTGTGTGTGTGTGTGTGTGTGTGTGTGTGTGTGTGAGCTCGTGTGTGTGTGTGTGTGTGTGTGTGTGTGTGTGTGTGTGTGTGTGAGCTCGTGTGTGTGTGTGTGTGTGTGTGTGTGTGTGTGTGTGTGTGTGTGTGTGTGTGTGTGTGAGCTCGTGTGTGTGTGTGTGTGTGTGTGTGTGTGTGTGTGTGTGTGTGTGTGTGTGTGTGTGTGTGTGTGTGTGTGTGTGTGTGTGTGTGTGTGTGTGTGTGTGTGTGTGTGTGTGTGTGTGTGTGTGTGTGTGTGTGTGTGTATGTGTGTGTGTGTGTGTGTGTGTGTGTGTCTGTGTGTGAGCTCGTATGTTTGTATTTGTTCATCGTAACAAAGCAGTGAACCGCTGAATTGGGCCCTGAGCAGTCCAAGATACGCGTAGAGGATTTTCTTTAAGATGTCTGGCTACTGTTGTTCCAAACACTGTAATCCCTGGCCGTTTGCCGTCAGATTGTAGCTGTTCTTGTTTTTCACAGGTCGCAGCTTTTCCAATGTGGGATTCTCAAGCCTGGCACTCCCAACTTTTGACGCACCAACCTCTATCAGGAATTCTCCCACAGAGGAGAAGCACCTGTCCTTCCCAGCACCGGAGCGGCTGGAGCGGGTTCGCAGCACCACCCACGAGAAGCCCTCCAAGAATCTCCTCGCCCACCCCACCCATCCCTTCCACGCCAATCACCAGCAGAACCACACACCGCTGCCCGATGTCCTCATAGACTACCACCACTCCCACGACGGCAAGATGGCGGCCAGCACCTTACACAAGGTGAAAGTCACGCTAGCCACGCCCATGGACGGCAAGGTGGTGGACATCACGGGCCAGCCAGACATGGTGGACCGCGGCACCTCCCCCATCGTGTCTCACACCGGATGCTCCTCGTTCACCACCAAAAACAGGGTGCAGAGCCACGCCTGCCTCATACTTTAACATTAGCTGTCGGCGGTCCCTCCACCTGTAGGCACCTGTAGGCTCAGTTTCACTGCCTGGCGTTGGTAGCGTCGCCACCGGTGCGTTCATTACCGCCGGTGCGGGAGGCACCACCGTCATCGCAGCGGCGTAAGTGGCGACCGTGAATAAGAGGGACAGGGACACACATTATATCTTGACACACCACTCACTCACGTATAACTTCACTGTCACCACACCTTCATCACACTGTTCGCAGTGCCGTCCGTCCCCACCGTCGAGAGCATCGCTGGGTGGAGCCTAGCATCTCTCCGGCCCCTCCCGGCGCCACGCGCTGCGGCACATCACCGACAGGCGCTGAAGGGACTAGGTGTCGATGTAGAATACAGTGCTGTTTGTAATACTCTTATTTGATTCGATAAATGTTTTATACGCATATCCCTATATATATGAATATTACTAAAATATATTTTCCCACAATTGTGAACGGATGAATTGTATATGAATATTTCTGTGCACAGTGTTTCTCAAACAAAACTACGATAACGCAATCAGTCGTTGCATCCTCGTGCCCACACACTCGCTGTGTGGGTCCCAGCAGCGGTGAGGTTCCCAAACCAGTGAGCATTGGTATCTCTGAGTGGAAGGAGCTGTCTGTCACTCCATGTAGGGCTGCCGGCGGACCTGCGCAGGAGTCCCGTAGAAAAGTCAGTGCCATGGGCAGCTACAAAGAAAAGCTCGCCAAGCAGCAGGCCTGTCAGCTGCCACACATTTGACTTGTGTGTTCAGCATGGCACACGTGTGATGCCGCGGAGACAGATCTGGCTGAGCCTCGGAACACATCGCAGAACAAGTTCCTTTGTCCTTGTAGAAAGCTTTTATGTTTTTGTACACTGATAATTCTGTGTATTATCATATGTATATTGTTAATACATTAAAAAGTGTAAATTTTCTGCACATAGACAAGAGTAGAAACTAATTTATTTACGGTGTTGTGGGCGCGACCTCAGGTGGTGGCAGAGAAGGGTCCCTGCGGGACGGAGAGTACGCCTCTCACCGCCCTTGCGGGTCTGTCAGGGTTCACACAGCATCCCATCTGGACGCAGGGTGGCGAAACTTTACCGAAGAAAATAAATAAATGATTAAAGTATTGTAATAACACAGAATTTCACCCAAAGTCTGAAGAACTGGTAAACACAAGCCGCACGATAGGGTGACAGAGTCATGGTGGAAGATGCGGTGTCTGAAGCACCTGTGCGGCTGGCGGCTGACACCCAGCGTGATAAAATGCCCGTCACTTCAACTAGCTAGATGCATCACACGTCATATTTAACAAGTGGGCGATAGAGGCAGTTTTTTTTCGTAACCGTCAATCAGCTGGCCAAAAAGAGTACGTGGCCAGCTTCCTGGATGTTGCCGGAAGCCTTCCAGCAGCGGCAGGAAACTCCCTCGCCACATACCTCAGGCACAAGTTCCAGCGGATGGCGAAGAGAAAATTAGACAATTTCTTGCAAGACTCGCACTCGATTATTATTTTACCACAAACTGACGAGGGGGTGTAGGGCTAAAATCAAATATCTAGTGATATGGTAAGTCGTTAATCCGCACAGAATTATCGGCATTGTAGGCGCCACACGCACCGCCGCACTCTTACTACGCCTTCACAGTGCTGATGTAGCAACAATAATGATGTAGTTCACTTCACACGGAAAAACAAGAATCAAAATGTTAGAACTCTATTTTTATTTATTTATTTTTTTTATTATTATTGTTTCTGAAATTTTTAATGAATCTAAGAAAACTGTTTGATTCTTGAAGTAACAGCAGAGATTTCTACGTATTTAAGGAAAAGTGTTGTACGCATGGTACACATTAATTTTTGGCGTCACTATGATGTACTAACACACACACACACACACACACACACACACACACACACACACACACACACACACACACACACACACACACACACACACTTCACCCCGCTTATCAAAAAGAGCAATTAAAATAAATGAGTAACAACTTTTTTTTCTTTCGTACCGGTGAAAGATGCCGCCTTGGGTGACGCGTGGTGAAGCTCGCAACACAACAAAGCACAACACAACATAACACAGCATAACACAACACAGCCGCGGTGGAAGACTGAGGTTTGTGCGTCATTAAGTGCACGAGGCGCGCTTACCGTTTTCATTCATTCCTGGCAGGAATTCTAAAGTAGGAAATGTATGTCTGTCAATGGGACAGGATGAGGCAGGAAAGTTGGGGTAAAGGGATGGAGGAATGGAAGGCTGGGAGTTACTGGAGTGGAAGATCATTCCATGTTCAGTCTGTTGGGTGTTCTCTCAGTCTTTCGGTCAAGGAGTTTTCAAGTTATAGGCCACCAGCCAGTGCTGGGTAGCGAATCGTGCTTCGACAGGTCGGCAGCTGACACCCGTTGTGTTGTTTGGTTAAAAGTCAAGTTTTGTACTTTTACTTCTTTCAGCAAGGTTACTTGGCGATTATTTTTCCATGTTTTCAGTCACATCCCTTTCTCCGCCCTCTCATCGTAGTGAATTTCACAGTTCATATATTGTTGCTGCGGCAGACGGCTACTGTTCCTTTCCCATAAAGTTGTCCTATCAGTCTCTCCTCCACATCATTCCCTCTCACCATGGAGGACGCCATTCATCCATACTGATATATACGAGTACAGTGGACTCGGAAACTACATATCAAACCCTCCTCTTGAAGTAATACATTTTAGCCTTTCACATTCCACTGCAGGGTTGCATTTTTCTACCGTTGTTTTCATGGTCACTGCTCCGATGGTATTACTAACCGTACGTTTCTTTCCTTTCGGCACCACTGCTAAGGAATCTTATATTTTGTTTCACTTTCTAACTCTTTGAAATTCCTCTCTTACGGCACGGTAATGAGAGGGATTGTTGTCTTTGTTCAATTTTGTACTATACTTCTTGTTCAGTCTCCTTTTTTCTCCGTTTTCTTCAATGTCTGGCCTCGCTACCATCTCAAGCCAGCTCTTTACTCCGCCATCATGCTACATCCAAGTCCCCACCCAGGATGAACACTTGTGTTGTTGTTAGAAGCCAGTTGCCTTGTATACAATATATTTTTGAAAGTACATGAAAAACAGTAAGAAATGTTAGGTGAGGTTGTTAAATAGCAGGGATATAGAAGCGCGTAGTGGAAGATTGAACTAGTACGCCGCGCAGCAGTCGAAGGTTGGTCACTCGTAATGTTCACGGGACAGAAAGGACAGGGACAGGAAGAGGCCAGAAGGGTGTGGAGGTACTCGAGGAAACTGGTTGTGAACGATAGAAGAGTAATTATAACGGCTAGCTCTGGCTGGTGACAAGAAAGATAACATCACGTTATGTAGGCTGCGCAAAGGTAGGTTTGAGAGGCCCTGGCTGAGTGCAGGCTGCGAGGGCTCTCCCAGTGACTGGCTGGGGGAGCCTAGCATCCAGTCACACTGATCAGATCGTGTTCTTCTGCAACACAGCTCAGGTATGCTTTCCGTTTACCCAGTCGCCTTACTTTGATGGAGTTCTATCTTATGAACGTTGGGTTCTTTACCTTATGCTCTCATCTGATGTCAAGTGGTATGCCAACACCCCAGCACCACCACCACACTGAGGACTAACTGACCGGGCTCTCGCTGCACAGAGAACTCACGTCTTAGTCTCACAACAACATCCACTACTGGAAATTATATAAAAGCATAAATAAATAATCCATACGAAACTCCTCGGTTTTGATGTGAGGCTTTTCTCCAATCCCCGTATTACACAATTCCGTAAGAACCGTGAATCGTGGCACATCCGTGGATCAGTTCAGTATGTACAGTTTGCATGAGTAATATTAAATAAGATGTGGATCCTCAACAATGTTGCGATGTACAACTGTGAGCAGTGCACTCGGTGACGGGGTGACATCAGCATCAATTTGATTCATTCATTCAAATTTATCCAGTTTTCGTATTGATGTTTTTGTACATGTAATTCACAACTCTATAATGTTTTACCCTTTTGAATACACATTGTTTCACCTTAATTTATTTCAATAAAATGACGGTGTTTCGACGCAATAAATTACCACAATCTTACCAATCAAAAATTATCATAATTGCCTTCCAAACCTCCTTCATGCTTTCTTATTCTAAGTGTTTTTGGCGTCGATAGATATGTACCTACCACGTTGTTGTATAAATATACATGGCCAACGAATATATATTTTATAGTCGTGCAATACATAAAGCCCCACTGTACCAAAGCTGTTGTGATAGATATAGCAAAAAATAAAGTCTTATGTTACATGATGTGCTTTATTACTCAGCGTCTCGATGGTTACAATGCTGCCACACGTCTTGCTGCGATGACTCAGCATAAGTCGCACAAGTAAGTACACAGTATGTTGTACGCAGAAAACATACAACAAAAGAGATAAATAACGGTAAAAATGTCCTCCGTGGCATATATTGTAATTCATTAATTTTTAGTTGAGAGAGAGAGAGAGAGAGAGAGAGAGAGAGAGAGAGAGAGAGAGAGAGAGAGAGAGAGAGAGAGAGAGAGAGTGGGGGAAACAGCTCCAACAATATTTACACCCTAGCCTAGCCGCAGAATAACACTCCGTGAAGGAACACCCTTAACACCACAGCGGACTGATTTGCCTGCCGTCCACCGTATCGAGGCAACGCTGACAGCTGGAACCGACCTTTCCTGAACACACCGCAACAAGAAAGAAAAGGAAGGAAAGCAAAGAAGAAACCAACACTGAGAAAACTTTATATAACCACGTTCTAGTAATTCTGTGTGTGTGTGTGTGTGTGTGTGTGTGCAAACAAGGCCAACGGACAGTATATACAAGTGAGGCGGGGCTCGGGCACCCATAATTGGATACATTTACAGAATTACACCTGTCTTACTCTAGCGAACGAGAGAGAGAAAAAAAAGAAGAATAAATTAATAAGTAAAATCCAATAAATAGCACCACACACATCACTGCAATATACACCAATACCGTCATAACCTTCCTCCTCCTCCTCATCATCATCATCATCATCATCATCATTTTTGACGTACAGAACTAAGCTAAGCATGAGGTGAACTTGCTGACGAGTAATTATAAGCTAGAATGAGACAAGCGTCACTCTGAAATAACACCCTTAATCAGGCCCTGCTGCTGTTCCCGACCCTCCGGAGACTATCACAGTTACAGCTTCTAATCAACGACAAACTTAACCAAACCAAAGTCACCTGGGCAGTGTGCAGAGGACAGTCCAGCTCGTCTTGACGCACTATCACCGGGTTCAGTACCATATTCTGAAACACTTCTGCGTAGCACCTTAATTACTTTCAAAAGGCTCTGGTTGAAGTATACGGATTTTCAAGGATGTTTTAGCGGTTCTAGTGAAAGATTAACAAGATTTCTACATTATTAACAGGAGAATCACTCTTGAGAAACCGGCTAATCGTCTCTATTGCCTTTGAAATTATCGTGATAAGAGAGCAGTGTTTCAGAATACGGGGCTAATCACACCAATACCAAGGGAACCACGTTGTCTGCTCGTGCCGACTGAGGCTGCTGACTAGAAGTGACACGAGAGACCCTGGCGACGGAACCCTTAACTCAACTCACTGACCCTCTGAGGTGACTCCTGATGCGCGGTTTCACGAATGGTGATGTCACACTTACGACTAATTAACAACACGTGAGGAACACTGATGAGGTAAACAAGGAGGTGGTGAAGAACTCGCATCAAGGCAGTGACGGAGGAAATATTGAAAAGTATACCCGAGGAAATGTTTGATCACATTCTACGTCTGGCACCTCTCTCGACTAATTGTAACAGGCTGTACTGAAAGTAATTGGAATTATCAGGAGTGTTTTCATGATTCTGGTGATAGTTTAAGGATTCTGCACCATCAGTGGGGAAAACACCCAATAGAACTCGACTAATCATCTGTATACGTGGTCTTTGAAAATAGTCCTCACAACAGCCGAAACTGTTTCAATACACGACTGAGGGTAAGGAGATACGGGCTCTCTACTTAATAATTGCATTCATCATGTTTTATACCAATTATGATCAGTCGTCACTTCAATTCATTTTCTAACTTCAGCTGTCCTAATTCTACCTAAACAAACCTAACTTTTCCTTGAAAAAGAACCCCACATCTCCTTAATCTCATCTAGAATTAATAATAACTTTCACATAGATTAATTTACAGAAACACGAATGAGAGGAAGCAAAGTGGCAAAATTAGATACTTTGATTCACGTGGTAAAATTCTGATTGAAAGTCTTTGTGGCAGTGTATATATATATATATATATATATATATATATATATATATATATATATATATATATATATATATATATATATATATATATATATATATATATATATATATATATATATATATATAAAATGAATGCTTTGAAATCGATGATATATTTAGTTGAAGAAATAAATGCAATGAATCACTCAGCATAAATTTTACTACTTTACATTCAATATAATACCCAGACAAATTTCAGCTTTGATTTACACGTTTTGTCTCGGCTACCCACCTAAAAAGTATGTTAGCCTGGTACACAGACAGATGTATATAAACAGATAGACAGATTTCCAAACTCTTGACATGTCCAAATATTTTACCTTCACGCTCCAACAGCATCTGAACACATACACAACAAAAAAAAAAATTTCAGGGACATACCACATACACACAGCAAAGGTATAGACTTCTGTACACAAGCAGCCTGACCCGTGTGACTGAGATTCTTATCATGAATACCGTGGAGGCAACAAATCAACATGACGGTTGGTGATGTGATGACGTGACCAATACTGAATCTATGTCCTGCCCTGGAAATAGGACTGGCGGTTCAGAGCAAAGGCAAGAGGCAAGACTATAGAATAAACTTGGGAAGAAAGACGCCGACTCACTGCTATCAAGGGGATTTTAACCTGGATTTCCCCTTACGGATTGAAGTAACAGTGAAAACAACGTTGTACTCTGGCTTGGCACAGGAATAGGTAAGGTCCTGGACTGAGTGGTGCAGATCTAGTCTAATTAAAGTTTACTACACTGACGACGAATGAACATGTCAGAGAGAGAGAGAGAGAGAGAGAGAGAGAGAGAGAGAGAGAGAGAGAGAGAGCTTGTGTGGTAAAGGCAGAAAAAGAAATCACAGGACATCACTTTGACTCCAGGACTCATTACGGCATGGGAATGTACTGCCTGCACCGCTGCCACATCAACACACGCCGCAGGTCATCAGCAAGAGTGGCGCCACTTTGTTTTGGTGAGGAACTGCGCTCCCCGTTCACTGAGGTAGCTGTCACAATGCGCAGTGTCGTCCACGCCGCATAATGTGTCATTTGCTATAAGTTTTACATTCAGCGTGTCTCTATAGTGTTTCTCTACAGGCCAGTATTCTGAAACGTTTTGCTTTCTCACCACGACTATTTTCAAAGGCCACAGAGATGATTAACCTGATTCCTAAGAGCGTTTCTCCTGTTAATAATGTAGAAATATTGTTAATCTATCACTAGAACCACAAAAACACCCTTAAAAATCCGTGTGACCTTAATTAGAGTCTTTTGAATGTAGGGGAAGTGATGCACAGAAGTGTTTCAGAATACTGTCCTGTGTGCCTTATGTCGCACTGCACAAGCGCTCCACGCCGCGCACTACTCGCTACTAACAAACCCTACCGGCGGGTATGAAGCACTCGACGAACAATATTAGAAAAACAGAATGTTTTATCGCGATGACTTTAGGATATTTAGAAACGTGTTAAGATATTGCGTAACGTATAAGCTGAACTACCTTTACCAAAGAGTGACTACTATTCTTTCTCGAAAACAGTGGATATTTTCACCAGTGTCCTGCTGTAAATCAGCATACTCTCCCAACTGCAGCTTCTTATATGTGTAAACAAATTTTCTCCCTAAACAAGCATATAAATATTCATAGGAATCGTCTAGTTTAACAGAATGTGCAATGCTTTATACGTCATCCTGTATATAAGAAATCTACGGTAATGTTTTAGGCATACTCGTACTATAAATGGGCAAAGACAGAAATAATTAAATAAAAAAAAGAAGATAAGAAATCGAAACCACTAAAATTTCCTCTACTTACACTACAGTCATACAGGAGGCAAGATGTTCCTTGCATGTAAAGTAATCTAAACAAATATAATGTGAATCGAAGAGAATGATTATTACGCAAGAGTTTCCTGAGAGATGGAAAATATTCCAAGGGTTCCCATTGAACAAACAGGTTGACACAGGCAGAGGTCGCAGATCTGGGATAAATAACACCAAATGGAGCAAAAATTAAGAATTTGGACATAATGAAGTGTCAATAAATTCTTTCTTCACTTTAAGATCTGCAAAGTTGAACCACTGTATGCAGATAGATTAGAATGTAACACATCAAAATCAGACCCCCGACCTGCACTGTCAACAAAAGGCTGACAGTGACGCCATCTGTGGCTGCTACCGTAATCATGTTATCATTGGTTCAAGTCACCCTAGTATTCAGTATTTACCGAGTGGTCTGTGGAGACTTGAGCTACACTACTCCATCCTGATGTCATTCTTACATCGTGTGCTGCGCTTTGAACTTAGCGGGAGCCGGCAGAAGAGCTTCCATATTTTTGTTGATGACAGCGCGTGGAACCTCCCAAGAGTTGTGTTCCACGAAGTCAACCATAACAATATTGGCGCCTGGCGTCCCGCTAGGCAGACCCTTCACCCAGTCGGGCAACACCTGGTTGGTTGGGATGGCTAGGTTCGCCTCCAGGTTGCCACATAAGCGCCTCGCCAGGTAGCTCCCCGTGGGCGTCAGAACACACCTGCAACAATTAGCGGTCACATCTTACACTGCGTAACCATGAAACAAATATAATAGTATATTTTCTATTTCTTGTGTCAGAAATTAAACAAAATCTTAACAAAATGAGAAGGAATAGAAAATAAGCGTCCACTGCTTGTCTGATGCATGCACTGTGCTGGACTACAGACTTGTCTGTAGTCCAGCAGTTACAGATGCCTTGACCAAAACATCTGTAAGCTGCGTGCATGTGCATGCCTTAATGTTCAATAGCGTGATACTTACTTAAATCTATTGAAATTTACTTAAAGACACTAAAACAAACTCAAGTGTTGTGACCTGCAGTACAGAAACCCAAAACTTTATCTTGGGACCGGATAATCATTATGGTTCTGACATCCAAGGCCCTGTACTTTCGTCTTCCTGGCTAGGGGTTCAATCCCGACTACGGTTCTTATGGCCAAAGATTTATCTCACCTTCAAAAATCAATTTCTCAGTGTCTGTATGAGTACCCGAGAGGGAAACTACACGATTACTATGGAAAGGAAACCAAGACATTGAAAGCCTCAATCCTTTCCTGCAACCCAACACGTTACATCTCCATCCTCGTCCTGCATGTCTGGCAAGAGTAAAGAGAGAAAGGAGACGAGGGAAAGAGGCATACTGCGTGACGAAGAAGGTGTCAGGGTCGCGAGCTGCAAGTCTGGCCCGCAAGAATCTAAGCATGGAGGACACAGTGACGGCGGCGGGCCAGGGGTTGGGAAGGGTTTCGCTGGGCCATAGCCACGAGGCGGCGTCCTCCCCCGCTGCGTGACGGTAGAACACCAGTACCTGCATGGGAGCACACCTTGGTGACACTGGTGTTAGTGGTGCTTTTACAGATGACAGAATGAGCGGATATTATAACGAGGTGCATTTGTTTCTTGCAATGATCTTTGTAATGATTATCGGCAGTTATCTTCCATCCTGCAGGAACTATGTAATATGATTGTGAAGATTGAAAAGTATGTTACATCTGGAGTATTTTTATCTTCTGAATATGTGTGTCGTGGAAGAAGAACGTGATTTATCATAATGTAGTATTCTGCACATTCTTGTTGATGAGCATTCCTCAAAGCTATCCACTTCTTGTATCTCATCCCATGTCCCGCCTGTTACGCCTCTCCATGCAGTGAGTTAGTTACCTGGTGCTTGAGCCGCGCCAAAATATCGAGATTGAGGTTCTGTAGGTAAGTGAACACCGGGCAGAGTGTGGTGGCGAAAGTGGACCTAAGTAAGGCGATGAGGGCGGCGTGGTCATCCATCTCCAGGCCGTGAAAGTGTTGGAAGTCAAGGAGCACCACCTCGCCGGGATGCTGAGCCAGGAAGAGACGCACCTACGGGATGGAAATGTTAAGTAGCAGAGGAAAAAAAAAGTACAGGACGCAGTGTTGTGCGTGAAAATATGGTGGTGAGAAGCAGAAGTCCCTTTTTATTCTTACGTTTCGGCTGTTGTCTTCCGCAGAGAGTGTACGAGCTGGGAGGTCTGTGTATATTGAAAGAGTAAATTTGCTCATCGAACAAAATAAACTCGTAATGTGCATATCGCTTGTGATCGAAAGACGAAAAAGATGACCAAAGCAGAATAGACAAGGAAATGGAAAGCTATAATGGTGGTGGTGGCGACGGTAGTGATGAGGGTGGCTGTAATGCTGGTGACGATGGTGATGTTGCCTGCACTGATGGTTGTGGTGAGGAAAGTGATGATAGTGACTGTCATAATGCTGGTGAGCGGTGGTGATAAGGGTGATGGTGGTAGTGGTGTTGATGGACATACCTCAGACAGGAGAGGCTGCAAGTCGGCGCCGAAGAGACCATGAACGAAATAGAACTTGGAGCCTCGCGCCGCTACTCGTATGTCGAAGTACCTGAGGAAGAGAGCAACGTTGGCAAGAGGGCACGGTTAACACCGGGCAAGTACAATGGAGAAAAATCTAACCTGAGTGATGAAAATGAAGAACTGTATGCGTGTATCAGATTTTTTTTTTTCTTTTTTTACCTGAAGATGAATACTTTTCTATGTTGTCGAAAGTCACCAGTTTTCTGGGGTTTTTTTTTTTCATGCATTTCTTATATCAGGGTAGAGTTTTTCCAATAGTACCTTTAATAACAAGTAACGGACATGACAATAAAACAGTGAATGCATCAACAACTTTACAATGACATTAAATTTTTATAACATGACTCTGGAAAGATAAACCAGACACCAAACAAACTTACAAGACCTAGTAGACGGGGAAGTAAATTTTGTCCTATTTCTTACAATGGACGTGTTTAGTTTACCTTCACTGATCGGTGGAACAAGCAAACCTCTCCATGACAAGGTAGGCCTCCACTGAAGACGGTACATAATAAATCAAGTTGAAGACAATTACGATACAACTCAGACATGAACACAGAAACACTGGAACACGCAAGCCTCTTTACCACAATAATACAATTACACTACAAACTAGGTATGAAGGACGGGCAACAGCGAGGTATAGTTAATGAGTGCAGTGTAATGAAGCGCTGAATGATGGTAGCTTCTCTGCGTGCACCGATGGACTGTTGCTACTCACAAATTGAGTTAAATACCCCTTGAAAGTACACGCCACAGTGCACTGTCGTTTTCAGAAAGATCAATAATGTGCGTGTGTATGTGTGTGTATGAATTATGCATCGGAACACGGCAAAGTACACACAATATGATGATCTGATATCCATTTCCAGTAATTAGGGAGAAAGTGGACGGGTGGGAGGAGTAATGGTTCCCACCTCCCCCCCACAGGGATCAATGCTTGCCCAGGAACACTCAGGAGCAGCGGGACTCATGCATAATTCGGGCCCCGAGCGGCGATTCCTCGTAACTTCTCAGATGGTCACGTGTTTTGTACCACCTGTTCACGGAGAATTAGGCACACACACACAAACACACACACGCCTTAAAAGAAATATGTGGCATTCCCACAGAGGGGAACAGATCACTGAAGTAGCATACGTAGAGCTGAAATCGTGCTAAAAATATCCACAGATTTAAAAAGAAAGAGCTATAAAACAGTATTAAAGCATGAGGTACAGAGAACTTGACTTCTTCATAAAAGAAACACTACATAAGAACAATAGTTAGAACACACACACACACACACACACCAGCCTACCTAACACCATGACGAAGCTGTTCAGTGACGGTTGTCCGCTGAGTGACGGACCAGCGGAGGAGGGCGGGGCGGGCCAGGCAAGGAACCACCCTCATCAGTCCCTTCACCGGGTCTGGCGCGTCGGGTGCCACCTCGCTCTCGGGATTAAGACTGTAGCTGAAGGAGTCGTGCGACCCTGCGGAATGCACACAAGCTGTAGATGGCAATATGGCGGCGTGACGCTGGGAAAATACGACTATCTTTCATTAAACACGAAAAAGGGAGGGGATGGACAAGAAGAAAAAAAAAAAAAAATAGAGACCTCCATGCATTCGTGAGAACTGGACATGTAACCTAATGCTGTCTTACGCATTACTTAAGATACACACGCACACATTAGAACACGTGCTTACCTTGCCTTGCTCCTCTCTCTCTCTCTCTCTCTCTCTCTCTCTCTCTCTCTCTCTCTCTCACACACACACACGCACACACACACAAACACACAACCACATTCACTAAATGAAGGAGAATCACTAGGTAGGTACACTGTTCACACCACTTACTATATAATACACGTCCCAGGATGAAGGGGGCGCCACACCCTGCCAGTGTAGTCACGTCGCCCCACGCCCCTCGTCCCATTACTCCTGTGTACACAACGCAGCCGCGATGAAATGACTGGGGCAAAGTATTCGTTCCCATGCATACCTTATTAGTCACTTATTACTGCCCAAACTGTACGTCTCTTTTTATTGCTCGGGGGCTTTCGTCGTCTTTGTTCGAGGACACTCCTCTTATTTGCGTGATCTTGACTCGACGCTTATACGAAGGCCAGAACATAGCGGCAAGAGCATGAAAAGTTGAGTGTGTGTGTGTGTGTGTGTGTGTGTGCGTGTTCAGTACTCAGGATGGTCGAACAGGTGGGTCATAATCTACGGGAAGGAATTCTGTCGTGGTGCATCGCTACATTCCCAAGGTCGTGCTGGTGCCGCGCAGGCCTCGGCGACACGACCCTCACACTTCCAAGTCACAATTTCACCTTATTTGATTACAAGGAGCACGCTTTGCACATTTTCCTGTCAATCCTTTTTAACTTCTAGCTACTAGTAAACAAACGAGGGAATAAATCAGTGTGTGCGTACATGGTGCGTGGTGCACTGACTCAGGAAAGAGTGAGTCAGATTTGGAGCGATACGAAGCGGCGTCCGAAGCAAATCCGCTACATGTTAGTAGATAAAATAAATGAATAGATAAATGAATAGTACATTGATAAGCAAAGGAATGAATAATTAATGATAATAATGTATTTCTGCAACAGTTCCTCAAGGTTTTACAAAAAATAAATAGATAATTAAAAATGGGACGATACAGCGTGATTCAGCGAGAGTAAAGTCGTAATGTCTCGTTGCGGTATGCGATAATACATTAATGAAGGGCATTAGGGAGCATTAGGCGTGCACGTGACCCGAGCATTTTCATGTGAGTGTGTAGGACGACAGTAAGTGTTCTATGGCCTCTTGAAAGATGGAGAGACGCATAGAGCAGAGTGAAGGCCGCGCCATGCCGCCACTCAACCTTACACGAGTGTTGGTAATTAATGAGTGAGTGCACGGAAGAATTATGAAACCATTAAGCTTCGCCACGGTAGTAAAGACCAACTATCGCTGGAAATATTCATCAAGGGATCGTAACTAGAGCCACATGGGACTGGCCGAGGAAGAAAAGACTCGTAATTGCCGGTGTTAATGAAGTTGTGAAAGTTATTAAAGTAATGAGCATTTCGTACTCCTTTTGTTTTCTACATGTGAGGGAGACTGGCCAAGGGCACAAACATGAATAAAAGAATAGCCTGATCACAATGCCGCTCCCCCTCCCCACCACACACACACACAAAAAAAGTAGAAAATTACGACAATGACCCAGTTTAGTTTCTGAGGCGTCTTGATACTTCACTCATAAAACAGTTCAAGTCGTAGGGAGGAGAAAATACAGAAACAGGAAGAGAGTTTTAGAGATTAACACTGACAGTTATTAAAGAATGAAGATACTGGTTATCTCTTGGATAGATAAAGTAAGGTGGACAGAATATAGGTGAAAGCAAGCACAAAAGTCTTGTGCAGTGAGAAGGGAGTGAGAAGTGCAGTGAGAAGGGAGGCATGCAGTTAACCAATTCAGAAGAGCAGTAACCATGTAAATAACGGTCATCTCCTGTTACGCACCATATACACAATTTGGAAAAGGCACATGTTTTTAAATGGAAGTAACTGAACCTTAGAATACAGACCAGTCTTTCATGCACTACACCATTCCTATCTCCCCACCTGACACGACTCGAAAGGCGCATTCCACAACGATCTGAGACTAAAAACAACTCCAGCAGTAAACCTTAACGAAGCGCAGAGAACTCGCAAAAACTACACTTTTACCTCAAACTCTTAACAAAATTTAGTAAGGTCTTAAATACCAATAAAATAACTAATACTCAATCTCAAAAAAAAAAAAAAAAAACTCTCCGCCATTATTCCTGCAAACTAGGTGTGATTATGGTGGTGGTGATGATGGTGGTGATGTTCCCTGGTTGGTAATGAGTGTGTTGAATGGTGGTGGTGATGGTGATGTTCCTGGTAAGAGTTACGGTGGGTAGTAATGGTGATGGTGATGTTCCTGAGACGAGATATGGTGGATAGTAGTGAGCGTGGTGATGGTAGTGATGGTGATGTTTTCTATCACGAGGTATGGTGAGTGGATGATAAGTGGTGGTGTTGAGTGGTGGTGGTAGTGCTGGTGATAGCTTTGGTGACTCGTGGTCGTGGTGGTAATGATGGTTTTGGTGCTATGTAGTGATGATGGTGATGGTGCTAATGAACACAGTGGTGATAGTAATGAGAGCAGAAGATAATGGCCACAGAGAACCCTGGCACTCAGTAAGAAGACATAAGATGAAATAAAGCTGAGAAAAAACGGTAAATAAATAAATACTTCACTATACATTTCCACCGGACCCGAAATAATACATTACGCAAGAGAATACCGCACCAGGAACACACTTTACTTATTCAGGAACGCAGAGAATTGCCAGTGAGTGACTGGTCTCCGTTATTAATGCTATTCACCCTGCTACTATTGTTATTCTTAGGCAAGCTAGTGATGTTAACCTTCTTCCATCTCCTATTCTTTGCTGTTTTTGGTATCTTTAGTTGGCTGTCTCTTTTGTTACTATTTCTACAGCAGAAGATCGTTTCCAGTTAAGCATTGTTCGTCACAGCTAAGGAGAGATGTGGGAAAGAAGAGGAAGAAATAGAGTTAAGACTGAAGACTAGGATGGGAAGGAAGAAGAGGATAAGTTCTTAATTTTCTTGTGTGTGTATGTGTGTGTGTGTGTGTGTGTGTGTGTGTTTAAAAGATATAATGTATGTGGGGTGGTGACATAAAGGGAATGTCAATTTGTATGCGGTGGGAGGAAATGGAGTGTGTGTGTGTGTGTGTGTGTGTGTGTGTGTGTGTGTGTGTGTGTGTGTGTGCGTGTGTGTGTGTTCTAGTTGCAACAGTGATACTGACGTAGCCACATGTATGAGGAATTCCATTATCCTAGCAACGTTCACCATACACACACACACACACACACACACACACACACACACACACACACACACACACACACACACACACACACATGTGCGTATAAAAACCCCCAAAGGGACCTTGCGATGCCACGATCGTTAAGACCACAACTTATGATACGCTGCCCTTGTGTTCTCCCAGTCAAAAAAAAAAGCCTTGATCCCCCACCACAATGAATTTTTCTTGTGACTCAAGACTTAGCCTCAGTGTTCCTATGAAGGGCCCAAGGGGAGCATGATACACACACACACACACACACACACACACACACACACACACCTATAATAACATTCTACTCCCTTTCTCCTCCCACCTTCCACTCCCCCACCGATTACAAAGTCTGTTTGGTTAAGAACGCGTCCCTTATCTGACGCTTAACTCAACGAGACAAGTTGATTAATCAACCTTTTGTACTACCACTACTACTACTATGCTGCTGCTGCTACTATTACTACTACTACTACTACTACTGTTACTACTACTACTGTTGCTGCTGCTGCTGCTGCTGCTGCTGCTATTACTACTACTACTACTACTACTACTACTACTACATGTACGTAGTTATGACAGCAATATAAGAAAAGAAGACGAAGAAAAAGAAGAAAAGAAATCATCCACGTGATCTAACAAGGACATTTTACCACCTTCCATAACAAGCGTTCTCACTCCACACACACACACACACACACACACACACACACACACATACAGGGTCACACAAGTCGTCAATCCATGAGTACTGTTACCTTCACCTACAGTACTTCCTGATGAGTGAGGAAGCGACGCGGAGTGAGAGACCAGCCCAGATTTCGACCTCCTCTCTATTATAAGAAAAGGAAGGTTGGAAGAATCACCCATTTTATAGATCAACCAAACACCTTCACCACGACTACACTGTGTTTATTTGTTTATTTTTTATTTTTTTATTTTTTTATTTTATTTTATTTTTTTAGCTACAACCAACGTTTCCCTGAGCATGAGAATTGATGTAAAAAAAAAAAAAATGAAGATACCAAAAGAAAAGTAAAAAAATAAGTAATACCCTTCCCCACCCACTCACCTTTCGCTCATGTTTACTCTTCCAATATCACATTTTTTTATTTACTTATTTGTGTGTGTGTGTGTGTGTGTGTGTGTTTTAATTAATCATTCCCAACACGCAGCATTTCATTCTTTTTACACATGCACTGATACATTTCCTAGCGAAAGAAAATATAGTTAACACTTTTTAATTGATTGCGTGACGTTTTCCTCCTCCAGACCGAGAACGGGGACAAAACTAAATAGACGAGACTTTTTTGTGTGTGGGTTATTTATTTATTTTATTTTTTTTTTTTTTTATCTCTCTTTCAATCTTTGGCGTTGCTACAGTGAGAAGTAAATACCACTAGTAATGCAAAAGTTAACGCGTATTCTCAGTCTTTCTACTTTCTCTCACCTCTGTTCTGTCCACTTCCCTATTGCAAGAGTTTACCAGTATTCTCAGTCTTTCATCACTATTCTGTCTACTTTCATGCAAGAGTTAACCAGTATTTTTAGTCTTTCATCACTATTCTGTCCATTTCCCTAACGCAAGAGTTTAAACAGTATTCTCAGTCTTTCATCACTATTCTTTCCACTTTAATGCAAGAATTAACCAGTATCCTCAGTCTTTCATCATTATTCTGTCCACCTTCATGTAGGAGTTAACCAGTATTCTCAGTCTTTCTACTTTCTTTCACCCCTATTATGTCCACCTCCCTAATGTAAAAAAGTTTACTAGTATTCTGAGTCTTCCATTACTATTCTGTTCACCTTCTTAATGCAAGAGTTAACCAGTATTCTGAGTCTTTTTACTTTCTCCCATCCCTCTTCTCTCCTCCTCTCTAATGCAGTGAGATCAGACAGGAACTAAGGTTTTTATAGAGCCTACATCTATTATGCTACATGCTTAACATCAGAAACAGCTAAATAGCCTTAACTAAAGAAAAAAGAAACATTATGCAGGAAACATTAGTCACATCTTTATAAGTAGGTCTCTGCACAATAGTCAGGCAGAAGCAATAATAGTAACGATAGTAGAACTAATGATAGTACTAGTAGTAGTAGTAGTAGTAGTAGTAGTAGTAGTAGTAGTAGTAGTAGTAGTAGTAGTACTAGTAGTAGTAGTAGTAGTAATAATAATAATAATAATAATAATAATAATAATAATAATAATAATAATAATAATAATAATAATAACGATGATGATAATAATAATAATAATAATAATAATAATAATAATAATAATAATAATAATGATAATAATAATAATGATAATCTCTCTCTCTCTCTCTCTCTCTCTCTCTCTCTCTCTCTCTCTCTCTCTCTCTCTCTCTCTCTCTCTCTCTCTCTCACTTTGCGTGCTTTCCCCCCCTCCTCCCGCCTTCACCTCACCAACATGTTCACCTAGCAACACACACACACACACACACACACACACACACACACAATAGCGTGTCTCCCTCCCAACACACGCATCACACATCGTCTTTATTTCAGGATGACAAAAAGAAATTGGCTTGCATATATTAAGCAATTTGCGCGGCGCCTCTCAAGTTGAATACTGTTCGGTTCTAAGTGGTGTAAGGCGAGGACAGGACGTGAACAAGGCCCCCCAATACTAATTTCTTGATTGTGTTGGTTGTTGTGATGGTGGTAGTAATTATTTCTGAGGTGAGAGAGAGAGAGAGAGAGAGAGAGAGAGAGAGAGAGAGTGTGTGTGTGTGTGTGTGTGTAATACTGGACATAAAATACCACAAATTCAATATTAAGACGCTATCATCTGTCTTCATAACAATTAACCTGACACTCTCGTATGGAATGAATGACCGGGCGCATGAATGAATGGGTACCTGAACAATACACTCAAGAACGGAGGAGGAAATTGGATATTCGGAGACGAAAGAAATATCAGTGACAGTTGGATGACCGCAAGATTAATTAGGTCGCACGGAGCTTGAGTTTTGAGGAGCAAACCACGTCATCACCACAGTTGGTAAAATAGCATGACCATCACTTTCCTCCTCGCTAGTCAAATTAATATTCCTGCGGGCTGTCCCTGTTCGTGACGTGATGGTGTGGATATAATGGCCCCATTAGTACACACCACAATGGTGATCGACGTTTACTAATGACAAATCTTCCCCGCAGACAACATATCTCCATACTGGAGCAAAGGGGCCAAGGACACCGAATACTTCAAAACACGTCTATCCTTCCTTGTACTCCGTTCCGGAACACAACCTGAGGCATTGCGGTGACTTGTCTCAGGAGTACTGGTTTAGTGGTGTGCAGCGAAACATAAACAGCTGCTCAGTAGATTGCATAAAATTTGGTGAGGATTAATGTAATATTTTGTAAAGCACATGATCAACTCAGTTAATTAAATGATCCGCTAATTACTGTCGAGATATTATACAGTGGGGAAAAATACTTAATATACTCATGTATGTGAATAACTAGTGTCCTCTGTAAAGGAACAAGAATAGGGCAGAGGGAGGCCTATCCAGCCCAGCATTGCCCCTCCACTCATCAATACCTGACCTATCGCGAGGGTTCAGGACACACCATACTACAACTACAACAAAGAATGCTGTTAAAACTCTGTACTTTCCTACATAATAAAGACTATGAAATCAAGTATAACTATGTGAGTAACAAACGGCCATTGTGTCACTTGTCCACGCGCCTTCCGAGTCGATAAAAGAGAAAGGTGAGCGACGAAGCTATAGCAGAAAAGTTTGACAGACTCACGCAAAGCGAGTTCATCGTGATAAAGAGATGTTCTGAGGGAGCTATAATTTTTCTGTGAGTCGTCAAACATACTTGCCCGGCATGCACATATGCAACCATCACTATGCTAAACTCATGGCTATTGCCTCTACCTGTAGTGTAAGAAGATTGCCATTACCTGGGATGTAGAGATGATTGAGAGGCAGCTGTTGGAGGACCCGGGGAAGGCGGGACATCCATGACTCGAGATTGAGACTAGAGTTTGTGATGATTTCGCTATCAAGCACCACCTGTTTCTCAAGTGGAGGCAGATGGTGACCAAGAGAATGAGACGTCACGAAGAGCGAATCTTCCTTTGAAATGAAAGGCCGGGCCTCCTGGAGCTTGGTGTCGGCCTCCTGAGTGTTGGGGAGTGACAGCGCACTACCGGGGATTTCATTGTTTTCCTCTATATCACTAAAATCCTCGAGTTCGAAGGTGACCGAAGTGAAGTCCCCCACAGCCTTGTCGTGGTTGCTGCGGGCGTTGTGGGCAAGGGTGAGATCCAGCTGGCAGATGTCATTAGATTCGCTTACAAGCCAAGCTCCTATGTTGGAGGTCGGTCTTTTACGTCCCTCTCCGGACACCTGCATGGACAGGTCGTTGGAGGGATTTTCGAGGGTGGGAGTTGCGGCAAAGTGTGTTTTGGGGCGGGGATGACCATTCTCCTGGGATTCCTTTGATTTCACTTCCCGCGCCTTCCAAGGGAAAGGGAAACATCTTCTCTGTTTAGTACCGCAGTCCTTCACGCCCTCAAACGTCGAGACTGAAGCAGGTCTATCGGACCGTGACACCAGAGGCCCGGTGAGTTCCTTCCCACTGCCTTCAGCGGCCTGGCGGCGAAGTGCATCCTCAATCCTGAAGAAGAGCGGTTCTCCTCCTTCCTTTCTCGTAAGACTGTCATGACTGGCGAGTCCTTTCAGATCCCCACTCTGCCAGAGGCTGTCGGTGCTGGCCTGCTCAGTGAACTTTTCATCGCCCATCTACTCCTGTTCATAATTCCCTCCGCTGCCGAGCCACTGCCCGCAGCCCAGGTGTGATCCTTCGGGCTGCGGCAATCTTCGGGGCACCATTTTCCTGCAGGAAATTTGGATATAAATTACCATGAAAGTGTCTAGTTAAAAAGTGTGAAAAACAACAGGTTTTACAATATCAATTTCTATATCTATGTCTTTTTATCTTTCTGTGACCATTCGCAATGACGATCTCCAGGTACTAAGTAATGATATTGTCCTGGTACATGGAGAAAGCGCTTTATTAATTATATATTAAATACTCATCAGAAACATGTAATCAAGAGTCTCAATTCACAGCCTTGCAATATCTAACAGAGATGAGCAAACAAAACTGTACTGTGTTCCACTTCTTGGCAACACTCCAGGAGACGCTCAGCGATATCTTTCCGGTGCCGTTTGATTTTTTTTTTTTTTTTCCGCAATATTTAATTTAGCACACAGAAAACAAAGAAATTTATGCGATTGCTAAAAAAGACCACCTCACAGGAATGTGCTCGAAGATCTCGACATTTGCATCAGTTGTGGATCCAACACATCCAGCGTCCACTATTACGCTGTGTGTGTGTGTGTGTGTGTGTGTGTGTGTGTGTCGTAAGTCTTATCTTATCTTGTCAGTCACTATTTATATGTGTGCATCTCTCTCTCTCTCTCTCTCTCTCTCTCTCTCTCTCTCTCTTAGCACGCCACTCTCTCTGAGACAAAAGCAAACAGCTGTGGGTTACGTACAAACCGGTCAAGTAGGATGATCCTCACAACGCTTCAAGACGCCTCACACTCACCACATCGACACCCTAATGACAGTCAGTATGTTGTATCATTGTTCTGCAAGTCCACATGTCTCACTTCAACGGAAATAAAAGCTCTCCACAAATGCACGCTAACCAGAATAGAGCCAAGTGTGTCAGCAGCCTCAGAGGGTCTGCCACGAGCACCCAGCGAGTCTCGTCCACTACCGTCCACTGCGGCCTAAAGCTGAAGTCTCACTAGCCGGTGCCACCTCAGCAGGCACCGGCAGGAGCGGCGGGTTCTCGCACGCGCTGCTCTCTTCCCCCACCTCGCCCCCGCCCGCCTCCGCTTGCCACACACCATGACGACGGGGAACATTGCTGATTTGTTACATTTATCGTAGGGGTCAGTCTGATAGTTTTCCAAAATGCGTAAATAGGAACAGCAGCTGTGGTTGTGTACTGTACGCTTTAGGTTTGTATCAAACCAAATTTGTTCGGTGTTTTCAGCCTCAAAATAATGATAAACGGCTTTAAGGATAAATAATCAGGAAAATGAACACGCTAACAAAAATCAAACGCCAAGAGCTACTGTTATAGAAGCCTTTTTTTCTGGTTTATGTATGAAAAACATCATTGCAAATGATACTTCACCATCCATCTATCTGACACCTCGCTTCCTCCGCGATTACTCCAGAGATGGCTACAACAGAAGAGCTTCCACACACGTACTCCTTTACCTTACTTACCCTTCCCCCCCACCATGCCACCGTGGCTTTCGTTTCCGATTAACACCTTCAGCTTCCTTCAAAGCCTTTATTAATTGATAGATTTTAATTATTTCAACTTTGTTAGAAACTTCAATTCAATACCAAACCTTGTTACTATGATTTCTTCTTGATTTTTATCCATTTTTATTTTTATTTTTTTTTTATTTATTTTTTTTTACTTTGTATTTATTATTATTATTTTATTTATTTATTTTTTTAAGAAAACGATGTGGTTATTGGAAAGTCAAGGAGTCCTAAAGCTAAATTGAAAGGATTTGAAAACTCACTGATTACCTCAAGAAGACTTATTTATTTAGGATAACTTTTCCTCTTGGATGGTGAAGCTCAGAATGAGTTAAAAAAAGAAAGATATAGGGAGAATTGTCTGTGTTGAGATGTAGATATGGATACCAAAAGAACGGGGTATGAGGAAGTTGTCAAATGCAAGAGGGTTCCTGTGGAGCAGGGAAGAGTAGTTACATAAAATGGGGATGAATGAAGTGCGGATGTAAATGTACCCAAAGAAATATAACGGCTCAAGTCGGTGGGAAGGGGATGGATTTATTATAGTTGATCAGAGGTATATCAGTTCTGCTGTTGTAGCCTGCTCGAGATGTTGCTAATATAAGCTGCGCAATAGACCCTCGTGTATTGTGAGCAGTGAGAAGTCCTCTCTTTCTTCGACGGCTACTGAGATGCATGGGAAGACTTATTATATGAATAAGTGAATGCATACATGTAAATGCCTCAACTCTGCTATCCTGGAATACTGATAGATCAGCCAATATTTCCATTTAACTTGTTCCTTTTGTCAACTGTTAGGTGAAGAGGGATGGTACTGGAAATCCCACCATTGTTTTTCTTCATCCTTAGAAAAGTGCATGCTGTACCGGCCAAAAGCCTGACATGTCTGGACATGCACCGTCATTGCTTTCTCTGGATCTCCGCCCAGTGGCTGTGATAATGCTGATGAAAAAATTATGAGTAAGTTCATGTCTTTTATTAACTTTACAGTAATTATATGTAATAATAAGGAACAATGTAATAGTGACTGAATTGTACATGTTAACTCCAACACATCATAAAAAAGAAACACATGGAATAAAAAGTAGAGAGCCATCCTGACCCCACCATGATGTGTAGACAAGCCACAGCTAAATCTTTTAGTGCAGGAAACAACCTGAGGACCTCATTTCATAGCTTATTGGCATGTGGCTGACTGAGATGTTCCTTTAATGGGAACAATCTTCAAAATGACCTTAATTTCTAGTTTCACTATTCATTCTTGTAATGATAACATGGCCACTAAAACTTCTACAGAGATGTATTTCATAGATTTTGGACTGATTGACTATACTTGAGATGTCTAACATTTGGAAAAAATCTCAGCTTTATGGTCCATTGAATGCAAGCAAATGACAGGTCTGCCACATGCCCACAAGGGATCTGTCCTGGAGTGGGGTAAACCTATGTTTGTACACAACAGCTGACACAACCTTCACTCTGCTGGGGTGTTCACCTGCTCACCTCCTCATGAGGTGGCCAGGATAGCTGTGCATTGGTCAAACTTCACAGCTCCACAGCAATGCAGCACATCTAAAAATGCACAATGTTGTATAATGCATGAATGGTAATATATGGGTGAATCACTGCCTGCTTGAAAGTACTGTTCATAAAAAATAAAGGAATTGAAATCAAGAAAAGTACATTATATTAATAGTGATGACAAGAAATTGGCACATAGGTGAAGCCAATTAATATGAACAAACATCAAGCTTTCAAGAATATTTCTGCAGAGCTGTGATGTTGCAAAGCATTAATAATCACACGGTGTCCTCAGGCACTAAGGGGATCCTGCCTGCTGCCATAAAATGTTATTTTACAATGAGAAGAACAATATGGACCATGAATGAACAAAACATTTCAACATTCACTTGCTACATAATGACTCTGTAACATGCAAGGCAATTTGTGTAACTACAGCTATGGTAGGCATATATAAATAGCTATGTCATATATGTAAAGAGAAAAACCTATTTTGAGTTTCACTGCAGCAAACCTCACAATAACTATAACAATGGTAACCCTATAGTGGTGGTGACCATTTCTGAATACTGAGGCAACAGGCTGGAATTGGGATTGTCTCCCTTAAATGCTAGTCACTGAGTGTTATCTAACTTTTGTTACAAAAGTTTCAGTATTATACAAGCCATATACAAAGCTTTTATTTAACACAAGACACTACAAGTAAAAATCTTATAACGTACTTCATGATATTTGATCAAAGTAGTATAAAAAAAAATAAAATAATAAAATATATTAGAAGGATTTTTATTACAATAAAAAATGCACGTCAATAGCCTGGAATAATAGATTCTTTTATGAAGCTACTGTGTATGTGATCCTGATAGATGAATTTTATGTTTCTAGCAACAATAGCTTTAAAAAAAGTTCAATACTGTCTAAAACATGTCCCTCTAGCACAATCATTCTATTATTGTTAAAATCTAATGATCAACAAACACATAGAGCAGAAAATACATCAAATTTTTCACTAGAACAGCAAAATAATTTATAAAACTCTAATTTCTTCAAAATATAAATATTTCACTGAATATGGCATGTGCTGGACCAACAGTGAGCTGGTTTTTTTTATATAAAATATACAAACACACATTTAAAATCTGTTGTCTGGGACATCTTAGACAAATAATATTAAGTTGGGAAATTTCTGAAATTAATTTTGAGATCACAGATTTGTAATTTCCAAACAAAATTATGGTAAATGTTCCCGTAATGTATTATATGTGTTTGCAGAGACACATATAATGCACACATGCACACACTCATATGCTTGCATGCACGCACGCAAATACACACACACACACACACACACACACAATGAAACAGAAACTTATGTAAGAAAGTTCCCCATACTGAGATTTCATACAACTGGCCATGGGATTGACACCAAACCCATTATGAAAGCAAGGACTCACTGCAGCGTCTGTGGATATGCATTAGTTAGCAGTCTATAGTAGATTGGTTTACATGTATTTTTTACTTTATTATTATAATTATTTATTTATTGTTTATCTTTTTTTTTTCTTTTTTTTAAGGGAAAATCAGTGGAAAAAACATTCTTCAGTATTGAAAGAGGTTTGTGGAGGATGGATTTCATTAACCTGTGCAGCATCAGCCTATATCAGTACACTGGTACCCAGCCAGATTCTGTAATCTTTAGTTTAGCAGAAACTAGATACACTAAATCTTGTGAAAAGCCACTGCAGAAATACTTATACTCCTGCCATACGGTGTACAGAAGGGGAAGTAGACAGTGACAAGAACCCTCTGGTGAGCCCCACAAATCATTCATAATGCCTCCCTCACTTATCAGGTATGTCTTCCAACTAACTATTACACATTATGGAATAAACTACACAATATTGTAATAATTGCATTACTAATTTTCCAGCATCTGCTAGTGGTGCAAAACTGATGCTAATAGCAAAGTTGTACATTTTTTCTTGCACACAAGGGATGATGGAAAAAGACAGAAAAGGAAGGTAAGAGTGATGATATTGAAGTGTGAGGGGTGTGGAAGTATGACCAAAGAGAACAGTGGAGTACTGTAAGGCTCTAGGCTGGAGTTTGGTGTTAAAAGGTGTGGTGAGGCAAAACAATGAGATGAGGGTAGTGGTGGATTAGGGTGCCAGGAGGGAAAGATGATGCACTGCTCCAAATTCCAAATTAGCATCCTGTTACAAAGAAAACAAAGTGATAATAGTATACATTGTTGATAAACAGTGCATTTCATAAAGTTAGCACATAACATATTATCGATGCTGCACAAGTTAAAACAAAACCAATTAAGTTTTTCAAATTTTTATCTAGGCTTTTGTCTTCATGTTACTGGCATCAAAATAATTAAGAACTTTGAGCTGACATGAGTGATCATTACTTTGTATGAAACTGAAGCCATAACAATATCTACTGCTCAGTGAAACTGCAAGGGCTTTAGAGGCTGAGGGATTCTGTTGTAAAAGTACAAACATTGTAGCTAAGAACAGCACATGTGTTATTTCATGAACTGAGCAACTTGGCACACTTAACATACATAAATACATAATTATACATTTTCATTAAATTTATATACAAAAAATTTTGTATCAAAATTACTTTATTCCTTTAAGAAACAATTTAAGGAAACCTTATTACTATAAAGATACACAATCAACAATATACAGTATGGAAAGTAGACCTATAATTGGTAAAATTAATGTATTTTCTCTTTTTGCATTTCCAGATTTGCTGCCATGCATAGTTATGGATTTATGAAAAGGTAATAAATTTATGGTTTTACAGCAGTAGACTAATGTTAAATAGTAAAATAGATCTCAATGCTAAGATTATTAACAGTGATCATTAAGCAAAAAGCTGAGTTATATGCACAAATGGATTTTTTGTATATGAAAAATAATATATCTGCAATGATAACAGTAAATAGTATAAACATAAAAACAATAAAAATTTAATATTACAGTGCTTTCAGGATGTCTGCATCTCATATATTATCAATATATATTAGGCATCATGTTATTCTGAATGTAGGGTCTCTTTAGGGCATCTGTACCTATTAGGTTGTTACAAGTTCAGATTTTATCATAATAATGTGATTCTTTTATTGAAACTCTGAAAACTCCAGTTTCTTACCTTCCATATGCTGAGCTGGAAATCCTATCCTCTGAGATCACTTTTAACATTACCAGTCCCTCACACCTGCTGAAAAACTACTCATGCTCTGTATGTTTTACATCATTTTGTCAGCTTTAATCTTAATGAAGTTCACTTCATTATTATTGTCTTCTTTTGCTTTACCATGTTGCATTAATTAACTACATCAGTGGCTTCTAATGTGTGTGTGTGTGGGCTACACTCAAGATAACCCATGCATACTGCAAATTTGCATATAATGAATACTTATATCAACAGATTAAACAAGGATGAACTCCACACATCCCAAAGTACCATATTATAGCCATAAAGTATCTACATTTGCATACAAAAACATACAAATGCAACGCAACATGGTACAGTCCATAGTGAAAAACAAGGAATGTTATAATTCTATAATTTCCATATACATGTACTTATGTACTTAATGACAAGATGTGTAGATTTGCCTCAAGCCTACCAGGCATTGTGACACACACAATTTGTTTTATTGACAAACTGCTTTAGTTGAGGTTTTGTCAGGCACATACTTCACATACCTTAGCTCTGCTCATGAGATTCTGCTTTCAATAGGCATAAGCTCTACCCTCAAGTATTCCCACAAACTGGTGTCAAGCTTGAGCCAAGCTCAGTCTAGAGTCATCTCATAAGCCACTGCTGACATGATGCCACACAATGCACTTACTTTCCATTGGTACATATAAGTATATAGCAGAACCCTTTCATCCACCAACTTAGCACCTATGAATTTCGATTGATTGTGGATCAGTAAAATTAATTCACAGTTTTGCTAAATATAAAGATATAAGTTCTTAACATGCAAATTAAGTGCTGCTTTTCCTGAAATTTCAATTTTTGTTATTTTTAACTTCATGCAATTATTCATTATGAAGAAACCATACTGGTCCATAACAGAATCTGCTTCAATATCTTTTACTGGGCTTGATCTTTTAAAAATCAAATTACAATTATGGTTTTAAACAGAAAGAAAAAAAATGTAGCTGTGAACACAATCCTGAGGTATACTTCCTGAACTTGTTTTGAAATGATTTTGGGTGGCTACTGATAAACATAATTTCTGTTTATACTGTACAATTTACATTATCGAGATTTTTTTCCAAATAAATATATGCATACAAAAAAATACTGCATTTGGTGTGGATGTATGCATAGCTCTATAGGGATTTGAAAATTACTCCACAATGCTAACGTTATGGATAATAACAATGATTTTCATAAACACTCAGCTGCTTCACTTCATGATTTATGAGCAATTGTTTTGATTTATCTGTCTATAAATTTGTAGTTAAGTATCACTTTTGATGTAGGTACAAACAACTCGAGTACCTAAAACAATTTTTTTCCAAAGTATCAATATATTATTAGTGAATCTAAAATAACCCAGGAACACATCAACCTTACCAACACAGAACACTAGATTGGTCAAGATATATCATTATTTGATATGCCCAATAGGCATTCTGCAAACCATTTCTTTAAATAAATGTAAATAAATAAATAATATATAAAAAATTTTTGTTTTTGACAGGAGAAAAGAGCATGTGAAATTTCAAACACTGAGTTGCTTTGATTCCAATACCTGAGACCAGATGATTTCCACTGTTATATGCAAAAAGTTACACAATGTCAAAGCTGAAATAATTCTGCATATACTATGCTATGGAAGCTCAACAAATGGTAATCAAGGCATTCTTGGTGACACGAATGAGCGAGACAAAGGTTCAGTTATAGTTTAGTTTGTTCTGCTGACATATATGACAAATTACAAGGATAGGACATTAATTGAGCAATGTTAGGAACAGCCTCATTCAAAGAATTTTACATTGTCAAACATATCACTTCCCTCTCACCAAGCTCACTACTCTTCAGTTCTTGGTAAAAACAGGATCCTCCAGGTTATGTCAAATTCATACAAATTCTGATATGTGTTTATAAGAAAATAAATTTTTCATGCATATCTGGTATTTATCTAGTTTCCTTGATATTTTTTATCTTGCTTTGTCTTGAAAAAGAAAATAGTCTCATAAAAGAGACAGAAATATAAGAAATGGCCACTTGGGAATCATGAACTGGGATGAAATAAATAATTTAAAAAGATATCATATTATTTAAATAATTTTGTTTAACTTTATAACAGATGCAGCAAAAATTTGTTTCACTGATAAATCCTGAAATGTCCTGTTAGAAGGAAAAAGCTTCATGATTAATGTGGAATATATGAACTGTATTATCACCATGCATATCATCATACTTAATTCATCATCAAGAGAGATGGTTACATTGAGAGCTATGTTAGTAGATCAAGTGTCTATGAAGTCATAATAGGAGGGGATGAGAAAGATTTAATGAAAATTAATTATCATATTTTCCACACCAATTCAGACTAGACCCATTTTTCATATAAATGGTAATTGTACCTCACACTTCACTGCAATGCTAATAACCAATTATGTGGTTGAGATGCTGAAGAGTCATAATTTTGGAGGCTTTTTCTAATTTGGGCAACCTGGACAATAATGAACAAAATAAGGAACAACAATAAACATGCAAACTATTCATTTCAATTAAATTTCAAAGATCTGGACCAAATTTAATTTGTTAATTAATCATTTCAGTTTCTGGGCTTATCAGTATGACATTCAGTTATGAAATATCCCTTAAAATTCTTAGCCTTCCTCAACATTTTTGACTTCATCACACATTCACACAGCCACTCTTATGAATCATTATGTACAAAATACACTTAGCCGCAACACAGTTCATCAAGGTGTGCCCCACTTCTCTCCATTCAAAATCAGACTTACACAAATGGCATTTAACTGTCAAGTGACCAAGGTGTTGCACAACTTAATCATTAACATTATGAACCACCTTGACTGAACAGCATACAGCTAAACATTTTGTCAATCACACATAAATCACAAATGCAATTCCTTGATGTTTGCATCGATAATACAAGTCTAACCGTAATGGACGATAAAGAAGGAAACTTATACATGTACACTGGAAGCATTAACGTATTACAGTCTATAAACATATAAAATTGGCTTGTACCAAAAAAATCTTATTCACATTTATTGATGTGTTTCACAAAAATATTATTGTAACTGTGTCACCATGGGACACTTTCCTAGTCCCTACACAGAGTAATGTACATAGAGGAAGGAAGGAAGGTAGGTTCAGGATTTCATAAGGCACAAGTCCCCAGGAAGCTAACATATTGCTGCAATAAAGGTTCCTGGTTTACACAGTACCCAAAGTAAATGTTACTTTCTTTTAATCTTTTAGTGTTTCTGGAGCAAAAGATGAATTATTATTTTTCCCAAAATGATTGAAATAAATCATTTCAAAAGAAAAAAAGTGATAAGATTATCTAGAAATAGAAATGGAAATCCTAAGTCACAATAATATTTTCTATATAAGAAATCAAACCTCTTATTTTCTAATCAAATTGGAGTTGGGGGGCAAAGTTGCAGACTTCTGTACAACATATGGCCGGTAAGACGATCTCGTTGATTCTCTGGAAAATAAATATTTAAAATGAAAAATATTAAAAAGATTTTACATTAATTATATTTTATAATGTATATGTGACATGTAGGGTACATAAGAGATGTACTAGGATTAGAGGCAGGTAGCTGAATGTTAAGGAGTGTTTGAGAACAAGTTCTTTTATATATAGAGATGGTCCAAGGGGATAGATAAATAAATAAATAAATAAATAAATAAATAAATAATAAATAAATAAAACAAAATGAGATGAATACAGAAATAAATTTAATAGAACCTGTTCCCCAAAAAACATTCCTATCAGTTAAGATAATTCAGTCAAGGAGACAATTTTATGATCTTTCTTTTAACAACTCAAGTTGTATGATGATAAAAGTCAGGAGTATTCTAAAGTTTGATGACAAAAAGAGATGAAGGTTTGAAGACATTTATTAACTCTTGTATTGATTAAAAAGATAGAAAAAGGGCAAGAGTAAGTATAAAGTCTGTGTAACAACAGGAAGGAGAAGGCATGGAGTCTGCCAGTCAAAAAAGTGGTATCTGCAAAAAAGTAACAGCGGTAGACAGCAAGAGACTCAATATAATGACAGAATAAAGGAGGGAAATTGATAAGACAGAAAGCTTTTCATTCTACCCTTTTTAACAGAGCCAAGTGAGTGACATCAATATACTTTACCTTCCATTTAACAGATTTTACATACAACAAAGGTATGTGGACAGACACTGTACAAAGGAAGGCTGGAAATTAAAGATTTATGCCAAGACAGAGGTATGTTGACAGACACTGTACAAAGGGAGGCTGGAAATTAGAGATTTATGCCAGACTCTTATGAAAGTCTCATAATATATATATATATATCAGATAACAGCACAGGTTTCACCATAACTCCTAAGAAAGAACATCCAAGCTTTATTGAGGAAAGCTAAATCACCAGCGAATTATCAGTTATGGAATCCATACTGACAGTCAGGTACAAGATTGGAAGTAGAATATGCTTAGGAGTCTCCTCAATGAAAATAAGGACAAAAGAAAAAAATTGAAGCTGTAGGTCAGCACTTTGAAGAACTGGAGAGGTAATCTCTCTAAGGAACAGCTTGAAAGTAAGCAAACTTACAAGATGTAAAGTATATATTAGTAAAACAAATATGGGAAAGTTTAACCAGTTAAAATGCAAACAAAGAGCCAAAGTTACTTAGAACAACTGAAGGAACTCTATCTGGTCCAGTACCATTCAAAGGGTCAAAGCCAGAGAGGACAGACAAAATGTCATTACAAAGAACTCAGGTGACAAGTATAAGGGGAGATGAGGGAGCCACAAGCTCAGAATTATCCAGTGTTGAATATTCATTGTGTCCAGCTTTAGATGTACAAAAGATGGCAGTGATAATTCAAATCTAGATTAAATAGATCCAGGAAAAATTATGAGAAATAATGGAGAGATTTTTTGCAGGAATCAGGAGGTCATGGGGGAAGTGAAATTTAAAAGGATCTTGACACTGCTTATTTAGCAAGTTGTAGAACACAGGGCCTCAAGTCATGCAATAAATTAATAGTTTTGTTGTTTTATAAAGTAAAAATCATATGAGATAATCACATTAATTAGGTGAACTGGGCTAACACATGCAAGCAAGTGTGGAGCCTTTCAAAATTATGAAGATGATGATAAAAATATATTCATCATAGTTCTACAACCAATTGAGAGGCAATGAAAGTACAGTCAAGAAAGCTAAAGAGAACTATAAGTGCATGTTGTGCTGTGCATAACAACAGCCGGGCAAACCTTGGTAATGGTAAATGTTCCTCATATACGTGTTGCTGGAAGCAGCTAGTCCTAAAGGCTTTTACATTCTGGAAAACCATAACCACATAAAATTAATATAAAAGAGCAACATGCTTATTAAATGGCAAACAAATTTAGACTGATGGACATGTAAGAGACAAGTTGAAATCCTACAGGAATAACTACATGTAGCATTCTTGACTCAGTTCAGATTTAAAGAATCAAGAATACATGAAAAATGAATATTTCTGCAAAACCTTCAAGTTGCAGAGAAAAATACCACAATCAGGATATCAAGTCAACTAAGTAAAAGGGAAATAAATGCATAGGTACTGCTACTAGATGGTGCTACTAGTGATTGCACAAGTTTAAATGGCTGATCAGAATTACTAGAGAACAGTAGAAAATAAAGGTTACTGTGAGGGATGAATGGAAGTAAATGCACATGGGACTGTGCTACAAGATGCTCAAGACCATGACTTTGATTTTCAGAAATTAAATTCAGAAACAAGAGATGCAGTTAAGATGGTAAATTATGTTTGTTTGTTTTTTTTCTGATTAATTAGTCTTTCTGTATAAATGTCAGTTTTGGTGAGATTTTCTTAGACACTATAAGCATGTGATATGTCAGAGGAGAGAAAAAATAAATAGAGGAACAAATAAAAAACTAAAATGATTCTGGATATTCAGAACACTGAGACCCCCCAAAAAAAATAATAAAAGCACCCCAACAATGGAAACAAAACTCTGTAAAGAATATGGCAGCCAGAAAAGACAAGCCTATTCTGAATATATTTGCCTATTAAGCATTTATCCAGTCTCAAATCAATAACATGCAACAAATAAAATAACCAGTCATGTATAGATATGTTCATAAAAAAAATCAGGCATTTACATTTTACAAAAAAAAAAAAAAAAGGAAATTCAAGGTCAGAATCCACAACTGGAGCCAATTAACCCTTTCAATACTACAACCTCAATTTTATTATATTCTAGGTGCCATTTGAGGATAATTATTATCAAGGGGTTATGCATCATCTAGTTACTTATCCAACAGAATTTCATCTTATTTACTCTATTATGACTAAATAATAAGTAATCTGATAAAGTTTGGAAGTCATTTGTAGTAATGAATGGGTTAAATGTACTTTCTGGTGTGTCAATATGAATGCAGCACTTGTAAAAAAAAAATTAAATTAAAAAAATTTTATTTTTAAATGAGAGCAGCAACACTTACCTTGGGGAAACTTTGGCACCATCAGAACTAGTGGTGTGCTGGGCCTTGTACCCGGACTTCTGAATCTTCTTGGATAATCTTGTGACCCAATTCTGTGAAAGGTCAATGAATTCTAAGCTCTATTCATTAAATTTGATCCTTATTTGCATGTCATCAAACTATCCTTTCTTTTCCAACCACCTGATTATTTGGTAATTAAAGAAAACAACCACCATGGAATACAGATAACTTACAAAGAGAAGAGAGGAGGATATATTTCTTTTATAAGACCCTGCCCCCCACCAAAAAAAAAAAAAAAAAAAATAAATAAATAAATAAATAAATAAATAAATAAATATATAAATATATAAATAAATAAATAAATAAATAATAATAATTATTATTATTATCATTAAAAATAATAATAATAATAATAATAATAATAATAATAATAATAATAATAATAATAATAATGATCCATACTATAATACAACAATGACCATCTCACCTGTTGTGATTCAACTGAGGAAGCCAACAGCAACAGCTCCTTGGCAGCGTTCATGTCATAGTTAACTTTACAAGGGGCAACCACATCCTCTTTCCGATCCAGATGATCCCTATGGATCTTGAATCGGCAACCTGATAACAATTTCAATTAAGAAAGTTGTAAGTTCTACATCAAATTAGCAGCCAAAACATGAAGAAGGAACAGATAATGTAACAGTGTTGAAACTGATAGGCAAAAAAAAGCAAACATAAAGAATTTTCCTTTGCTGCATTATTTAGTCATCCCATTTTAATCTTCTTGAACTTTATTATAAATGAATTATCAGTCTATTGTCCACTGGTGGGAGTATTATGGAAAGAATTTAGATTACAGTTAAAGAACATTAACTTTACCGTGGAGTCTAGCTCAAAGTAGCCTGTGTCAGTCTGCCTGACATGCCTGACCAATTCTTATTTTTGGGTTGGAGTGACTTACAAGAGATCACCAGTTTTCACAAGAAATCCAAAAAAAAACATGAAAATAGAGTTCATAACAAATCTTTTAACATTTAATGAGGTAATGGCAGATATACAGACATTGTAAGAACATGTGAAATTGTAATTCTCTTATGTATTCCACCCTAGGACATGAAAATACAATGTGATCAGTCACTTTATACTTAATATTGTCGCTTTCTGAAAACCTACCATTCTACATACCAGTCACTGTATGCATCCAACCACTAAACTGAAATTATCATCTTTATTTATTAGCTGTAAAGTAAAATCCTGCATACAAATAATGACAAACAAGTAACAGTACATACTTCAAAGCTTTAAAGTGATCACTCACGTTTGCACTCGAGGGCTGGTGGTGGCTTGAACATGTGCCAGAGGTGTCGCTGACAGACTTCACAATTTGTAGGCATATGAAAGGTTATGGCCAAGAATTCATGGCCTTTGTGGACTAGAGTACCTGCCTTATCTGGTCCTGTACTCTCATGTAGAGGCAGGGGACCAGGGGTATCACCAGGTTTTCGACTTTCTCCTTCTCCAGCGTACAGTAACTGTAGAAGTTAAGAAATCAAACTACATAAACTTTCATCTATCCACATACCAGGCCAGAAATCTCACATGGAGTGTCCTAGACAAGATGCCATACACTCATACACAAATTATTAACACTTTTAGCCCTGCCAGCATCTGGTGGATCATCCTTTCCTGTGGCAAGGGCTAAGAATACTGCCACTGTATTTCTTGCATGTTGTAAAAGGTGACTAAAGGATGGAGCATGGGGGCTAGGAACCCCCTTCTCTGTATTTTGTTCCAATCAACAGACAAAAATAAAATACTAAATATGAATTAAAAACACAAAATTCACTTATGCTTTCAAGGCAAAAACAGGCAGTAAAATATGTTTCAGGACAATGTTTCAGATTTACCTAATAATCACTGGAGTTGGTTTTTATTAGCTTCATACATGTAAAACTAGACACTATGGAGATAAACAAATGACAAAATTAATAAAAAGCTTATGGCTCAACATTCTTACCTGGAATATTCTGGGGATGTCTTTAACTTCGGCTCTTATAACATCACCTTGTGTTACTGACCGAACATGGAAGACTTTTCTGTAAAATAAATTTAGCATACATTACAAGTCATTATTGACTGAAAATAGAAGAATTTTCAGTAATGAAGTGAATTTGGCACATAAAAACTTTAACTACTACATATAAATTACCTTGTCAAATTTTGAATTACATGAAAATATAAATTTCTCCCATCTTTCTTTTCAATCACACTTAAAAGAAGAGGAAAATTCTGGAAAGACTTACGTTAAGTCCAGAATGAGAACTGGATCAGAGTTCTGTTTATCATTTTCTGAGTTGTAGAAAATTATTTTTCTTGAAGATACCACCACATACTGCCGCCGCCAGCCATGTCGCTTTATGTTTTGTTTATTAGGAATGGAAAGCCAACCCTCTAACCGGGAATCTGAAGCACAAAATTAACAATTAATATATATATTTGTGATCCTTCAGTGGGATAGGTATCATTCCCTTCATAAAGCCTTCTTTGGGGCTTCATTTTAAGTTATCTACTTCTAAATATCTTTCATCCCTCACCACACCTTCATTCTTTCTTCATTCAAATTCAACTTCATATCTACATCTATTCCTCCATTACCAGCAATTACACACACTTGAACCAACCTTGCCTCCTCAAGTAACTTCTATCTATCTATATACTAGTGATGTATCAGATACTAAATTTTAGAGTTCCACGGATGCCAACACAGAGTTGGATATGCATTTCTCATAAAATGCAATTGCTGATGTTAAAATTTCAATATTTGTGGATGCAGATGAAGTTGCAAATTTCTTTTTACCTCCATATCCACAACTACAGATGCAGATGCAGATCATCTTTACACATATCACAGTAATACAAAAGTGTGTCATATTTGTGACACAAAAGCTTCAGAGAGGAGAGAAAGAGAGAAGAGGAAAACAAAAAAGAAAAATAGAAAAATATAATAAGAAATGTATAAAATACTTCAAAAATACAGAAAGATATAACTGGAGAAGGGAGTACAGAGAACAAGGAGACAGAAAGAACAGAAGTAGGAAAATGTAGGATGGGAGGAGGACAAAAAGAAGTAAGGAACACAAAAAGGGAATACTTATTCCCCACTACTTCCTCTGCCCTCTAATTCTTTTCTTACTCCTCACTCTTCCTGCTTATGCTTATTTACTCTTTCTTCCTGCACTCCCATCCTCCTCCCTAGCCCTTCCTCCACTTCCTTGGCCTAAGTACTCTCTTTCCTCCCTCTACTTCACAATACATCCCTTCTTCTTTTCCTTTCATCTTTTTCTCTTTCACCTTGTCTTATTCCTCCCTCCCCTTATCTGTCAAAGATGAAGGAACAAAGGAGTGACATCTCACTCTCTCACCCCCTCAAATTATTCCATTCTCATTCTATTTATTAATCCTCAGACTTCTTATTCAGTCTCCCACATTTCATCATTCGTTAACTTTCACTCACACTTGTGTTTTCTCTCTCTCTCTCTCTCTCTCTCTCTCTCTCTCTCTCTCTCTCTCTCTCTCTCTCTCTCTCTCTCTCTCTCTCTCTCTCTCATACTGACCATCACTCAGTCTCACTTTAAGTAGCACTCACCCCCATCCCCACTCTCAATTTCACTCATACTCACACAATCTTTCAATTATTTTCATAATCTAACTCACACTCACACCTGTCTTCTCCTTCATGCTGACTCTCACTCATGCTTCTCACTTGTTCCTTCCTTTACAAAGCCATTCTCATTCTACTAATCTCTCAACTCACGCTTACTTTCCATTCAACTCATGCTTATCTTCACTTTCAATCATTGAAACTTAGCCTGCTCAACTCACATGATCATGAGTCTCACTTTCAGTTTCCTTCACACTCTCCCTCACTTACCTTTCAACACACACACAAAGTTCAGCAACATCTGCATTTCTTTGACACAGAGACAGAGCTTTTGTCATCTGAAAATGTGGTTGCAGATATTGATCCAGATCTTTCGTCATATTAAAACATGGATGCAAATGCAGATGGTATTTTCACTGCAGATGCAGAGGCAGATATCCGATAAATCATTATTATATACAAAATAACAATCCCATACTGAGTGGCTCAGACAAAGCACCACATCCCAATACACACATCATTCACACTCTTAACCCTTTCAGCCACTGGTGGAAACCACCCTACTACACCCCATGAGCTTAGCATAGCTGGCACTTGCTACTTGAAAATTTATTCATCTCCCTACCACTTACTGTCTTCATACACTTCATAAAATAAAATGTAACAAAGACTTTAACCACTGACCTAATTCATCAATATCATTATCAGCTCCACTGCTAAGTGAAGCAGTTTCACTATTGAGGTTTGCAATTGTGCGGTGGAGAGATTCAATTTCAGAATCCTTGGAATCAACCTCCATTTGGAATCTCACTCTTGCTTGGTTTTCTTCATACAGAAGGGCTTGAAGATCCTGCACTTCCTTCTGATGTTTCACCACCGTCTGGGAGAACTTATCACGTTCCTGAGAGCATGATGAACATTATTTTAACTTCATAACAGACATTAAATGTATGTGTGTGTGTGTGTGTGTGTGTGTGTGTGTGTGTGTGTGTGTGTGTGTGTGTGTGTGTGTGTGTGTGTGTGTGTGTGTGTGTGTGTGTGTGTGTGTGTTTCACATGTTAAGATGATTCTCTATATTCATTACTGCTAAATAACTCTTAATTTTTTTTTTTTTCCAAATATATATATATATATATATATATATATATATATATATATATATATATATATATATATATATATATATATATATATATATATATAAAATTTAACTGAAGTATCACCATAAACTCTTAGTGTTGAGGATGACAGAGATGATGCAAGATATTTGAAATAAAAAATATTTTTACTGATTACTTGATCATGCATGTTAAAACTGCACATTCACTTACCAAAGTTAATTCCTGCTGTAATTTTCTACATTCCTTCTCCTTCCTTCTCAAGTCACTTGCAGATGCCTTTGGTTTCCGATTAGCAGGAAGGTTTTCTCTGCGAGCCATTATTTCAGCCAGTTTGTTGACGGCTTGCATCTTCAAGAGCTGTTCTGTCTTCAGCTGCCTATCTAATTTGTCCAGTTTATCTTGACGTTCATTGTTTGCTTTCTTTTTCTCTGTAAATATAAAAATAACACTCATGTCTATAATGTTATACGAAAAAGTCAAGGATGCATACATATCAGGTAAGTATACCCACACAAATCCCATAAAGATACTAATACTGCTTTTGCACAGTAACCAACCCCTTGAAGATACTGTGAGGATCAGGTATCAGAGTAAATTTGATCTAATTTGATATCATAGCACAAATATGAATAATGCAGTGAAATCTGCTTGTTTAATCATCAGTTCATATGCTATATTAAAATTAAACACTTAAGGAAACTAAAATAATGAAACTTATACTAACCATCTTCCAGCATCTGAATTTGAGAATTGAGGGAATCCTTTTCTTGCTTCAGTGTCTCTAATGACTTGCTCAGTTCCTGTTCACGCTCCTTCACCTTAAAAAAAAAAAAAATCAAACTTTGACCAAAAACATTTATCAAAATAGCAAGAATGTTTACCCCACATTTCAGGCATAATTCAAACATATGGCTACTGATCAATGATGCATTGGATACTAAATTTTGGACCTCCACAGAGGAAGAGGCAGAACCAGATATGTATTTCTGATAAAATGCTGTTGCAGGTAAAACTGCTGACGTTAAAACATCAATATTTGCAGATATAGTTACAGATTTCTTCTATCTCCATAATTAGGTTACAGTTGTGGATGCAATCAACTTTACACACACCACAGTAATACAGAGTTCGTAGTATCTGCAACACAAAGTTCAAAGAGGAGAGAAAGACAAAAGAGAGAAGAAAATATATAAATAAATAAAAGAAACTAAATAAGTAAGTAAATAAAATAAAATAAAATGACAAAATAAATATATAAAAAGATAACAAAAGAAAAAAAAGTATATTTATAAAATAATGAAGATGTAGAAGGGGAGTACAAGATGCAAGGAAATAGGATAGAAATGGGAGAACTGTAGAAGGGGAGTACAAGATGCAAGGAAATAGGATAGAAATGGGAAGGGGTGGATGGAGGAAGAACAAAAAGGAGTAAAGGATAGGAAAAGGGAATGCTTATTCCCCACTTTTCTTTCTTTCTCTCTCCAATTATTTATTGACTCCACACTCTTCCTACTTATATTTATTCTCTTTACTTTTTCCCTGTACTCCCATCCTCCTCCCTCACCCTTCCTCCACTTCCTTGCTTAATATACTCTCCTTCCCCTATTCCAACTCCCTTCCTCCCTTTACTTCACAATATGTACTTTCCTCCTGTTTCTTTTTCCTCCCTTCCTCCTTGGTCTTGTCTCAAACCTCCCTCCCTGTCACCTGTCCCCTCTCATCTGTCCAAGATAATGGAACAAAGAAGAGATACCTCTCTCTCTCTCTCTCTCTCTCTCTCTCTCTCTCTCTCTCTCTCTCTCTCTCTCTCTCTCTCTCTCCCTATCATTCATTCCATAGCATTTACTCTCCATCTTTCCTCACTCTCTCATCTCTTGTATAATTCCATTCTCATTCTCAGTACACCTCATTCTATCTAGCAATCTTCAGGATTGTTCTTACTCACTCACATTTCATCTTTCATTAACTTTTACACTCACCCACACTTGCATTTTCTCACACTCAGTCTCACTCAAATTACCACTCACTCCTATCTCCACTCTCATTCTCCACACTCACACTTAATCTTTCAATTATCTTCATAATCTAGCTCATGCTTGTTTTCTCCTTCATGCTGACTCTCACTCATGTCTATTCTCACTTATGTCTTCCTATCCATAGCCATGCTCACTTTCTTAATCTCTCAACTCACTCAACCTTATTTCTAATTCAACTCACTCAGACTCACTGAAACTTAGCCTGTTTCAACTCACATGCTCATGACTCCTACACGCACATTCTCTCTCTCTCTCTCTCTCTCTCTCTCTCTCTCTCTCTCTCTCTCTCTCTCTCTCTCTCTCTCTCTGTTACATTTTCAGTGTCCTTCACACTCTCAGCCAGTCTCCCTCACTCCTTTCAATACAAACACACAATACATACTAGGTAAGTACACACACACACACACACACACACACACACACACACACACACACACACACACACACACACACACACACACACACACACACACAGAGGTCCATGACTTCCATGTTTCTTCGACACAGAGGCGGAGGTGGAGCTTTTGTCATTTGAAAATGCAGTTGCGGATATTGATGCGGATCTTTTGTTATTTTAAAACACGACATGGAAAGTAATGTGGACAGTATTTTCACCACTGATGCTCCGCAGATGTGGAGGTAGAAGCAGATATCCAATACATCACTACTGATGACTTGTTTCAATGGCATTGCCCAAAATATCATACTTATAATAACAATAACAATGTGTTATTAATCATCAGTAGTCTCATGAGTTCTTTTTACTTTTGTGAAAATTGGTTCAGAACTACCAAATCTCTTTCACAGCATATAACCCTAAGAAAGAGCAATCTTGACAGGCACGCAATTCATGAAGCTACTGTAGTTATCACAAAAACATAAATATGACAAATATTCTTCAAGCCTTCCAGTATGGTCCAGAAATATTCATCTACACTCACAGCATTTAGAGCAGAATCCTTCTCTGCAACCTCTGCAGAATGTCTGGAGATGAGATCATTGATTTCCAGCTCTTTTACAGTCTTCTCCTTTTCTAGTTCTGCAACAGTTTCCTCAGCAATGGAGCGAGCAAGAGCTTCTGAGTCGGCTCTTCCTACTGCTAGCTGTAGTTGATGAGTGAGACTGGTGCGTTCCTCTTCTAGTTCAACAACTTGTCTGCTCTTTTCATCTACCTCCTCACGTAGCTCTCTTACTTGAGTCTTATAGAGTGTCTGAAACAAAATTTCTTTGATTAAATGTAATTTCTATTATGTCTAATTTCCTTTGTTCTGTTTTTTTTTCTACCACCACACACCATAAAAATGGTTAGTATAACAACAAAGATGATGTAATTTTTCTGGATGCAATTAAAGTCCGAAAGAGAATAACTTACAGAGAAGTACTGTTCAGCTTCCAGAGTGTCATTCAGCTCCTTCATCTGCACATCATCAACAGACTTCTGTGCCTCAAGTTTATGCAGCTCTTTTTCTAAACTGGAACGTGCCTCTTTTGCCTCCTCCAGGTCTCGTACAAGTAATTTTTCCCTTGTCCGCATGAGGGAAAGCTCTGACATCTGAGCCTGAAGATCACTGGCTAGAGATGTTCTCTTTTCTGTCTCTGACTCTAACTGTTTCTGCAAGGCTTTCACCTGTGGATAGAGAAATAAGATAAGGAATGCTGCTACAATACATTGGACTTCTGTATCCTTCCACTTCTGCTACTACTGTAGTCACTATATTCTTGAATACATCAAACACCTCATTTGCACTTGATCCCTTCCCAACAGTCACCCTAGCTTCACTTAGTCTTTCAAATGCCTTCCCATATTCCTCTCTATGCTCCTTCCTGTTCAATCTTCATGCTCACTTTCTCTGTATTACCATTTCTACCATACTCTTACCTATCTCATATTTTCATCTCAGCTACCATAGCATAATGGTCTGACTCATCAAGTATTTCCTCTTGCTACGCTAGCATCCATGACATCCTTTTTCAATCTTTCATTCACTGCTACATTGTCAATCAGTCTGTTCCAGTCTGTTCACCAATTTCACTGCTTCTCCATAAGTACCCACAACTAATTTTATATTGAAGAAAAAAAGTGTTTGCTAGGATAAACCCTTTAATAAATACTACCCTGTTCTCATTTATCACATTTATTCCCAATTTGCTATTACATCTACTATCTTACTACTTACAACCTTTTCATTCATAACTACAACTAGCACTATCCATCCCTCCCAATTCTCTTTATGCACTCATTTACATAATTCCATAATTTCCTAATCTCCTTTCTCCCTTTCACACTTCTTACATTTACAGATCTATTCACACATATGTATCCATGAATAACTAACTATCTCTACTTTCAACACTGCCTATACTATCTCAGATCCTTGTCACCCATGTACATCTATTCCTTTACAAAATGCTGGAGACATAATGAGGGCACAACTTCCATTTTCCTCTTCCCTTGCTTCTCTCATACACACCATACCACACCACTCCTCCTATTCCCTCATTCCTGCTTGCTCAAATGGTCTCACTTTATCTTTTCTTCCAAATTCACTATAAAAATTCCCCATCACACACAACTTGTCTCATTTCTATTCTCCTCATACTTACTCTTAGCTTTTCCTGTTTAATAAATTAGCTCCAAATTCTGGTATTTCAACTTTAGGATATGATAACTATCTAAATTATGTAATCATAATATAATTTGATGAAAATTATGCAATGCTGAACAATACTATTATATACACTCATTAAATACATACATAAAAATAAAAGGAAATTACCTTTTCACACTCTTGTCTATATTCTCCTTCCAACTTGTGAAGTTGCTGCTGCAGCTGTCTGTAATCAACACTCAACATTGAATTTTGGCGTTCCTTTTCTTGACTAGATGCCTCTGCTTGTTGACGCTTCTGTTTTTCTGCATTCAAACGTTCTTGCAGGGCTGCAAATATAATAGATAAGTTTTGCAACCAAAATTAATGATACAGTTGTGAGAAATAGATGCATTATAAAATAAGGTAAATCTATATCATCTTATAGAAACATTCAGACAGCACCTGCAAGGGCCTGAGCACTGGACTGATAATTGTGAGTAGGAGCAGCACTGCTGGCTTCACGCAATGCTCTTGCTTCCTGCTCATACCGACTTGTCATGCCCCTAAGCTCCAACTCCAAGGAATTTCTGTCTTTTTCCAGCTGCACAAGTCTTTCAGAAACCTTCTCAGCTTCCTTGCGAGCAACTGCTTCCCTCTCAAAAGCACTATCAAGCTGAAATTAAACTGATCCTCAGTTTTTTTTGTTTTATTAGAACTTATAAGTATATAATTATGAGAATTTTTTAGACATGTCTTGTCATCTGAGAAAAGAACAAAATCATGATTAATTTCAAGAGGATCAATGGTAACATGTAAATCAAATGCTTCAGCAAGTAGATCTAGATACCTGTCTCCACATACTCATTAAGAGGTGCATTGATTTGAGGCTGATTTTTCATACTTAGTAATATTTCAACCAATAAACAAAATAAGCTTCCAATATAGATTTATAAGCCAGAATATACTACAATAAATACTTTAAATATAAAAGATTTGAATGAATAGTAAAATTTCATGGAAGCAATACTTCGCTAGAAAATATACTATTTTAGTTAAAAAGCAACTTTATTATCAAACTAAATAGTAATTTATATGCAATTTATAATATAAAACTATACTGTCTATGTATTATTGATACAAACCTTGGCTTGCAAAGCTTGAACTTTGCTTTCTGCCTGGGTTACAAGGTCAGCTTGATGATTTTTGTGTGTTCTTTCTTGATCAAGCTGCGTCTGCAAGTTGACCAAGTCTCGCTCCAGACCGTCCCTCATTGCCTGAACTGTTGCAAACTTCTCTGTGTATTCTGTTAGAGACACCTCTTTTCTCTGGCTGGTTACCACAAGCTCAGCATGTTGCTTGCGAAGTCTTGAGTGGTTATCTGATTCTGACTTTAATTTGTCCTGCACTTCTTTCAACTGTAAAATATATAAAAAACATTTTAATAAAACCAAAATTTGACATTAATTAACATGACTATCAAGCTTATAGAAGTTCAATTTTTTAACATCTATTCTAAACCCTTTCCCAGTTCCTTGATTTGGATTAATATAAAGTTTCTATACAAGTGGTAATATCCCAAACTTGAGGAGGTAAGTACAATGCAAAAAAAAGAGCTGCATGACTTCAAGGATCCAGCCAACTCTCCAATACAGTGAAAATCTTACAAACTGAAGTAAATGAGAAATATTATCAGACAAACAGCCAAAACAGATAAATCTGTAAATAAATAAATAAATATATAAATAAACAAATAGATGAATAGATAAGTAAATAAATAAACAAATATGTAAAAATAAAAACATTAAAAATAAACATAACACTACAGAAAACATCTGATAACACTAACCTGTTTTTCCAGGCCATAAAGCTTTTCATTAACAGCAATTGCTGAATTATGATCTCGTGTTCTTTTATTCTGTTCATCTTCAAGCTTCTTCTTCACCTCCTGGTACAAACCATCAAGCTTCTTGCGGCTATCACTCTCATAGTCTGCCTGTGTACACAAGATAATAATATTACACATTACTGACTGACAGAGATGTACTCAGTTTTATGATATAAACATATCAACATTCACTGTACAAAAGGATTACCACACAAACTTTTGTAATATAATGCCTCTAGAAAAAAAAAATGTTAACACAGCTAATGCTAACTGCAAGGAATGCATACTTGAGATATTAGCAGAAAACACTCCACTAACAAAACAGACATATACAATGAAGAACAGAATTTCATGTGGCCATCACAAAATGACAGCTGAGTGCTCATGTGCAGCATAAGTGGACCAAGCAAGGAAGAAGCACACTGATTTATGTGAAAACAAACTAAAAAAAAACCAGCCCAACAGGGTACCTAAGAAGAATGAATAACAGTATCTCTAATGCAACAAGGTGACTCAACACAACTTTAGTTTTGGTAGTGCATGGCTAAATTCATACTGATGGTATTCAAATCATATCATTTAAGCAAAAATGTACTTAAGGGTACATGGCATTGCTTTTATATTATATAGTTTACATTTACAAATTGAACCATTGGCACTATTTACATAACCTTTCTACAAGAAATATTTAATATATCTAGTTTCATTTCAATGAAATTTTATGGTGATCTAAGTATCCACTTTCTTAATTCAAACATGATGAAAGATGTGCTGATATTGTCAAGCTTACCTTCCTCTGGGCTTCCTTCAAATCATGTTGCAGCAGTGCAAGTCTTTTCTCCAGGTCCCTCTTCTCATGCTGCCTCTCCTGATCTCTGCGAGTGAGGGCATCCAGCTGACTCAGTGTCACTCTGTACTTTCCATCAAGCTCTTCCACCTGGTTCTTCTGGTGTTCTACTTCAGCACTCAGAACAGCTATTTGATGACTGGCTTCTGAACCATCATTGGTCTGTGTGTTGTAATATTACCAATTCTTAAAACAACAACTCTCATCAGAATATTAATATTAAAAAAATTAACTGGGAACAAAATGTCTTTAAACATTCAAGGCAAGTTTCGCTTCAGATTTACCTAAGTTTCCTCATATCTATCTACCATCTCTACCAGTGAAAGGTATCACTATTCAGAGTTTTACTTAAAATGATGGTGTTAGAACCAAATACCATCCTAGGTTAGGTATGCTTAAAAACTGTGGCACACAGCTTTTACTTATGTATCAATATCCTGTATTATCATTAAGATTAGGCATCCTAAAAAAAAAAGGACAACTTTTAGGCATCTTATAAGTTATCCTTTTTACAATTCTCTCTACATCTCAAACCATTGCATGTAAGTTTGGAATCTACATCACATTTACCTTACCCAAATGTGGAATCACCTCTATTACACCATTCATTCTTCATTTATGAAGATACTCAGAACCTTGCATCTCATTTTTCCAACATTATCTACTTAAAATTCTGTTTTTCTAACTGTTATTCTTATAGTATTGTGTCTGTAAGAAACTTTGATATCAAAGCTAGTAAAGCTGTTCAATCTAGTAAGGGCTTGTGTGACATTGTTATTACACAAGTTTTGTCTCAGTTAAGTGGTGGAAGCAGCACTCACAGACTCCATTTATGCTCTACCACAACACACAATATTTGTCTCTGTCAAAAAATAAAAGTGGCAGCAATTTTGTTATTGGTAATATGGTTGGTGATGGTGAGGTATCTGGCTGGTGAGGGTGGTGTTAGTGCTGCACCAGATAGTGGTCAGACTTGTCCCAAGAATGTGAGGATTATCATGAAACAGATGATGGCAAGCACCACTTTTCTATGAACAGTTAGAAAAGATTAAAGCAAAGAATGACAAAGAATGGGAACTGGGAATATATACACATTAATATTTTTGTTAATAATAATAATAATAATAATAATAATAATAATAATAATAATAATAATAATAATAATAATAATAATAAGGCACTAATTGCTTGCTCCATAGTACTCTTAATTTTCTAACATTTTAACAGGTACATTAGCACAGTAGTATATTGCACTGGAATGCAGAACACCATTGTTTATATAACTATTATTCACTTTGTGATCCACCAACATTTGAACTTCAGGAGTTATTCATATGTGTTACACTATCATATAATAACCTACAAAAGCTTTACTAATAAACCTGATATGAATTTTGTAAAACAGCTATTTATTAAGGCAGGACATGATCTTATTCATGCAATGTTGCATTATGCTACACATTGAAACTTTTCATATATTGTTTCTTAACCACTGGATATACAATACTACATACTAAGTACTAACTGTATGTGCCAAGATATTAAAAACAAATTTTTATGCACATATTTAACTAGCTCTGACTGAATTAATGAAAAATCTGTTTAAGTTCAGGTTGCCCTTCAATTCAACATGCAACAATTCCAGAAGTTTCACATACAACCTTTCAGCTTCAAACACGTGCAACATAAAGACTGTAGGTTGTAGGTGTAAACCAATGAATTTATGAAGATTTTGGGTATGGGCAATTAAATGTTCGCTTCATTATTGAATCTGTCACGAAAATACATTACAACATGGAAATTTCATGATAAAAAATAAAACATAACTATATATAACTACTTCCAACACTAGAATGTATAAATGTGTACCATGAGTAAGAAATGAGGAAATGCAGAAAACTAGTGTTGAATGAGTTAGTTTGGGCATGTAGAGAGGATGGAAGGAGAGTGAAAGTAATTGGATCTAATGCAAGAAGTACAGATAAGGATACTCATAAATGGGATGAATGGACACAGTGAAGATAGTATTAGATATAAGATATCTGTAGACCAAGGAAAAGTGGCTTCACATTATGAGGATGAATGGAAAGCAACCAATAGGGCTTTGGCAGAAGCTATCCAGCATTTGGTCTCATCACATTAGTTTAGATTAAGGGAAAATGACTGGTTATTAAGGTACAGCAGACATAGATATGGGAAGACACAGGTATGTTATACAACTGTCCCTCAAATGTGATCTGAAAAGCCTCAGGGTAGGATGAGAGATGAATGTATGCATGTAGATGCTTATTCTCAGCTATTCTCATTTACAAAGGATGTCAGTATGTGTGTGTGTGTGTGTGTGTGTGTGTGTGTGTGTGTGTGTGTGTGTGTGTGTGTGTGTGTGTGTGTGTGTGTGTGTGTGTGTGTGTGTGTGTGTGATGTGTAAGTGGTCTCAGTCCTACCCAAAGATCAGTCACTATGAGCTCTGAGCTCTTTCTGAAGGGGAACGGCTCAGACAACTGTAGGTGAATCACACACACACACACACACACACACACACACACACACACACACACACACACACACACACACACTATATATATATATATATATATATATATATATATATATATATATATATATATATATATATATATATATATATATATATATATATATATATATATATATATATATATATATATAATAGAAAGACAGCCAAAGGCAGCATTTTTAAGGTTTCAAGTTACTGAGAGGCCAGTTATGGCATAATCCTAATCCATCAAATGATATGTGAAGCAAAACAAGAGTAAATCATCAAACTTCTGAACTGTTCGAGCACAGCACCATGACCTTTTGTAGTACATTTCTCAACTCCTGACCATGGCTACACTACAGGTCTACTTACTCTCGGAGGTTGACACTATTATAATCTTCCATATTTTCTCCATAGATTATATGATTAATATTAATCTATTGATGAATGTGTGACAATAACATAATAAAGATAACTGGAAATTCCTAGATGCATAAAACTGTCATTTTCTCTACTTTCCTTCCATCCAGTGAGTTCAAAACTTCAAGCTGATGACTGTTATGCATAAAATACATTCATTCTCACATTTTTTACAGCCACTTCCCCTACTAAAAAATTGGAAGCATTATGTTTGACCCTGTTTTAGATCTGGAGCACCACAAGAGTAGTGTGAGTGCACAGCATCACTATCCCACCATTTCAGTAAGACAATATCAGAATAGCTTTTTTGGAGCTTTTGTGCATTTCACTCAGTCCTATACTTCTGTATGTAAGACTTCTACCACAAAGATAACTGTGTGCAGTGCAGACAACTTTTATACCAAAATATTAAGTAAATAAAACATTTTTTTTCTTTTTTTTTTAGATATTTTCTAAATCTTAGAATTAAATCATTAAAAATCCCACAAATGCACAAAAAATAAAGGAGAATACTTCACATGAACCAGACAAGGATGGCTGTAGTGAAGATCTAAACATAAGATAATACTGCATGCAACAAATAGCAAGAAACTTAAATAATGCATGCTATAATTTACAATACCTTCAACCAATCCCATATGAGTGTGTTCTGTTGAGAAGAGTACTCCTATAATCACCACATACTTCTTATCATAAGGAGGCACAAAACTAATATTAATTTTATGCACACTACTTTTATAAATATTTGGACTGCAAAAAAGGAGGTAGTTATGAAAATGGAAATTTAGTTTCTCTATACTATAACTACAGTAACAAGTAACTTAAGGTTAACATATTTCCAAAAAAATGCAAAAGAGAGATGCCATCAATGCTTAAAACTGTACTATGTATGCAAAAATAAGAAAATAATAAGCCCTTTAACTACATATTTTCATCAAAAAACCACAGCTTTATCAATAGTAGTTGTATACCTTACTAACAAATGTTGCTGTTTAAGCTAGTTTTAGTTTGTGAACTTTCTTTCATATGGAGACATTTTTTTTACATTATCAGAGGCTTCAACTATAGGTCTCACCGACTCGCAACAAACTCAGCATAGTGTTGATGCGCATTATGATTGTTAGTTGCTGAGGATTAAAGTTCTTTTTTCAACTATGAAGCTTCACTCCATTTTGTTTCTTTGTACATAATGACCAGCTGAGATCAGGCACAATGAAGCATTGAATACTAAAATATTCAATGAATACTAAAGTATTCATAGGATAATTAATTGTCATGAAAAGCCTTACAATTATGCTATATTGGTTTGCTTATGATCAGCTGGGATGCTGTGACAGACAAGCCAATTACTTTAAAGGAATCAAAACTTTATTTTCATTGGTTAGCTGCCACAAAGCTTATTACTGCATTATAGCAATGTTGGTTGGGGAAACAAGACAAAAAAGAAAAAAAAAAATTTTTTTTTTTGCATCACATCACAACCTGAAATCATTTTTCTTGATTCTCCTTAATACAATGTAAGAGCAGTACCAATAAACCTCATTAGCAGAGGGTTGAGTATACATTTAAACTGTAAAGTGTTTAGTAAGCATATGTGTGTACATCTGAGGGAAGTGTTTAGTACGTATATATACAATTTCCTTTTTGAGCTATTTTACAGCCTTCAACTTTGTTTGTATATATAAGATTTGTCACTAACAGTAACAAAGAATATTTTGACAAGACAGGGATGAATGTTTTCATATATATATATATATATATATATATATATATATATATATATATATATATATATATATATATATATATATGCCTATCTTTTGGGCCCATAGTTATTATAGTCTGAGTGCTTCTGTAGGAACTGAAATATATTTGGGGTTTATTTTGTTTTTATTGATGCATACATCAATATATATATATATATATATATATATATATATATATATATATATATACAGACGTACCTCGGTACTCGACCATAATCCGTTCTGAGGTGGTGGTCGAGCACCGATTTGTTCGAACACCGAAACCAATTTTCCCATAAGAAATAATGGAAAGTATTTTAATCCGTTCTTACCATTAAGAAAAATACCTAAAATATTATAATACCTAAAATATTATACTGCGACGCGAGGTCGGACACTCGTACACCACTTTCATATTTTGCTATAATTTCCTTCTTCAGTTCAATAGTGGTCCTCACTGTTTTCCTCTTTGCCTTCCCCTTATCACTGTCTTTCTTTGGACCCATTATTACGGGCTAGAGCAACACGAAAAAGTTTAAATCTGGGAAGAAATACTCGAACAAACTGCGTACGTCTTACTCTGCTGGCGGTCTGAGTCGAACTGACGCTTACCCGCTGGCCGAGAAGGGCCAAGAAGGGCCGAGGAGCGCGTTCGGGTCGATTCAGCTAGTCGAGTACCGAAAATCTGTTCGAGGTCCGATGCATTTTCTACTCGAATTTTTTTGGTCGAGCACCGATTTGGGCGAGTATAGAGGCGGTCGAGTACCGAGGTACGACTGTATATATATATATATATATATATATATATATATATATATATATATATATATATATATATATAATACCCAAGCAATAAAATGAAACTGAAATCTACGGTATTGGAAAGGGACAAAAATTTTGGTTATAAATGTTTCGGCGTGCTTTCATTGTTGGGTGGAGTTGGCTATTCAGGGACGGGCTGCTATTTCAGCAAAAAAATCATCAGATAAAAAAGTTAAGTTACTTTTTTCTAAGAAGTTACTTCTCAAGTCTATATGAGGCGCGCGGTGCAACAACGACATAACCAAGAAATGGAAGTTTCGAGAAAAATGCGCTCAAAGTTAAACACTGATTGCGCACAATAGGATACCCTTAAATAAGTAAGTATTATACATCATTTGAAAGGTCTTGGGTAGTTCTGTTTGGGGATGTAGGTTTCGAAGTGATAGGTGACGATTTTGGGTGGATGACTTACGCGTTAATTAACGCGTATACCGTAGGTAATAATTTTTTTTCCCGATATTGTTTTCATTTGTTAATAATGTGTTAGAGCCTATTACACATAGTATTAGGTGAAAGTTTCATGAAGATTGGTACATAAATAAATTTTTTATGAATTTTTTTCCGAGCGTAAAAAATAAAACTTACTCATTACCGGCTCATTACCGGCTCATTACCGCTCGACTTTGAGCCTTAGTACAGGTGCTTAGATGGTCGAATATGACTTGGCCGACATCACCACGAGACTTTTACACCCTTTTACCACACGGAGCAGGCAAAAACACGAAATCTCAAATTTCACGGTTACGTCGTTGTTGCACCGCGCGCCTCATATATAATCAGTAAAGCATATGAAATGGGAAATGAGACTTCAGAGTAATTCTTTCTGATTACTTTGAAAACTGAAAGTCATGAAATTCACAGTGTTTTTCTTTTGAGAATTAAGGGTGTAGTAACTACAGCCTTAACATGTGGGGTGTTGCCAGATGTGCATCCAACAATTTTGTTGAACTTAGAGATCCTGCTTATTTATAGGTACTTGTAATGTAAAGAAGCACTTATTTATAACACACACTATAAGGTTGTGGAAAGTGTATGTAGAGAATAAAAGCTTTAAAAATATAAATATAAAATTCCACATCCCTAACCTGATATCATGAGCTCTGAGATGGAAAAAAAAAAAGAATTATTTTATGGCAACCATAATTCCATTCATAAAATGGGAAGTATATATATATATATATATATATATATATATATATATATATATATATATATATATATATATATATATATATAATAAAATTATGAAAAAAAAAATGGAACCTACCATGACCCCTAACTCTGAAAAAGGACAACACTATATGGGTTAAAAAACTATTCTCATAAAAACATCACAAGGTGATTCAGGGTATATAAAAAGAGGAGTTTATTCTATTCTATTCTATATACCAGGCTAATGTCCCCTTTATTTTGGGTAGCTAAAACAAAGCTTCTACATGCAAACACTGAAATTCACTGAGCATTCACATTTATGGGGTTACACTGAGAGACCTGATTCCAGCACGAGCTTTATATCAATTAAGTTCACATTTCTCCCTTTGCTCAGCAATTAAAGTACAGAGATAAGATCAACATAATATTCTTAATAGAGAATAATAAAAGAATATAGATAATAAGGCATACTCACCAAATTTCTTTTCCCATCTGGTTTATCTGGTGAACTTAGCAGTCTGTGAATGAATATATATATATATATATATATATATATATATATATATATATATATATATATATATATATATATATATATATATATATCAAAAACAATTCAAACTATTTTTAGCTATATTCAATAAGAAAAATTATTGCTTTCTTTTATCACAAACTGTAGGACAGATATGCTGGACAAGACAAAACAGTAAAATATGATGGAAATTTTTATAACAGCCTCTTCTGGATTCAACACACTATTGTTCTTGTAACCATGAGTTTGGAAAACAAAGTGAGAAAGAAAAATACTTGGGATAGAGAGAATGCCATAAAAAATTAACAAGGTTTATGCATTTTATACCAATTTACTAAAAAGTCAGCACAAGAATTGAAGATGTGGTACTATAGATCCACGGATTTGTGAACTGAGTGAAAAGAAAAGGAGCATGCCTTCTTGGATCCAACATACCTATAATCTTTGGAGTAAGTAAACCCCACAAAAGGAAGGTGGTTCCCAACAAAAGCCTTGGGGACAGTAAAGCTTTCCTCTGGTGTGTCCTCATTCTCCACTTCATCAAAGTTACTGGTGTCATCATCACTCGTTAGATCTGGTACAACTGGAGGCACACCTATAAACACCAAACTTAATGAACAGAGGATTGGAGAAAAATTAATTTTCAATATCTATTTCTGAAATTAAATGTGAAGATGTGACACAAAGTAGCAAATAGATATTATTGACAATTATCTAAAATTCTAATAGGCATAATTATCAGTATGTAACTCATAATACTGATACACCATTCCAAAATGTACAGATGTATGTGTTTTTCAAAATCTATAAAATCTGAACATTAATGATAAAGGATTCTTTGCAACTGGTACTGGTCAAAATATAATATACAAATGCTAAAAACTCTCTTCATTCTTATTGTTTCCTACAAAAGTTCCATTGTATAATTTTTTTACTTTTTTTTCACAAGCTCAATGATATTACATATTACCAAGAAAATACTTAATATAAATAGAGGCAGGACAATGTTTATTTCAGTGCTGTAAGAAAACAATCCACAAGAGAAAAAGAAAAGTTTGCAGAAAACTTGTAAAAATCATTAATATACTAGGAAGGTGAAAATCACTTACATTCCCTTATGGTGTCAAAAGTCCACTGGTCATTTATGAAAAACCGATGCTGCTTGATTTCATCCACGCCTTTCCCACCTAATCGTGTCTCCCTGTTATAATGCAAGAAACATTACTGACATTTTGCAATGTGTAATGTAGCACCCATGTCATAATAGTCAATCAAGGAAAAACTAACACACACACACACACACACACACACACACACACACACACACACACACACACACACACACACACACACAATGCCATTCCCTAAACACCTTTTATTAAATCCACACACCACACTGCACTAAAATACTAAGCTTTTAAAAAAATATATTTATCAATAAAGTATGATATGCTGACTACACATACACAAAAAGAAATTTACCAAGCTGATATTTTTTTTACAAAGTGGCACTAAGCCAGAAAGTGCTGGTCAAAAAGAACAAGCAGTTGTCACTATAAAGTTATACAACCCATGGCAAGAGATAAGTATGGGTTGTCTCAAGATCCATTCCGTGTATCCTCTCCTGGAATAGTTAACTGCTGCCACAAATGTGATATATGGAGTATGGGTGTTAACTGAATGACAGATTCAATAAAATACTAAATATAAAAACATAAATTCTACTAGACACAATCAGCATAAGTTCAGAACAAAAATACATCAAATCTTACCGATCAGTCAGAAAGCCACATATGAGACTCTTGGCTTCAGCAGATATCTCAATGTCTTCTGGAAACTTGAGGGAATTTTTGTGGTCCATGATTTTTCCATAGGTCCCAACTAGAGAGTCAGCATAGAATGGAGTGTCTCCCACAAGCATCTCGTACAGGAAGACCCCGACAGACCACCAGTCACACTCACGGCCATACACACCTTCACCACCCTGAGATTTGAGGACTTCTGGAGATATGTAGTCTGGAGTTCCAACAGCTGTGTCAGATCTTACCAATCCATCCTGAAACCAACATTCATGATTAGAATTAATATACAGATGAGTAGGAGTGCCTAATTCATGATTTTTTTCAGAATTGAATTTTCTAACATAAATATACCAAGAACTATGAAAGAGGGGAATTTGTAGAAACATACAAGATAGGGAATGATTTACTGAAGCCGAACAATCACTGACTGACTGAGCATCACAAGAGTGAGGTCATGTGGCATCTGAAGCTGAGAGAGAGAGAGAGAGAGAGAGAGAGAGAGAGAGAGAGAGAGAGAGAGAGAGAGAGAGAGAGAGAGAGAGAGAGAGAGAGAGAGAGAGAGAGAGAGAGAAAGCAAGTGGGGACTCTGTCATGATTATCACCTCATGTGAGTTCCCAAGAACAGGCATTAGAGTAAAGCAAACTAGATACATATATGTGAAAAAATAGTACAGTAGAATGTGGATTTAACAAGAATCAATTTAAAATGGCACCTAAAAGAAAGACTAAACTACTTAAAACTAAAATTTATACTTTCAACAAATTGAAATTAGCAGCCATTGTTTCCTTCCCCACAAGAACCTTTCCATTAAAACAATCTTTTGATTTAGTGTGAAATTGATTCAAAGCAAACTTTCATGAACCCCAACTCATGTTAAAGCAACATTGTACTGTACTTTTTTTTTTTGCATGCTGTAATAGTTTTGGAACAAAGTTTAAACAGATGTTTCATGATATGAAGATATATACTATTAATCATTTTTTTTTAGTTTGCTGACCTTGTTCATCTTCATACAGGTACCAAAATCAGCCAGCTTAAGATGTCCACTGCTGTCCAGGAGCATGTTATCTGGCTTCACATCTCTGAAAATCAAAATTATTCATTCTTATTAACATAGTTCTATTGCATGAAGTAAAGTAACATATGCATTCCTACCAGTTTACACCTCAGCCAACAGGCAAGGCAGCTCCTGCTGACAAACTCATTCCTGCCACTGCCCTTCAAACTCTAACTTTATCTCATATAACTTAAATCGCTTAACATATATGTTCCCACTACATCTCCTCCCTTGGTTTGTAACTCTCATAGACCTTCCAGACCACACATCATAATCATACACAATTGTCATGACCTACACTTGTTCCACACCAACTACATGACCCACAGTCACTATAAGTTTACTTACACCAAATCCCATACCTGCATTCTCAGAGTCAATGCAACCCTCATCCCACTCTCTCAAAATTTGTGTGTTGTAAACCCCCACTCATCCCACTCTATGGGTGCCTACAGACTAACTGGAGAGGCATCTTGTGTGTGTGTGTGTGTGTGTGTGTGTGTGTGTGTGTGTGTGTGTGTGTGTGTGTGTGTGTGTGTGTGTGTGTGTGTGTGTGTTTACCTAGCTGTGGTTTACAGGAGATGGAGTCTAAACTTATGCTGTCCCATCTCAAAATTTACTATTATCTAATCTCTCTTTAAAACTATATATTGTCCTAGCACGTACTATGTCTCTTTCCAACTCATTCTGAACTCCAACAATTTGATATGGAAAGTTATTCTTTTTTATACCCATCCTGCACCTCTCTTCTTCACCTTCAGGTCATGTCCTCTTACACTTCTGTAATCTTGCACCACCAGGTCCCCGCAGTCAAATTTCTCAATTCCTGACACAATCTTGCATGTAGTAATTAGATCTCCTCTCTCTCTTCTCTCTTCCAAAGTGAGATTTCATTTCTTCAATCTTTTATTGCAGCTCCCAGTATTCATTCCAATTTACCCCTGCTCTTAGTACTTGGAAACCATAACACTGCAGCATATTCCAGACATGGTCTTATCATGATCACAATCAATGTCCTCATCATATCCTCCTTCATCCAGGTAACTAAAAGCTGTTTTTATATTTCTCAGCAAATTGTAGGTCTAACTTGTTATCCTGTTGACATGTTTCTCCAGTGACAGCTTGTCAGTAACAGTGACTCCCAAGGTCTTTCACCTCACTCTGCACTTCAATGAACTCTTTTTCCCATTGTGTAACAATACTTGGATCTTTTATTTCTTTGTCCAAGCTTTAGTATTCCACTTTTTTTTTGTGTTAAATTCCATTTCTCATCTTTGTCTCCACTCCTAAATTACATACAGATCTTTTTGCAAAGCAGCATAATCCTCCTTCCCCTCCACTTTTCTCATTAGTTTTGCATCATCTGTAAACATGCTCATGTCACTCCTTCCATAATCTCATTCACATAGATTGTAAACATCACTGGTGCCAAGACTGATCCCTGTGGGACTCCACTAATTATCTTTCTCTTTCCTATAAGTTTTCAACATATTGTGTTTTCCTTCCCCAATGTTGATGTCAATGCCATTACTCAGCTTTGCTTCTGTGATTTCCATCACATCCAGTGTACTCTCCCTTGAGTAATCATTTAATTCCACCTGTACAGATAATAGCCCTTTACATTGGTATATGCAACTTTTAATTCTTCTCCATAGTTTCTTCCTTGGCAATCCATCACTTCTTCAGCTTTGCATCCAGTTTTCCAGTAAAACTGTTCCTTTTCCTCCTCCATACTTGGCTTTTTCTTTTTTTTTCCCACAACTCAGTCATTTTCTTTCTTTCATCCTCACTCATGTCTTTTCTGATCCATGTATTCTTACACTTCTCTATTTTTCCCTGCCTCCAGGAATCATTTAGTATCTCCTCAGCTGCAGCTTGGGACCTGAACTTTATCTTCATGGGTCTGCTTTGACCTTCCACATATTCACCTAATCTTATTACTTCTTCAATCTCATCTTCTAGATTTGTCTCCTTTTCAGTTACATCTTTTACTAATGCTGCTGCAATGCTCCTTTCATGTTTCTCTTTTCACTATTATTCTTTTCACTATTATCTTACCTTTTTTCACTCCAAAAGCCACCACACAATTTCTTTTATCCACTGTGTCTCTTACCAAATTTTCTTTCTCTTTTATTACTTTAACAACTGTTTTAGCTACAGCTTCTTGCTTTTTCTCTTATCTAGCAGTTTACTATTTCCCTAAGGGTGGCATTTCCTTCTTCACTCTTTTTACCCCATTCATTCTGCTTTTCACACATCCTTCACTTGTAACTCGCCAGAATGTTTACATTCAAACAGCTGATACTCGATTGTCTCACACTTACTACGCCAAGCATTAATTTCCTCCTTTTTCTCCCTTTCTAACAAATTACATTTCTCTCTTTATGAAATATCTTCAACTTTCAGTTCTCTGCACCTGCTCTCCAATTATTCCACTTTGCCAACTGAGGCTTCCAGCTGCATGATAAGACTAGATAGCCCTTTTATAATTTCATCTATATAAGTAAACCTTTTATATATCAGTGATCCATCAGGAAAACCTTTATGGTCACTTTAAACTTCCTTACTTGGCTGATTTCAGGTGTAAGCAACAGTCCCAGGCTACCTGGAGATTTCAACCATGTCATCTGCTGATGTTTACCTCCTTTTTCGGCCATGCTTAATTATGCATCAGTTCTTTTTTTCTTATATATCACTGCTCTCATTTCACAATTAGGACAGCACATAATCTCACTACTCCTCCTCTTTGACCACCTGTACTAGGCAATAATTCAGGCAGGAGATGGAGAGCTGCAGAAGACATCCTTCCTCAATGGTGTCTGCCATGCATGTATTACCTAGTTGTATTTACCTAATTGTGTGTGTGTATACAGTAACTTAGTCTGTAGATCCTTGCTGTAAGAAATAAAGGCCAACCCCTCAAAACAGAAGTGGCATACACATGATATCTTGAAAGTATGTATATTTATGGAAAAATAAGTTCATTCTTTCAAAAGCCTTATGTACTGGTACTAAAAGCAGCAATCTAAAGCTGATAAGAAAATAGCTTAACAGATAAAGCTATTTGATTCCTAAAAAATGTATAATCAGCATAAAACTGACCTGTGTACAAAACCCATGGAGTGGATTGCATCAAGTGCCAAAACTACCTCTGCACAAAAGAACTTTGCCCATTTTTCTGGGACATCATAGTTGGACATAAGGTTCACTAGATCACCACCTGAAAGGAAGATAAAATTTCTCAAGATACAAAACATAAACAATTCTATAATTTATGCTAAAATTTATTATAATGAAAGTACTAAGGAAACACTTGAGAAACTGCTAAATCATTAATAAGAAATGCATGATGTTAAATATTATAAAAGGGGCAAGTTTTGAACAAAGTGGGGTTGCCTAAATAAAATCTTTCATGAGAGAACAGTGACTGAAAATTTTGGCAAAAAGAGGATTTTTCTTCATTAATGTATTTGAAAAGAGCATATGAGCAAGTAGAGAATATGGGAATACAGTAAAACTGAGGATAATTCACAAAAAGATGAAGTCGAAATATTCAACAAAAAATGTGATGAAGTGGAAATATTCAACAAAAATGCAAGTGTTTATTATCAAAAGTAGGCAACAGCTTTTTTTTATGCAAAATCAGTCCATGCTATTTTTGGAGGAGTTTGCACACTGCTGTTTTATATCATAAAGATCATAGGTACTTATGAACAACTTGTAGAGGTACAGGTAGACCATCATAAAAATAGCCATCATGACATGATAATAAAAAAAAAAATTCTTTGTAATTTCTTGTTTAAAATGACTTACCTGGCATATAATCCATTACCATGTACAAAAACTTTGAGTCTTGAAAGGCAAAGTGGAGCTGCACTATCCACTCTGAATTAGCATGAGCCATAATGTCTCGTTCCTCCCAGAAGAATGCTGAATCTGAACGTTTTATCATTTCAAATTTACTCAGGAGCTTCATTGCATACACCTGAAGTTACAAGAAATTAATTGACACAAATGTTAAATATTTAACATGCATCCTTAGGAAACATCTATGGCATTAAATGTACAAATCAAATATAACAATTTCTGGCAGATAAAATGCAGGAGAGAAAAAAAGCCAAACAATAAAGAGACAAACCTTTTGAGTGGATCTGTGTCTTACAAGCTGTACTTCTCCAAAGGCTCCTCTTCCTATGACTTTGACATTTGTAAAATCATCGGCCCGCATCCGTAACAGCTCCACATCCTGTATGGACTCCCGATCTGACAAGGAAAGAGCACTGTAACAAGCAGAAAAGATCTATCGAAACACCAGTCACCACGGAACTATAACATGAGTCAACAGCACATGATCTGAAGGTTAACAGGCTTACAATAACAATGAGCAATACTACAAATCTGTGTAAGTAAACATTATTCAAATTCATGCAATGCACCCAAAAATGCACCTTAATGTACATATTTAACATGTGTATGCTTATAATAACCAACATACATCTATTAAGGAAGGCCTCCACATTTTTGTTTCTCTTGATGGCCTGATGGTCGCAGTCTGCGACCATCGCCTGAACCGCATCCTATGAAAGGGAATATGAATTTGTTAGTTAACAGCTACAGCTTAATCACAAATAATTAGTATATATCAAATTATAGCAATATCAAAACTGACATTTTACTTTGATGTCAGTGAAAAATCATAACAAAGACAAGAAGGCAATATTTGCATTCTCCTTACCAACAGTGAGTCCACATTGATAACTCCTCGTGGGTCTCTTAAATGAGCTTCCAGTTCCCGGAGTCGTTGTAGCCGGTCACTGTCCGTGATTGCCTCCATCCCTACCACAGAAAAATTTTTTCACATCGAAAAGTGTCACATTCTGCATTAGAGCATCACAAAAACACTGAAAATTTTATCTGAAGGCAGGATGAATTAGGTTTTACAGGAATCAAACCCCTGTCAGCTCACTCATGTGATGATCACAAGGGCCAAAAAAGGATTTTAGTTGATTTTGACTATCATGTCACTACACAGCTTTCTCCTCCATTAGAATAAGTTTTTTTTTTTTTTTTTTGCCAGCACCTGTTCACACATGCACTTCTTTTAACTTGCTCTTCCATGTTTCAAATAGCTTTCTTCTACTAGGGCCATCAATGGATTTCAGAAAATCATGCCAGTAGTCCTAGTCAAAACAATCATGTTGCTCTGATTTTTGTTGCTTGTATTTTTAAACACTCTGAACTCTCTTTGGAATGTTTTTAAAGGCCACTGATATGATCAGTCAAGTTCTCAGGTTTTTTTCTTTTTTGTCTTTAACAGTACATAATCCTTGTTTAATTATAACTAGAATCATGAAATTATTCTTCAAAAACCCAATAACTTCCACAGAAGCTGTTAAAAAGTAGAGGCTGATGACACAACATTTTAGAATATGGACTCAAGCCAGTGACCCTTCCCACTGCTTCCTCCCCTTTAACTGGGAGCAAATTTGTAGAACATGTTGAGAAATCTATGCTTTGGGCAGAAAAAGCAAAGTCTTTTGACTAACTCAAAAACTATCAAAATCACCATGTACAACCCAACATAATCTGATTTAACTAACCTAACAATCTTCTAATAGCTTTCTGCTAATTATTTCCTTTATTCCTATGTATTTTCAATAGCACTGCACATCTTTACAAAATGCTACTCTTTAATAGAGTGTGGTACACATACATATTTTCTACCATCCCTAATAAATGCAACCAAATATTCAAGTTCAAGGAAAGATGCATTCATTCATAACAGCATAATGAAACAGACTACATTCTAACACAGCAAGCTTTAATCCAAATAAACTTGAAGTGTTCTTGAGATATATCAGTTCTAAATAACCATTGACATACACTTCTTGAGATCTTTACTCTTAAGCTAACTTTCTTCCCAAGCCCACCTTCATCATTCACTAACTACCTGTGGCCTTCTTGATTTAGAAAAAGAGCAATGAACCTTAAATTCAATTCAGCATTCATGTTCTTATCTCATAGAAGACTCAAATTCACTCAACATTAGCCAAAGAACAATATGGATTGGGGGCAGTAAGGAGTGGACACCCTACACACCTAATACCCCATACCAAACACACCCTGCCCTTCACTTCACTCCCTGCTGTCCTTGCACGCCCTGCAACGCCTAGCCAGTAGGTCTCCCCTTTAAAAATATAAATGTGTTATACGATCAATCGATGTTTTAACCATAATCATCACTCCCTGAGGAACTTGAGTATAATGATTAGTCATAAGGTAATTCCTCCCCTCCCTCCCTCCCTCCCAGCCACTCACACCTGTCAAATATTTCCCATCAGTTAGTGATAACAACGAAATTCCACGTTCAAATTCAACCGCATTAATCATGGGTTAATTTTCACCTAACCTTGCGTTCTGAGCCGTTACGAGTTCATAGATGTCATGCCTACGTGAAAATAAAAGGGCAGCAAAGGTATGTAAGTGTAGTGAGTGAAGGCACCTCCCTCACCTGGCTGCCGCCTCCCTCCCCGCTGGTGTCACTTACCTGTCGCCCTCCCTGTCACATCATCCACAGCTCAGGTGGTGTGCTCTGCTCGATATCAACAGAGAGGCTTTGATAGGGTACAAAATATTAAATAACAACAAGCCATCCTTCGCAAAAGTCCCACATAAATATGGCCGAAAAGTAACTTGGCCCACAATGCACCAGACAGCCCGCGGCCCTCACCACCCCGCCACCTTTGAACGCTGCCAGCCGGGGCGACGACGGAGAGTGAGATGGAGGGCGGTAGAGCCCTAAAGGATGGGGGTCACAGAGGAAGATGCAAGGGACGGAAATAACTGAAGGTGACTCGTACAACAATGCATCAATCCCTGACAAGGGAAATGGCGAAAGGAGAAAGAAAGCCGGGGCGTGGTGCTACTCTCAATATTAGACGTTGTAATCTCCACCCGGTCTAAAGAAAACTTATTTTTTATCCAGAGGAGTGACAGGTATCTCTCTCCTTAGATAACGAATAAGGTTTCATGCACGATAAACAAAGGGGAGAGAAGTAAAGCCAACAAGAAACTTATTTATATCCGGAGGAGTTAAAAAAAAATATTTACTTCCTTAGATGATTAATAAAATTTCATATAAGATGCAAGAGGAGATAAATGAAGCCAAGAACATTGTAAGTGATGCTAGAGCGAGTGACTGATAGCAGAAGTAGGTGTATGAGAAAATGATTCAGAAAAAGATGAGGCAGATGCGGAAGAGAGAGTAAATGAAAGAAGAGAGCGTATGAACAGAGGATGGTAAGCTGTTTGCTGTTGGAAAACGTGAGCAGAGCATTCTAAAAAAAAAAAATGTTGAATGTCAAGAGCATTCCTTCACATACACTTCATTCATACGGGGGTTCTATTCCTATTTCAAAACTATTGTCCTTTGTCGGGGCAAGGAAGAGGGAGGGGCAACACACATGCATGTACGCAGGTAGGGAGGCTACGGTTCGGGCAGTAAGCCGCCAAGGACCGCCTCTCCTGATAACGCAAAGTGAAATAGGATGTGTTGGATAGAGAGGCTGAGGTTGCAGGTGGTACATTGTGGTGGGAAGGAGTTGGTGATGTATAGAATCATATGGGTAGGGAGGGTGCAGTCCATCCTGAGGTGTGCGAGAAAAACCTCCTGCCTTGTGGTGCGATTGGAGGAGGCTCACTCGCTTAGGATGGGTTTGAGTGTGCGTAGCCATACGTTGTCCCATATGAGTTTTACTGATGATTTTATAACTGAGAGGCATAGCTGCAGATCCCGACGGAGGTTCCATGCTTCCTCGAGTTCTGAAGCAGACCTAGCCAGCATATCAAGCTGTTCATTCCTGCGTAGTATACTGGAATGCAAGCACCCAAATCAGTAAAGATTTACAAGAATTCAGCTTATTGATGATATCGCCCTTTATTTAATTTGCATCTATGCGGCCGAACTGTTTTGCCTGAAGAGCTGACACAGAGCCCGAAAAAAAAATAACAGTTGACTAGTGACGTGAATTTATTGCAAAATCTATGGCGTGCGCTGGCAGAGCGTGTGGAATATTATATTATTTTACTTGCTGCAGTGCCGAGAAGAGCCTTCCGGACTGTTCTGACTCCATGTGATAAGAGAAAGGCATCGCGACGTATATGTAGTGGTGAATGTTGGCCTCTACCTCCATCCTTGCTACGTGAGTGCAGCACAGCATCTCTGAGGCTCTGGAGTCATGAAGGTGTCCGTGTGTGTGTGTGTGTGTGTGTGTGTGTGTGTGTGAGAGAGTGGGTGGGTGGATGTGTAAGGGTTAGTTAACCATGGAATAATTTTTATACGGTAGCGTTTAATTGTAGCTCAGTGAGCGTGAGTGCCTGTATAGTATGAGTAGCAATCATCCTTGCCAGTATTGATAATCTGCATGACTCGTACTTATATCTTGTAACCTAAAATAGGTGTAGCTAAGTGTTGCCTGGCAGAGTTAATGAGATGGGAGACAGGGTGTGAGGCACCCTGTGGTACTGAGGGACAGAGAGAGGGTATCGAGACCGCGACGTGGCAAGACGTACGAATAGAATTTGCGTGTGCCTGCCGCCCTTGTAACTGTCTGTGTGTCTTGACTGTATTGCACGGTGACTTTGTACTGTTGTGTAATATATGGACATAAGGAGAAGCGTGTTTTCCTCTCCCTGTTCTGTGTGACTTCTGAATGAGAGTGACCGGGTGAGTCAGAGCCGCAGCCGTTCCCATATGAATCTTCCATTTGAGTCTGCTGTCAAAATGCAGACCCAGAAACTTTACTGAATTTTTAAACGGTTTCGGCTGGCATTTAAGTGGTAATTATAAATTGGGTATACGTTACGTCTAGTGAAAACAGCACCGATACTCTTACGAGCGCAAAACTTAAATCCCCACAAAGAGGTACAATGCTGGATGGAGTTGAGATCAGCAACTTCAATCCGTCTCTCCGAGAACTGTCCGTTAGGCGAGGAGTGCCATACCACACAGTCGTTTGCGTAGAGCGAGTAAGATGTCGACGGAATAAGATTATTCATAATAACCAATAAAATGGGAAAAGGAACACTATCATGTGGCATTCCGTTTTCCTGGATGAAAACGTCCGTGATTACGTTACCAGAAATCTTAATAATGTTCTGCCCTGTAGGAGGTTATGAACAAAACGGACAAGAAGCCGTGAATGTAGTTTCATGAGGCTACTGTGTCGCCATGTCATGTCGAAAGCCTTGTGGATGTCTATGAACACCCCCTAACGTGAATTCACTTCTGGCAAATGCTTCTAAAATGCAATGATTCAGGTTTGTTTAGTGGTTCATCATGCTTTGGTACTTCTGAAATCCCGACCGCTTCTAAAACAAAAATAAGCCTTCTCTTAATCTTGCATTCCATGACCTTACACAGACAGCTTGAGAGCGTAATAGAACGAAACACTGGGATCCGCAAGCTGTCCAGTCTTTCGGGGATTGGGATGACGAGCAAAGTGCCGGAAGTGAAGGAAGTGAGGTGTAATAATTTTGAAAGGGAATGGTGGCCCAGACTTGCAATATGCTATAGGATATGCTGTCTATAGTGGGACTGGATCGAGCCTTTACATGATTTCATGGCAAAGAGGAGTTCATCCAATGTAAACTCTGTGTTATACGAGTAAGTACTCCAAGTTTACGCCTCCTGTGACAAAATTTGGGACAGTGAGTTCCACTGCCTCCTTATTACAGGGAAGGAAGACAAGGTCATAATATGTGGTATTGCTTACATTGTGGTAATGGCAGGCTATTTTGTTGGCAATGTCCGCTTGGTTACCTACTATGTTATTGTTTATTTTGAGGGTTTTTGGTTGTCCAGTATGTGTATAGTTTTTTAGTGACAGAGGGGTAGTGCGGTTGATGTAAACTAAATTAATTACTCTGCATTACGGATGACTTTCCTTGCTTGAGCCCTTGCCTCTTTATAGGCTATGAAGTTTGCTTGACTGGGCTGCTGGCTGAAATGCCTGTATCATCTACTATGCTCACGAAGTGCTTGTCGGCATCCCGTTGTCCACCATGAAACTCCATCCCTTGCGTGAAACGTAGAAGTTTTTGGAATACAAGTCTCAGCAGCATGTAATATGGATTGTGTTGCGTTGTCAGTGTCAGGGGAAGTCAGGGAGTTTATTTGGAGAGATCAAAGATAGATCAGTGGCAGACACGTTACCAGCCTGATCATCTGCATGAGTCCTACTTCCATTGTTCAGAAGACAGAGGTTTGTTTTTAATAATATGTTAACTATCCGTTCCCCGCGTACACTTGACATCCCATTTCCCCATTCTTGATGATGGGCATTGAAGTCACCCAAAACTAGCTTGTTGCCCGTAAGCTGGCTTACATTATTATGTCGTCATCAACAATAAGGGTATTGGGAGGTAAGTAGAGGGAATACATAACCAGATATGTGTCGTTGAATCTCACCCTGCATGCGACAGCTTTCAGAGGCGTATTCAATGTCATTTATGTTTGTCAGTGTTGTGTGGACAGCTGGGCATAATAACGAAAAAAATGATCATGATAACTTAATCGGCGATAACCAATAATCGATAAATGGTGGTAAATTTATCACCTTATAACCGATAACCGATAAATTGATAAATCCAAAATTCTGATAGTAGCAATAACAATATTGATATTTAAAAAAAAAAAAAGCTAACAAATCCAAATCTTTATTTTTATCTTTATCTTAGAAAACTTAGATGCTTACCCTATCTTTTCACAAATGAAAAGCACCCTTTTAAGTAAAATAACTACAATTGATTTTGAAAGTTTAAAACTTCAACATGCTCATGTTCCAGAAACTAAAATGATCAATTATCGCTAGTTTGGAACCAAAAGTATCGGCAATACTGATGAATCGATAATGAGGGAAAAACAATTATCGAATAACTGATAACCCGATATCGTTATTGCAATAAATTATCACGATAACACCCACCTATGGTTTTGTGTATGTATATAGCAATGCTGTGTCCCTCGTGTCTTTGATTTATGAGGATGGTAATATTTTAGCACTACGAGATCTAGCTGATCCAGCAGTCTCATCTTCGGCAGACAAATAACGGACGGTCTGTTGCATGTTCACTAAAAATTATCCACACAGATCTTTATTTCAAATACTTCTACAGTTCTACTGTAACAATTTGAACATTATGGCTTAAGAGTTGCTGGGATGGCCGTGTTTCTAAGACCTTATGCGCTTTGAGGCTCTGCCAGGGATTTTCCCCAACCCTTGCCAGTGGGGATGTCTACTGATTCATCAGTAATTGTTAACTTCCCGGAGCTGGTCAAGACGGAGCGAGTATGAGACTTCCTCAATGGTGCGGGAGCAGCTACAGCTACAGTTTTGTTAAATTTTACTTATTTGTCTTGTCTTTTTTTTTTTTTTCATTCTTACTACGAGTAGTATAAATAACACACAGGTATAGAGCATAGGAAGTGACAGGATTAGAGGGCTTGGTTGAAGTAGATGTAAATTGAAAATGTGGAGGCTGAGGGTGAAACTGTGGTGGTAGATGGAGCAGGTGTCGGATCGGTCTCAATGGCAACTGCACATCTTGAGCTTGAACTCTTACTGTTAAGGGGTATGAGACGTTTGAAGTAGGTGCTTCTTATGTCTGCTTTACCCACTTCCTTGTATCAAAATCAGAAATTCCCTCAGTGTCCTTATCTGTGCAGACCTCTTTCTCTACCTTCTATGCGAGGCAGTCGCGTGGAAGGTGGAGTGAGTATCTCTCCCTCCCTGTTCCTTCGCCAGCGTATCTACTGCAGCAAAACAAGTGACAAGAGTTACCAAGGTGACCATAAAGTTGACATCTTAAAGATCGAAGAGGATTTGGGATGTTGGGATGAATGGGAACCGATTCGTAACCTACATGAACCCTCTCTGGCAACTTGGCAGCGCTGAAAGTGGATATGACTAAAACAGTGGTCTTTCTGGTGCCTTCTACCATTTTAGTGATCTTTCCTTACTTCATTGATATTCTGGTCAGTAATACATTCGACGATCTCGGCAGGATCCATGTCCACAAAATCACGATGGGAAGCTACTCCCAAGCACGAGTTCATGGATACTGGGATCGAAGCCTCAATCTCGATATCATGGATGAAATCAATGAAGCTTTAGACATTCTTCTCCTTCAGGAGGGGAGCAGTACAGAAGTGAGAGGTCAGAGAGGAGTTTTGTTAGGGTCAGTTTGTTCCATCAAACCATTCTTTGGGGGCAGGACAGTGTCAATTCACCCCAAAGGCACGCTCACTGAGGAGGATCCTACATTGGCGTGAGAGGAGAGACAATCTGACAAGACAACAGACACTTTTTGTTGTCACTAAGGATGGGGACAGTGACACAGGCAAAGCTATTTTTTTTTGTAATAAAGGGAATCATAACTTTATTTAGCTAATTCCTAGGCTTAAAGGACGTACAAAAAAGCCCACATAGAGGTACAAGGGGTTCAGACTCTATCTGATCCTGGATCCTTGCCATCCCACTCTTTGAAGTGGGTTCTTAATTTTGAATTGACAGTTATTACCCATATTGCTGAGCCAAGCCTTTTAAATGGCAACTCATGTACAGTAGAGAGAGAAAAAAAATCAGGGAATGTACAGTATCCTCCACACTAACTGTCCTTACACGTATTACACCACATTCTCTATAGGAACTGCTACACTGCCTCAGTTACCCTTTCATTCATCTCTCTATGCAGTCCTACATCTAGCACACCACATCCTCTCCAGGAACTTCTTCACTTCCTCAATCATTCTTTTCTTTGTCTCTAGACAAAGTACCAGCAACAGCGCCATCTATTCTCTTCCTGTCTTCACTCTTTCATTCCTGCTATGCCTTAACTTTGTCAAAATCACTTGCATCATCTCTCTCCTGTCTCTCATATTTCTCCCATTCCAGCATCACATACGCCAGTTTCATCCTCTACCACGTCACACATCTGGCACACTCTCCTTAGGGACTGACCACCTGTAATTTCTTGCATTCACATCAATCATGTCAGATATCTGGCACACTGCTGTGGGACTCTGACCATCTGCAATTCCTTGCATTCACATCCATACACTGCTTTTGCTCGGAAAAGGTCACCACTCATGCTTCCCTCATACCACTTTTCATACATCAGGGTCTCTTTCTCCATGTACCATTCTAGAGTCTTCTTTTGTTCCATTGCATTCTTTCATTCATTCCGTCCCACACACTTCATTTCAGTTCTCTACCTTACTTTTCATACATTGGGTCTTTTTTCTTCTTGTACCATTCCAGGGTGACCATGTCCAGCCCATGTCTCCTCACAGACTGACTTTATCTTCAGCCCATGTCTCCTCATAGGCTGACTTCATCTCCAAGCAATGTCTCCTCACAGGCTGACTTCATCTCTAGCCCACACAGCTAGTTTATGCAGACTGGCTGATGGGCAAGGTAGCCACCATGACAGCCTCCTTGTTGTTTACTGGGATCTTAACACAACTGTGTGCCTATTTTCTGACCAATGTACCATAGAAGAATATTCCTGTGTTTAGTTCCTTCATAAATGTACTACCAAGAACGAAGAAATGTATATATCTTAACTTCAGTAGCAGAAAATATACAGGCACCAGTGAGGATGGTAGTTGATCAGGGAATGGCAGCTACCATGAAAGCCTCCTTGGCTCATCTGGGCTCCAAACAAAAGTGTGTCTATTGTGTGTGTGTGTGTGTGTGTGTTGCACAAACTAATAAATTTTTATTTATTTATTTATTTATATATTTATTTATTTTTGCCACAAAAATATGGATATTAGCTTTTCTATTGGGGTGCATTTCTTTATATCTTGATCAGATAGTAATTACATAATTCCTGTTCATCTTCCCTCCCTGGACTTCACCCACTTAGTGATAGATATGGAGACAAGTGGAATGCAATTATCCTGGAGGTAGCAAGGCATCAAACAGACAGACAGATAGATAGTATAAGTAAATAATGTGAGTGGATGGATAGATGAATGACTGTGTGTGTGTGTGTGTGTGTGTGTGTGTGTGTGTGTGTGTGTGTGTATGAGGTTGTGGATGCCTAGTCTCACATATACCCACCTTTACAAGGATGTCAGCATGATGTAGGGATAAATAAAGACTAAATACAAATAACATTGTATAGTACTTAAAACTGGGGTGTTAAAAGATAACAATGTCAAGGTCAGAGTGGACTGAGAAAAAGTGAGGTGGATACGTGAGAGGAGTTGAACTGCAGACTTAGTACTGGATCCAACAGTGAATTGACTGAGACTACATCAAGAAAAATATTAAAGAACATAAGAACATAAGAAATAAGGGAAGCTGCAAGAAGTGACCAGGCTTACACGTGGCAGTCCCTGTATGAAATATGCCTAAATATTTCCACTATCATCCCCATCCATAAATCCGTCTAATCTTTTTTTAAAGCTCCTTAATGTCTTTAGCACTAACAACATGATTACTGAGTCAGTTCCACTCATCTACCACTCTATTTGAGAACAAATTTCCTCCTATCTCTTTCTCAAACCTAAATTTTTCAAGCTTGAACCTGTTATTTCTTGTTCTATCCTGGCTGCTGATCCTAAGAATTTTGCTTACATCCCCTTGTTATAACCCTTATACCACTTAAAGACTTCTATCAGGTCCCCTCTTAACCTATGTCTCTAAAGAATGTAAATTTAACAGCTTCAATCTCGCTTCATAAGGAATACTCATCATCAGTATCCTTTTAGTCATTCTCCTCTGTACTGATTCTAACAGACCTATATCTTTCCTGTAATGTGGGGACTAGAACTGCACAGCATGGTCTAGATGAGGTCTGACCAGCGCCAAATATAACTTTAATATTACTTCGGGCCTTCTACTTTTAACACTCCTAAAAATTAATCCTAATACCCTATTTGCCCTGTTTCTGGTCTCTATGCATTGCTTTCCCAGACAGAGTTCAGAGCTAACTATAACTCCTAAATCTTTCTTGTACCCTGTGCCTACCAGAGTTTCATTGTTTATTGTGTATCTATTGTGTGGGTTTCCTCTACCTACACTTTGCATACTTTGCATTTGTTGATATTAAACTGCTTTTGCCATCTGTCCGTCCATTCATTCATCCTATCTAAATCTGCCTGCAAGGCGATGGCATCCAATTCTGACCTAATTAATCTACCTATCTTTGTGTCATCTGCAAATTTACTAACATCACTACTAATTCTACTATCCAAGTTACTGATATATATTAAAAACAACAATGTCCCTAATACTGATCCCTGTGGCACCCCACTAATTACGTGATCCCCACTCGGATTTAGAGCCGTTTATTACAACTCTTTGTCGCCTGTTGTTTAGCCATGACCTTATCCAGCCTAACACCTTCCCATCTAAAGTATGCACAACTTTTGCTATGATATTATGTAATGGGATGAGATGGGTTATCTCCACACTCTTTCTGCTACTTTGTGATCATGATCTCCTTCACACCTGTGATCCAAATCAAAAGGGAGTTTCACATATATTAAGTGAGGTTTGGATATGAATGACAGGGACATAGCTAGGTACTTACATTACTGCCTGAATAATAGGTGCAGTCAGATTTGTCCATAGCTCCATATTAGAAAACTTTAGCAAACTAATTGGGTTTTACATCAATCTGGTAGAAGACATACATGATTAGCTAGTGTTCTTTTAAATATGCATGTATTAATCAATGTTAATAATAATGACTAATTTACAATACTATTGACTAATCTGCAAAAGTTTAGTGTCAGGAGCTGGATACAGGCAGACTTGGTGGATATGAAACAACTGCAAGATATATACTGGAAAACATTCCATGTGGAGAATGAGTGTTGGCACAGTGTGCACTACAGGTAATGATTAATGTAATGATTAAACACTGATTCAGCACCAGTAGAGGGCAGATGTGGGCCAAAGTAAGGCACCCACATAAATCTCTATTCTAACATATACAGTAAAATCCCTCTTATCCGGCATTCGAGTATCCGGCAGCTTCAAGTATCCAGCACATTTTTCCCCGAGCCTTAAAATCAATAAAAAATCAGTGTACTCATAAAATCGATTAAAATTCCCACGCGAGGCATACTTTGTCCCTTCGCCACCAGAGCGCACTGCTTTGCGCCATCCACAGCCCACTGCACTGTGTTTGCTCAGTGACTCAGTCTTGCGTGTGCACTGTTTATCGCCTGACGCCTTCATCGTGCCTAAAGTTGTAGAAAAGAGGAAGCATGTTGTGCTTACACTTAAGCAGCTGATCAGATCAGCTGCTGATTAAGATCAGCTGATCTTTGTTATGGTAAGATGCGTGAGTGTAGGATGGTGATTGTGGACATAATTTCACTTCTATTCAAGTATCCGGCAATATTCAAGTATCCGGCATGTCGGCGGTCCCGTTGATGCCGGATAAGAGGGATTTTACTGTATAGATAAAACACTAAAAAAGCTAGACATACAGGTAAATGGATAAATCAATCAAAGGACAAAAAATAATTTTATTTAAGATATCTTGCTGAATTTTAAGGCCATGCATATCTACAATGATACTTCCCCCTGTGATGAAATTGTAAAATCAACTCTTCAAGTTGTAATTGTTGGAGATCTCTAACAGTCAACCATTGCACAGAAGTTGGTCCATGGTAAGGGTACCAGACTATTAAACAGCCTGATACTGCTATGGTCAGATTATCAGCTTACTTAAAAAAAATCAGCTGCAGTTTGTCTTTTTTTTTTCAAACTTAGCTGTGGAGATGCTGATGCAGCCACCTTTTTCTGCAGTCTCTTCCGAAGGGCTGTTCCCTTTATCAAAATTGGAGAGGGAGAAGGCTTGAGAACAGGGGCCTTGGGTGTCTGATCAGCCTTGAAGGGAATACAGGGACTGGCCCTCAATGTGCGGACATAGTCACTGAATTCATGTTCTTTGTTCTTTTTCAAGTTAATACTTATAGTTCGTTGTCTCGGGATACATGCTGCCAGCCTTTTCTATAAAAGAGAAAATAACGATTAGAAAGAAATATGTAATAAAAGAATGTGATACTTCATGTATAGAAATTACCATAAAATAAAATTTTACCAAAGTCTTAAGTGCATGGACTGGTAATATAATTAGAGTTCAACTTCAGATATGAGTGCACTGCAAAGACTTTTTGAATGTCAGATTTTGTAGAAATATTCAGGAAGAATTTTATCTATAACAAAATAATGATTATAAAACCGCAATGAAAATATGATTCTGCATATAGACTTTATCAACATTATAACTTTGCCATAAGTATGGCTGCACAGTCTGGTAATACTGAGCCCTAAACACACTACCACTCATCACCATGGATGCCTGGTGATGAGTTTTAGTGACAAACACTGTACCCTCACTTGATTTTATTCTGCATACACTCTGCTTTCTTATTTAAGAATGAGAGAATAATTCCTGTTCACATTTACTTAAGGGGGCTCTCTCTTTTTGGGGTATTTATCAAATTATGAATTAATCTTTTTGTCCAATGAAAGGAAATTCTTCATCATGAGACAGGAGAGACAGCTAGAGTGAACATACTTTAACTGTGACAGCTTGGGTGATGGGTATGTTCAGCAGATATTAAATTGCTGAATACTGGCAGGCAATGTTGGCAGTTACATTTTGCTTAATGGCATTCTGCTCATACTGCCACTTTCTGAGTGATGGACACTCAATCAACAGGTAGTGTAAAAGGTGGTAAAGTATATGGACTTATTTAAACTCTGGGTGTGGATATAAGTAAAGTGGAACCTCTGTTACCAAACGCCTCCCTTTTCGAACAAATTGGTTTTCGAACAAAATTCTGAACGCATTATTGCTTTGGTTGCAGTACCATAATTTGGTTCTAGAACAAAGTTACTTGATTTCAAATATTAAAAGACATAGCAAAAGCTGCTATTTATTTATTTATAGTTTCTATAAATATTTACTTCATTCTTATATATTTGGAGGAGAGACACAGAGTGTAAGACAGTAATTCAATACTTGAAGTAAGATACACAGAGTATTTGAGTTACAAGCAAGATACATTCCAGAAGGCTGCTCGTATGCTGTTTTGCTCGTAGCTTGTCATCATTTCAACACACACACACACACACACATAAAAAAAAAAATCATGTTTTGCAAAGTAATGCTTAGTTGCTTGATGCTTGATACCATTAGAGAGAGAGAGAGAGAGAGAGAGAGAGAGAGAGAGAGCACCTTGCCTTATGGGTGATGTGATACTGCTGAGTAATGACAGGCTTGAGGCTTCTGCCAAATGCAATACTTTCTCTCTCTCTCTCTCTCTCTCTCTCTCTCTCTCTCTCTCTCTCTCTCTCTCTCTCTCTCTCTCTCTCTCTCATACACATTTTTTCATTCAATACATCCTTTCTGGTTAAATAATTTGTGAGCTGGAGATGTTGTGAAGCAGCTATATTCGCTGTGGGAGCGTCTGTCATCAGCCACTAAAGCAGGGTACGCTGGTGTCTGGGAATGGATTAATCCATTTTACATTGATTTCTAGGGGAAAATAGTTCCAGTTTTCGAACATTTCAGATTCTGAACAGCATTCAGTTCTAGAAATGAGGATCCACTGTAAACTAAAAAGACTACTTTAAATGACAAATTTTGTAGAAATATATGGAATGAAATTTTGATTTGTTGACAAAATTTTGCAACTACACAACTTTAAAATCAAATCTGCCAATTAAAACTATATTATTATAATAAAATGAAGTTATTTATGATCACATGCAGTGTCACAAGCATTTGTATATATCTGTATAGTGAAGTGGAGTTTTCCTTATAAAGTACTGTGCTTCTATGTTTACCAGTACAGTATCATCATATTATCAACTCTAGATGCCACATGCTAAGCTGATACAGAAGACATGCCCTTGCCTTGCCTCCTTTCTCCTTATAGTGGAGTCACTTTCCTAAAATTTAATATTCTTATATTTGAAATATTTCAATAAGCCTAGCCCAAGATGATCTTCAAAGATATCAGTATAAAAAAAAGACTATAAAAGTAACATTAACCTTTTAGAAAAACTATGTGAGCACATAAACGTATGTTATTTATATAGGTGACTAAAAACCGGGCATCTGACGCAACTGAGAGCAAACCCTTCTCTATTCCATCTTCCTTCATTTATCCCAATTTAAAACCAAAGCTATTTGTTGCATCCATTCATGCAACAACATAAGTTACTATCAAGCCTACACTTTTGAATCTTCATAGTTTTCTATCTGGGCTACCTTTATAGTCACTCTTACTAAGTCCATCAATGCTGTGTTACTTTTCATCTAACTCCTGTAACTATGTAAAATCCAGCAGTTTCTTGATCAGTGTCATTCTGTGAACTTTGAGAGCTGTGCCACAAAAATTTTCATAACCATGTGCAATGGATCGTTAGTAATTTCATTATGACCGCAAATTAAAGCAGAGTAAACATCAAATCCTGCATCTCACTTGGGAAATATGTAAGAAGCCTCTGACATGATTCAACATATCTATTACAAAGACTCAATGAGTAGTTGTGAGGTTTTTCAAGTGGCAAGTATAATTCAAAAGTGGCAGAACAGCACTGGAGGGCAACAAGAGGCAGACAATGTTCCACAAGCTGCAAAAATGTGAAAACAGTTCAATGACTTGTGCTTCAGCATTATCAGAGATCCATGAAGAACAGTGAAGTCATTAATAGAGTCAAACAAAACAGTGCAATCCTGTGACCCTCAAACAGAAGGAACACTGCCATGCTTTGCCAAGCACTCTCTGTCAGCAAACCCTGGATGACATATCCTTCATGTTGAGGCTCATCACTGGGAACAAGACTTGGATCTACAGAACTCTTACAGTTTCATTCTCTTCCCAAACATGAAGGTAAAGAGATGCCATTTTGATACAGTGGAGAAAATTCACTAGGAATCAGGTACTTGATATACTTTGTGATCGAAGACTTCTAGAATGCATTTCAGCAGTGGCTACAACACTGGGAGCCCTATATTGTTTATCAAAAGCATGATTTAAGGGGATGGTATACCTGAACTTAAATCAAGTAAATGCTTTCTTGTATAAAGACAGTCATGGAATATAAATAAATAAATAAATAAATAAATTAATTAATTAATTAATTAATTAATTAACAATAATAATAATAATAATAATAATAATAATAATAATAATAATATATATATATATATATATATATATATATATATATATATATATATATATATATATATATATATATATATATATATATATATATATATATATATATATATATATATATATATATATATATATATATATATATATATATCCTTTTTCTATTCTACTGTACAATACATCAATCCAATAGCCAAAGCATGATATTTCAAATTAGCAAGTCTTAGATGACTGCCAGTTTCAACCATCTCCCAGCTAATAAAGTCCAAACAGTCTGAATTATTACTTTTCTATATCAACTTTATGCATTCACCATATTCACTTATCCACAAGCCATAATAGTGCACTAGAGTAGGTGAGTTTGAATCATGTCTACAAAAAAGTTAATAGTGAGATTAAATTAACCTAACCTTTTAAGTGGTGATTAGCAATAAAGTACTAACCATAAGCAGCTTCCTATTAGAATAGCATGGGAAGAAGATGTTTAATAAGTGTTAGCTAACAAAATTACTGCATTAGATATACATGATTTGTCAGTTATATTACATGAATTATCATCATTGACTCCAATATGAAAATAAAGGGTACCTGTCCTTGTGTATATTAAACAAACTACAGCTCTGCATATTTTCTGGCAATATAATCTTTCAGCATTTTTTTTTTTTTTTGTATTATGTGCATTAAATCTGATATGGGAAAATCACTGGACTTTTCTAACCAAACTTTCAGTTTAAATGTGTTTAAATAAATCACAAGTACTTTAGGCCAAAGTGATGGTAACGCTAACACAAACCAAAAAAATTGTTACAATGGGGAAATCTTTGTATTTTCTCACACTTTTGCAAAGGATTCAAACTGGAGAGAGAGAGAGAGAGAGAGAGAGAGAGAGAGAGAGAGAGAGAGAGAGAGAGAGAGAGAGAGAGAGAGAGAGAGAGAGAGAGAGAGAGAGAGAGAGAGAGAGAGAGAGAGAGAGAGAGAGAGAGAGAGAGAGAGAGAGAGAGAGAGAGAGAGAGAGAGAGCAGCTGCTTTTGGGAAGTATTAGTGCAGGTTGAGCATCCCACATCCTACAATCTGGAATCTACAGAGATCCAATATTCAAAACTTGTTCAGTGTTGACATCTCACAAATGGAAAAAAAACATCATCTGTAATGATCTTTAAGCTAGTTTGCATGTCTTTGAAACTGTATTGCTTTTTATTTTATTTTCAAATTTTACTTGTTCTCAGTTCTAGCTTGAATCTAAAGTTAAAGGAGGAACAAATATCTTTTCACCATTCAAGCAGGCATATTGGATATGAAGCCACCTTAACTAGGTAAGTACTTTTATTCCTCCATCAAAAGCAAGCAATCACTCAAACCTATACTTATCCTCCAATCATCTACTACACATACTCCTGTGATTAATTAGGAAGTGGCCTTGGGGGTTAACATTCTGATGTGGTGACTTCAGGAACTCAAGTTCCTACCAGATAGCTGGCTATTTTTCAAGCAAGTGCTGAGTGATTTCCTATCAATCCTATCTTTGATAGCAACTGCATCAGGAGCTATGGTGATAAGAGTGATGCTACTTCTATCATCATGGACAGGGACTGACCAACTAAGCCTCCATAAATATAAAAGATCAACCATCTAAGCTTCTTAGAAAATTTGCAGCAGAAATGCCTACCAGTGCTATAGGCCAAAATCATAACATATGCTCACACTCATTCACTCTTAATTTCCTCATTATCTCCATTAAATTGGTGCCAGCACAGTATCATTAAAAAAAAAAATAAATAAATAAAAATAAAAATAAATAAATAAATTAATTAATTAATGATAAATATATATATATATATATATATATATATATATATATATATATATATATATATATATATATATATATATATATATATATATATATATAATTATATATCCCACTCTCCACCAACATGATTCATCAGACTCAGGCAAATCTCCACCTAAAACTTTTACATTCACCTCTCCTTCAACACTATCCACACAAACATTTAACAACCAAAGGGACCCTACATATCCTTGCTACAACCCTACTTGAATTGGACCACATTTACTCACATTTTCATTAAAACACATGTTGTACTGTCTGCATAAACTCATCACTTCCCTTAACAATCTAGTACCACGCTATACCATAATCTCAAAACAGCTTACAAATCTTTCCTATCAAGTCTACTATTACATGCTTTTCTAAATCCATGAATGTCCCAAAGAATATCCTTACATTTATCCTAAGTGCTTGTCCACACTTATCCTTACATTCTGTTAAATACTGTCTAAAAGCAAGCATTTTTTTTCTGTTTATATATCAGGAAGGCCAGCCAAGGGCAAATACAAATAAAAACAAGAAAACCAGAAAACCGCCAATTTAATTTTTGAGCTATGTGATAATCCTCACTTGAAACAATCAAAGTCATAAGCAGGTGGAAATACAGAACTAGGGAGAGAGTTCCAGAGTTTACCACTGAAGAAATGAAGATACTGATTAAGTTTTGTATTGGTAATGTGGAAAGAACAGGGGTGAGGGGAACTGAAAAGTTTTGTGCAGTGAGGCTATGGGAGTTGGTGGAAGAATCCAGTTAACAACTTAAAAAAAAAAAAAAAAAAAAAAAAAAAAAAAAAACAGTAACCATGGTAATCACAGTAAAAGTTATTAAGAGATGTAACACTGTGGTGGTGTGTGAGAGAATCAAAGCAGTCAATTGAAGGGGAGGAATTGGTGAAACAAAAAACTGTTGAACTTTTGATTCCACCCTGTTTACGTAGACTGCTTGAGTTGAACCTTCCCATATATGGGAACAGTAATCAGTGTATGGATAGATAAGGCCCCTGTATAGTTTGCTGCTGGAGTGAAGAAAAGTACTGGCAGAAATGACACAGAACAACTACGTAACTTCATGGAAGATGTTTCAGCATGTGGAGATGTGAAATTTCTAGTCAAGATTTTTAGAGAAGGATAGTCCATGTATGTTCAATGTTGAGGAGGGGAATAGCTGAATGTATGAAGAGGAGGCAACAGAGGTAGTACTGGAGTGATGACAGGATGCAGGAATCAGATCATGATTGGAGGAGCCCAATGGAGAGAACAATTTGACAGAATATGATTTAGGGTTATAGGTTATAAAAAGGTCAAAAAAAGGCTCTTGAGAAAGGTTAGGGCACAAGGGATAGATGGGAGGGTGTTAGGCTGGATAAGGTCATGGCTAAGCGACAAGCGACAAAGAGTTGTAATAAACGGCTCTAAATCCGAATTGGGTCATGTAATTAGTGGGGTGCCACAGGGATCAGTATTAGGGCCATTGTTGTTTTTAATACATTAGTGACTTGGATAGTGGAATAAGTAGTGATGTTCGTAAATTTGCAGATGACACAAAGATAGGTAGATTACTTAGGTCAGAATTGGATGCCATTGCCTTGCAGGCAGATTCAGATAGAATGAAAGAATGGATGGACAGATGGCAAATGCAGTTTAATAACAAATGCAAAGTACTTAGCGTAGGTAGAAGAAACCCACACAATAGGTACACATTAAACAATGAAACTCTGGTAGGTACAGGTTACAAGAAAGATTTAGGAGTTATAGTTAGCTCTGAACTTCATCTAGGAAAACAATGCATAGAGGCCAGAAACAGGGCAAATAGGGTATTAGGATTAATTTTTAGGAGTGTTCAAAGTAGAAGGACCAAAGTAATATTAAAGTTGTACTTGGCGCTGGTCAGACCTCGTCTAGACTACGCTGTGCAGTTCTGGTCCCCACATTACAGGAAAGATATAGGTCTTTTAGAATCAGTACAGAAGAGAATGACTAAAAGGATACAGGGGATGAGGAGTATTCCTTATGAGTGGAGACTGAAGCTCTTAAATTTACATTCTTTAGAGAGACGTAGGTTAAGAGGGGACCTGATAGAAGTCTTTAAGTGGTATAATGGTTATAACAAAGGGGATGTAAGCAAAATTCTTAGGATCAGGTTGGTATATTTCATACAGGGACTGCCACGTGTAAGCCTGGTCGCTTCTTGCAGCTTCCCTTATTTCTTATGTTCTTATGTTCAAGAATGTTGGGTGTAAAAAAAAATTAAATAAAAAATAAAAATAAGTAAATAAAAAAACAGGTTGTGTCTATTGAAATCTCCCAAAATTTCAGAAAGGAGGAAATGGGTGAGAACATCACTTTGGAAGTCAGATAAACAAAGAATTTTATGTAGCTGAAGGAGTTAGGTGAGAGATACACAATGAGGTCTTAGCCAGATGGTAGAGAATTATGAAGACTCAGGAGTGTGGGTGCAAATATAATTTATATTGTTACATATATAAACACAACAGCTAGCTTAATCAAGAATGAAATTGAAGATAAAGAAAGGTAAGATGGAACAGAAAAGGGTCTGCAGTCACTAGCTCTTTCACTTAATTTTCAGTGAGGAAAAGGTGAGGTTTGGAGAAGTGATATTCCACAGACTAGAAGTTACATCTATTTGCACAAATGCTACATTGAGGTTTGGAGGAGAAGTGATATTTCACAGACTAGAAGTTACATCTATAAGCATAAATGCTGTATAAGTTAATATGGAGAAAGTTAAAGGAAGCTATGCCAAATCCTATCTATACTGCAGCTCTCCACCCATCACTTCCTCTTTACTTTCTCTTATCCTCATGGTCAATAACTTACCATAAACCTTAAACCATCACTTTTATTGTACTTGGCCTTGATTTTAGAGATAATGGATCTGATTCTCTGAATGTTGAAAAACTGATAGTTGAGATCAGTGGTTTCCAAACTGTTTTATCCAACACCATCTTTCCTCTTCTAACAGAGCTGCACACCTCCCCACCATTTTATTTAGTTTACATGATATAATACATTTTTATGGTTCATATATTAGCAGTGCTTGGGAAAGTACTTCCATGGATTAATCAAATTAAACAAATAATACAAGACATTTTAGCTAATATTTGCTTCTTGCAGTAATTTCATTAAATACTTTTTAAACAAAGAGTTTTGGACAAATGATTTTATAGCCCCCATTGTATCCTCCTCATGCCTCCTTAGGGAAGCAAGTTTCCCATTTTGGGATCCACTGCTCTTGATTCTCATATATAGTTGATTGTTCCCCTGCTGAGCAAACAGTGACTGCTGATGCCAGAATCAGAACTGAATAGCAGTGTGGTCTTAACAGACTTTTCACCTAAAAAGATATAATTAATTGAGCAAAAAAAAAAATAAAATAAAATATACTGAAAATTCTAGTATGTCAACATGGAATACTAAGAGTCTTCCCATGTTGCTTGCAGGGCATCACATAGCCTGCTGTGTCTGGTCTGCCATCAGAGGGGAAACCATCCCTTCTAGTGTCCCCTTTAGATATTTTTTTCCCAGATATCTCATACATTTTTTAGTAGTCCTATTCTGTAATATGTCTGCAATTAAGAAGGTAAATTCCATATCATGTCCAGATAGTTCCATAGAAGGATTCAGGGCATATGATGAAAGAAAATATAACAAATTATCAAGCATCAACCACCATACAATCAAGCATCATGTTGCTGGATATTGTGCAGTTAGCACTGCCACAATAGCCCAAAAACCTTGTTTTGGGAGACCACAGACCTCTCCTCATGCAAAAAATATATCAAAAAGGCTTTTCTTGAACTCTTTTGTTAACTTTTTTTTTATTTTGAACATAAATGGCTTCTGTGTTTGCTTTTATCCAATCCTAAAACTATTCATCTTATCTTGTCTGTGGCCCAGACAAGATGCCACACAGTCACACTCTTAGCCCCATCAGAGCATGAATGATGTGTGTGAATGTGGTGCCTTTAGCGATCCCATTAAATAGATGTAAATGATCAAGAACTTTAAAAGCGTGAAATATAAGACTATTCTCCAGGTATGCATTTTGGATGCCAGATGCTCAACCTACAATTCACTGAAATAACCACACAAAGTTAGTAGAGTGACAAAAAAAATGTGAGCTCAGCTTACCTTTATTGGGCTGATTTTCTTTTCTTTGGTTCTCTTTAAATGTTTCCTGCTTCTAATAAATACTTCATATTCACCTTCCTTTAGGGGCTCATCCCAGGAGGACTTCTTTGGAGGAATCCCAATGCCTAGACCTTTCTGCTTCTTACTTTCTGAGAAGTTTATGACTATGCCTTTTTCAGGTAGAACACTATCTATTACCTTGGTGTTGATACCCTTTACTGTTTCATCACTGCTGGGCTGCAGATTTTGCTTGTCTTCATTTTCAATATTTTTTGCAGCATCAAGCAGATTTTCACTTTTAACTGACTGTTTCTTTTCAGTGACAGATGGGACTGCATCACTGCAAGTTGAAACTTGAACTGGAATATCAACCTTTTGTACATTAGTAGTCATTTTGGTTTTCTTTTTTTTCCTCTGTCCTTTACTCAGTACACTGGAAAGAACATTTTCACTTTTCTTTACACTGTTGATTTCACAACTGTCATTGGAATGAGAACTTAAAACAGAAATATCAAAACACTTCTTTTTGTTTTGCTTGTTTGTAGCTACAACACTTTTCCTTTTTTTATTATCATCAGATGCCACTTCTACAGTGAAATTATTTACAAATGATTTGGATGCAATGTCTGGCTTTTTCTTTTGAGAAATTGGAGACACTTCAAATCCATGATGCCCATTCACTTGCCCCTCAGGTGAAGGTGTCACTACACTGGTCCTGGGAATTCCTGCTGCTGCAGTCACACGCCTCACCATGTGGTCCACTGCCAGTGCTCTCTTTTGGGCTAGTTCACTTTGACGTTTATCCAGTTTCCTTTTCTTGGTTTTCGGTAGTCCCTTTGGTTGCTGCTTATTCTTCTTTAGACGGAGATATTTCTTTTTCTGATATTTACTTTTAAACTGACACTTTTTGACTGGTTTCAAATCATCATCAGCATCCTCATTCTCAGGATTTCTTCCTGCTCTTAAATCTTCTTCAAATTTCTGAAAATGAAAAATCAAGTTAGAGTGAAGTTGGTTTTGCCAGACTGTTTACAGTGCTGTCATTTTTGCATGCTTGGTAAAAATTTTGAGCTTTATCACTCCAGAATAGCTCCATCATTCCCCAAGCAAGTGTCCAAGCAAACGATGGCTGCCGCTGTAAACAGATGAAGAAGCAAGTCCTGTTTTTCGTTGCAGAATGAAGAGAACTGCTACCTAGCTGAGTGATACCAAGGTGAGAGCCATATGGTGTGGTGCTGTGCTGTGCTATCCTGTCCAAGAAAAAAGATAATTGGAAGTGTGTAAAACTGATAATGACTGATGAAATAAGTGTAGAGGCTGGTGCCGATATGGACCTTGGTTTGTTTACACCCAATGGGAGCAGGGATAGGCCCAGAGTGATACTTGATTTTTGAGGATTCAGAAATGAGAAGAGGCAAAGAGACAATATTCTTGAGAAAAAGAATCACTGACAAGGGAAGAGAACTAAAAGAGATGAAAGGCCAAATGAAATCTTGGAAAAGGCTGTCAGTGATCTAATGACCTAACAGCAGAAAAGACAGATGGAAAAGAACTTCCAATGACATTCATAAGAAAATGACCCTGAATGAAACTAAAATAGAGGAAAGTGTGAAAAGTCAAGGAGGTAGATGAAAAAGCAGTCTCAAAAAAAGCAAGGAGAGAGTATAAAATTCAGGAAGATCGTGGATAAAAAAGTTAGGCTGAAAGCATAACGTTATGCTTTCAGCCAGCCATCTTAATGAATTAATATGAATAAAGAAAGAGAGAGGGAGAAAGGAAAAAATGTGCATGAGAGAAAGAGACAGCATGTCTCACAACTCAGGGCAGCCTTCCGGAGAGTATCTCACTCATAACTCGAACACCCTTTGTACTTTGAGGAGGAACGACAAGACCTATTCTTCAACACAAATGACAATGACAAGAAATGGGCCAGATTCCTAGAAACATACAAAAAAGGAATGGATAAATGGATACCATAATAGAAAACTGATCAACAAAAAAGGGAAAAGTGGTTTAGTTAGGAATGTATACAAGCTAGACAGCAAAAAAAGAAAAAGCATGGAACAAATGAAGAAAAAACATGAGGCAAGACAACTGTACTAATTACAAAAGGAAAAGGAACCAATACATTAAGACAAGAAATGAACAGAATTATAAAAAAATATTATTGACAAGTGCAAGGATGAACTGTAATTATTCTACAGATATATCAATAACAAATTAAAAAATCGAGATGAAATTAAGAAACCCATAGTCAGTGGTGAAATGATTAAAAATACAAATGAAGTAGTAGAGGTGACGAATAATAGTTTTCAGTTTTCACTAGAGAGAGTCTTCAATGAAATAATCAGAACAACAGAAAGGCAGGACAAACTAACAAGGATAAGGACAACTACACAAGAAGTCAAGAAAATGATGGATGTACTTGATATGAGGAAAGTGGCAGGACCAGAGAGTGTATCCAAATGGGTTCTGCAGGAGTGTAGTCTCCAATTGTCTGAGAAGATTTGCAACCTAATAAACACCTTACTGGGCCAAAGAAAAGTGCCAAAGGACTGGAAATGGGCAGATATACTTCCAATAAACTGAAAAAAAAAAAAAGGAATAGAGAAGATCCTCTGAACTACAGACCCATTTCACTAACAAGTGTAACAGCAAAGACATGTGAGAGGATAGTAAAAAAGAAATGGACAGACCACCTGGAGACTAACAACATCTTGACAGAGAGACAACTTGGATTCAGAGGAGGCTGAGCATGTAGCACAAATATGATAAGTTTCTACTCCAGGGTAGCTGATACAGTGCATGAAAGAGAAGGATGGGTAGATTGTATATACCTGTACTTGAAAAAAGGTATTTGATAAGTGCCATACAAACAGCTAATATGGAAATTGAAACAAAGCAGAAATTGTAGGATCAGTAGTGAAATGGATGGAAGATTTTTTACTCAACAGAGAAATAAGGACAGTAATTCAAAATACCAAATCAAGCTGGAAGGAAGTAGTAAGCGGGATCCCACAAGGATGTGTACTGGCAATGATTATGTTCAGTGTACATAAATGATATGGTAAAAGGTGTAACAGGCTACATAAGTATGTTTGCAGATGACACCAAGATAATAAGGAAAGTGACAAACCAAGAAGACTGTGCTCCCTTGCAACAAGATCTTGATAAGATAAATGAATGGGCTTGTAAATGGCAAATGGAATTTAATGCTAAGAAGTGCAGCCTGATGGAATTTGAAAGAAGCAGAAGAATTAAAGGGAAATATTCATTAGCCAAAGCAAGAATTAGTAAAAACAACAAAAGAGAGACTGGGGAGTAATTATGACAGACAAGTTATCGCCTGAGAAGTACATAAACAAAATAAGTGGAGAAGTGTTTAACACACTCGGAAATAAAGGGACAGCCTTTACATACCTAGATGAAGATATGATCAAGAAACTGATAACATTGATGATACGACCAAGACCGGAATATCCAGTGTTGGTGTGGTCACCAAGACTAAGGAAAGAAATTAGAAAGCTGGAAAGAATACAGAGCTGCAACAAAAACACCAGCAAGACTGAGTGATCTCCCATATGAAGAAAGACTAAAAGAATTAGGGCTAACAACATTGGAAGAAAGAAGGCAGAGAGGAGACCTAATAGCAATATACAGAATCCAAGAGGGAATGGAGAAATTATAGAAGAGGACACATCAAGAAACTGGAAAAGAGCACATACAGAAGAGAACTCAAGAAAGATAGCTTTCCACAAAGGTGTATAACAGCTTGGAATGAACTTGATGAGGAGATTGTGTGTGCAAAAACAATTCATGAATTTAAGGCAAAGTCAGATGCTTAGAAATATAGAGACAGGACAGCATGAGACTAAGTATGGCTCTTTTTCTGTATCTCACAACTAGGTAAATACAAGGAAGCTTATATATCTATCTGTTGGCTAAAAACTGCTGACTAAACTGAGTCAAACCATATGAAACTCAGCAAAACCTATGCAGTAATAATTATTGGATTGGTTGATATCACACTAAGAAGAGCTACTGGTTCTGGTTCTGACTGAAAGTCAGGTTTAGCTTTTGCAATGACATCTTCCTGATGCAGTCTTTTTGTGGCTTCTTTCTGTAGTCTGACTTACTCACATGTCTCTCAAATACCACTTAATTTGTATTTTTCTATCTTAAAAAAAAAAAAAAAAAAAAAAAAAAAAAAAAAAAAAAAAAAAGTATATTAATTATTTTGTGGTTTCAATGTTACTGTTGTCAAAAGCTTACCAATAATCTAATCTTTAATTTGTGTATCATTCCATTCCCTTTCTCTTGAACCAAGCTGCTGCAGATAAACAAGACATGTGTGCCAGTGCTGTGTGATGTGCATGGCTTTGTTAGCTTGCAGCAGAGAATAGGAATGAACTAATAACAACTGACTGACAACATGTGCATAGCTGCTGGGATAAGAGACAGATTATTGGTGAGCTCTTTTTTTGGCAACAATAAAAATTGAAACAATAAAAAAAATACTATACAATTTTTAGGAAGAAAAGAGGAAAAAAAGCAAAAGGTATAAGTGATATTTGAGAGAGAGAGAGAGAGAGAGAGAGAGAGAGAGAGAGAGAGAGAGAGAGAGAGAGAGAGAGAGAGAGAGAGAGAGAGAGAGAGAGAGAGAGAGAGAGAGAGAGAGAGAGAGAGAGAGAGAGAGAGAGAGAGAGACCACAAAAAGAAACCATACACAAGACTGCATCAGGGAAGTGCCACTGTAAATGCTAAAGCTTCCAACCTTCAACCAGAACCAGCAGCCCTTCTTAGTGTCATGTCAAACTCAAATCTGAAGGTAAATCAAAGGAAGATGTTCATGAATTGGTCTCTGTGAGTTGATAACAGTGATTAAATGATAAAGGTTATACAAAATATTGAATTTATATGATTTAACTCCCAAGTGACAGATGACACAATGGTGTACATCTCAGGGCTGACAGGTGACACATATATGTGCCAGACGATTTTCCCACCTTATATAATGATAGAGGAGGGAGAGAAATGTTTTGAACATTATTTGACAGCACTTACAAAGCTGCTCCCTACCACTTTTTGTGACTTTCCATCTGGTATTATGTACAAAGCATCAACCTGTTGCATGGCAAAATGCAAATGCAAGCCAATTTTGTCCACTCCCAGTGGGTGCTGTTAGTTAAGGAATCACATTTATGGAACTTTTGGGCACTGGAAAAACATTCATTTTGAGATATGAGGAGAGCAGTGAGAGGCATATGGGGCATGAAAAGAAGGGAGCTGCTGGTGCATAAGCTGTAACCAGTGCCATATCCAGCATAACGAACACACAATGGCCACCATCCTTGTGGAATGGATGTTACATTATTGTTCAGCCTTTACTGCCAGCTGAACTAAAATAACGAGTCAGACAAAAACACCATTAAAAAGGAGGATAAGCACTCCTTATGCTGCAAGTTTCATTATTCTAGGATCTATATTAAAGGAAATATAACACTCAGAATAAGAGTGATTTTTCTCTAAAAACCCCCTTATAAGTAGACTACTACTACTTAAAAGTAGACATTCCTGCGCCAAATGCCTGTTACCGGGGAGGGAGGGGTTGGGGGAATTAACACTGCAGCTTTGGGAAATCCCCCTGAATGATGAGAAGGGGATGAGACCAATATTTGAGTCCCAAAAGTGCACACCTATTCCATTTGACAAGATTTTGATGGTTCAAAGGTACATAATCTTGTGTTTTATTGTAATTATTACCTATGCTTTATGTATAATATAAAAGAGGCCAGAAGTAAATATATAGCCTATGAAATTATAACTCAATGAGGGCACCAAATATGCATGATTAGTTATTTTTTCCAGTTTTCAACAGCAACATTGGATGAGACATCACAGTACATTAATCCATTCATTATATCATAAGCTCCTTTGTGCCTTACAAATAATCACACACTATGCTATAAAATCCCATGAACAATATAGACCAGTACAACAAATATTACACAAATAACACTGATAATCTACCTCCAGTCTTTCTACAGCTTTTTCTACTTCTTCTTCAGGAACTTCTACATCATCCACATGATCGCTTGGTAATGCTAAAGGATCGTGGCCTTGTGCTGCATCTCGTAGTTCACATACAAGCCTGTAGATCACCTCCCGGTTTTTTGTTTGTACCCTTGAAACTGCTCCAACTTTCTGAAGGGAGTCAGCCAAAAGATCTGGAGAGAGAGAGAGAGAGAGAGAGAGAGAGAGAGAGAGAGAGAGAGAGAGAGAGAGAGAGAGAGAGAGAGAGAGAGAGAGAGAGAGAGAGAGAGAGAGAGAGAGAGAGAGAGAGAGAGAGAGAGAGAGAGAGAGAGAGAGAGAGAGAGAGAGAGAGAGAGAGAGAGAGAGAGAGAGAAAGAAAAATAAGTAAAATATAAATAAATAAATAAATAAATAAATAAACAAATAAAATAAATATAATAATAAAATAAAGAGACATACAAAATATATATGATCAACAAGTTTTATTGTCTAATAATAGAATCACATCAGTCTTGTCTCACTGTGGGAATAAAAATAAGATGAAACATTAAAGTTTTGATTACCTCCATTCAAGGATAAGAGTCTGATATGGGTGGAAATTTGACAAAATATTCAGAGGTGGTTCTTAATGCTTTGAAAAATTAAGGTTCAATATAAAGACATTATCTAAACAACAATCTATTATGAGGCATAAGCACCCAATTACTAATCAAACTGTTTTCAATAACAATAAAATAGATATTTCCACCTGTTGTGGCAGTAGAAGTGCCAGTGTTTGAGGCAATGATAGCAACAGCCTCTGTCCACTAATCTGTGTGCTGGTCTTTTCCCAAGTATTAAGGAAACATCAGAGCAATTGAGAATAGCAGCAAGTCAAGAGGAAAGCCTAAGTTTAGTAAATATTCAACCACTCAACAAGAGTCCAGCAATCTCAATAAAAGCTATACACATATCAGACCAAAATGCCGATTTTTTACTTGCCTGTGTTGTTATCTTCACATGCTATTAACAATAAGTTCAGGATACAGATTATGTAAATACTTTTTTTTGCATGGTTGCTGTGTTCTTATTTTTTGTAGTGTTAATATGTCAAGCTGAAAAAAAATACTGCTCCTGTATTTCATTCACATCATAAAGGGAAATTATATGGAATAAAGCAAGGCACTAGGCCAGAATTATCCAAAAGAGAAAGATTTCAAATAATTTTTCTGATGTACAATGTTAGCTTATAAGTACTGAAAACAGCACTTACTCAAATCCACCTTCAACTGAGGTATGTAGGCATCCACCCGGCCTGCCCGAGGGTCTAGAGCCACTTCCACTTCATCCATCCTAGAATCATAGAAAGCTGAATCAGACACAAGCAAATATGTTCCAATCTAAATTTTCATTAATAAAATGTTACCAGCTGTCACTAGCAGACATTACTTGATTACCATTTATATATTCACAACTGGTCTCCACTCATCCCTATCATGCAAAACCACTTATTCTTACTGCACAACTATTTTCCCTGTTCTGACTCTCTTTAAACCATCCATTCGTCCCATTCATGGTCTTCATCGTAACTTTACACCTCTCACACGTTAACCAGTCAACTTCTTTCTTCCTTCTATCCTCTCCATATCCCTAAACCAGTCACACTCCCTCCTATGCTCAATCAAGAAAATCTCTTCAAAAATAGTTCTTTACATTTCCTCCTTTCAGACACCCCATCTGTTATATTCAATCTCCTCTCCTCTGCTCTATGTTATATGCTTCAGCCCTACACAACACATTATCATAAATTTCTATATTATGTGAATAACTGTACATAAAATTTAATGTTTTATACAAAACTATCTGAATTTTTAAAACAAGCTAACAATTAAAAATTTAAGGAGGCTACTGTATGCTTTTGGATAAATGATTGAAATCTCATACAGCTCTTCACTCTCAGCATCCTCTTTAGCAGTCTCTTTAGTTTCCAAGTTTGTGTTGTCAGTTCCCTCTTCTCCACCTTCCTCTTCTTCTGCACAAAGGGTTTGACGGATCAAGTGGTGAATTATTCCTTCACGAACAAATCTTGTATAAACATTTATCTTGGTCAGTGCAAGAACCTGCAAAGAGAAATACATTGATGTACAAAAATCTTGAAAAAAAAAAAAAAATTATTAAAAAGATTTGACTAGTAGTGACTGGTTTCTTCCAATAGTGAATTTTACCACATGGTACCTTTTTGTATTCATTTTCTACCTTTTACATTCTATCCAAGGATGATACTAAGCACAGGACTTGCTCATTCTTGTCCATTTTTGCTATTTTCCAAGTTCCAATGGAGATTCAGAGGTGCAGCACTTATTTACTTCTTACAGACTGTGAGTTTCAATCAAAAAGGAGTAACTGAAGCTGAGATCAATAGTGGGCAGTATAGTTGTGGGGAATAATGCAAGTTGTCTGAAAGGTGAAACAATCTTATCTTTTAATCTTAACTGATTGACTGAACTGACTGTTTAGAAAAAAAAAGTACTTCAGAAGTTAACTTGTTCAAAATTCTAACTCGTCAATGACCAGCCCACTTTTAGCAGAAGTGCAAGAGACTAGGTACTCTAGGAGACATGAAGGAAATTCACTCTGATATTATCAAAGTAAGAATAAAAGTGCACACTCATATTGGGTCTGGTAACAGCAATGGGTGAAGAATGGAGAAAATCAGTTGCTGTTTGCAAATGACACTGCATTGGTGGCAGATAGAGAAGTTATCTAGGGTGAAGGAAACAGAAAAATTATCAGGAAGTATGAACAGACTGTTTAAAAGTAGGGCACCTGAAATGAATGTGGAGAATATTGTATGAAGGAAAAGTAGCCAGGAGTGCCAATAGAATAACAATACACCAACTCTGCCCAACAAGGATGTTGGCCTGAGTGTCAATTACACTGCTGGATACACCACTGGCTAAGGCTTATACAGGTTAACTGTAATGTGTTACTCCACATTACTATCAGAATCACTGATTCCTAACTCTTTCAATAGTGATAACAGTATCTTTTCTAACTGGGTCTACAGTACTGATTTGGAGTGGACAAAACTAGCTAATGTTTACACTTAACCATGCATCAAGATGAGAATAAATCACTTCTGTCCTTCATCCTTGTTGTATGTGTACTGGCAGAGGGAAAAATGAAAGGGATTCACTTTTGTAAGCATTGTCAACTCGTGTTCAAAACATTTTCCACCCGTTTCTGCTTGATTTTAAGGTGGGAAATTACATAGCACAAATGTGTCACTTATCAGTCCCTTAAGCCACAACCCAGTGTCACCCATCACTTAAATATGGATAAGCATAAGTGAAATTAAATCAAAGGTTGGAGACTGAAAATGTGAAAATAGTGATCAATGATTGTTGATTTCTTTTTTTTTTTTTTTTTTTTTTTTTTGCAGATAATACCATCCTGATTGCTGGAAGTCAGAGGTTACTTACTTAGTACAAACAATGTATTTTTTTTTAAGTCCTTACCTTGAAGTAAGGCTGAATCACTGCCATAACCACAGAATGCTGCAGATTCTCTCCACCAACTTTTGCCAATTCTTCTAAAATTACTTCACAAACATGAGTCTTCAGCCCCAAGGGAGTGTTGTTTACATTATCATCTGGACAAACAACAATTGCTTCTAGGATGGAGATATAGGCCATGACATTCTTCGGGTTCCAGTCACAAGCCCGTAAGTGAGTGAAAATATGCCGCAAAAATCTTCTCACAAACTGCAAATGAAACAAACTGCTATTGAGGAACACTATGAGATTTCTTTATCATTCTTTTACATCCCCTGAGAGAGAGAGAGAGAGAGAGAGAGAGAGAGAGAGAGAGAGAGAGAGAGAGAGAGAGAGAGAGAGAGAGAGAGAGAGAGAGAGAGAGAGAGAGAGAGAGAGAGAGAGAGAGAGAGAGAGAGAGAGAGAGAGAGAGAGAGAGAGTAACATGTCACATCCATACCAGTTAACATGATCTTCTCTACATCCAATATGAGGGAATTTTCACTTTCCAATTCAACAGAGAAAATATTGATATTCTAAACTGACTCACAAGATGACTATTTAATTACCAATGATCCTATCTTTGTTTTTTCTTAAGCCTTAAAGTAAATGTATAAAGCAATGTATTCATGACACAGAAAACACCCACATCAATCTAAATGAAACCTTCCATCTTATCACATCCTGATGTAGTTCTAGGCTCATCAAGACCATTCTTTTTATTATTCTTTCTCCATCAAAAACTGAGATTCCTATCATATCTCCAAATTCAGATTCACCCTTATCTTTCAATAATTTCTTTCAAAGTTGACATATTTCTCACAAACATTTCCTCCATCACTCCCCTTTTAAGTTTCAGTCATACTCTATAGCCACACATTCAACAATTCAGGGTTCAGGAAGAACACAATCTCCCCTCCCACTTACGCCTTATATCATTAGAGAAAATCTAGAGAGAAGAGAGGGTTCTCAGTCATCTTGGTCTATCTGTTTTAGTTGTCTGGACACATACTTTACACCCTATGTCTTAGTAGAGGTTATATGGCTAACAAATCAAGCGCATTTATTATAGGTAGAATAGATTACAGTATAGATGTCAGTGATGTTGTCACATTCCAAACTTCATAATTTATGGCAAAAAGTACTATACATGAATAAATATCTTGTAATGACATATTTTGATTAGAAATTCCAAACATGCTGGTATTAGAACATACACATTTTCTGTTCCTTACATTGTTGGATTTATTCATATATTTTTTCATCAAAGCTTAATTCACATCACCTTTGCTATCTGATATCTACCTTAATACACAAAGAATCTCTTTATTAAAGATTAAGTTTTTAGTACTTTGTCATGAGTATTGTCATGTTATTGGCCGAGCTTACCTTGAATGGGATCACGTTTTTTTAGTGTCCCTCGTGTCCCGGTTACCTGCCATTCGGGCATTATCCTTATTATTGTTATAAGTAGTGTAAGGCTTATTTACCCATTTTATATCATGTAGTATTATTCTCTTCATAATTTAAGTATATGTATGTATGTATAAAGAAGGAAGTATAATTGAGGTGGAAATACGTTGAAAACATGGGGAGCTTGAGTGGGCAACAACACATTCCAAGGAGGGGAAGGCAGAGCGCCTTAGGTCGTGAGGTATATCGGAGGGAAGGCATCTCTCAGGGAAGGATCTTGGTGTGGATTGGTGATGGACTGAGTTTGTGGAGGTATTAGTGGTGTAGCGGTATAACCTTGATATCCAGGATCAGGTTAGTGAGTCTTTTGTGGTACCAAGAGCTCTTGTCCGCTGAAATTCGGTTTTTGAGTTGTGCCGGTGACGCTGTTGGAAGGGGTCATAGGTCAAACTGGCAGCCATTTTGTGAGTGGAGGTTGACCTTGGAAGTTGGTGTTGTGGTGTATTGGTGATTTTGTGGATGATGTTATGGTGTTATGGGTAATCTTTGGTGATGATGGTAATCTCCTGTGAGGCTTGAGGAGGTGAAATACGGGAATTATTGTCTGGGGATGCGGTAATGGCGTCTGAGTAAATTCCTGCTGTTGAGGGGAATATTTCTGTGACTGGTGGAGGTGTAAATGGGTTCTGGTGTTGTGGGAAGTGACGAGAACGTCATGTAGTAACGTGTACTATCTCATTTTGTTTGTGAATTATTATTAGTGTTAATATATGTGTTTGTAACATAGAATAATCGTGTTTTCTACTCCCCCAACATTAATCTGGTATTAGAGGTGATTCCAGGTGTGCTGAGTCAAGGTAAAGGTAGAGTGAGAGATAATTCTGGCGATTTCGGATAGGTCAGGTAGGCACTCGAAGCCTTTAAAAATCCAGATCTTTAAAACTTTCCGGGATCAGTGTAACGTCCACTTTCTTGGAAAGATAACCGGGATCGTACGATCGTAAGTAAGCGATCATGACAGTATATATACAGTGGTACCTTGACTTCCAAGTTTAATTTGTTCCATGACTGAGCTCATAACTCAATCTGCTTGAATGTCAAACCAATTTTCCCCATTGAAATTAACTGAAATGTCATTAATCTGTTCTAGCCCCAAAAAAACATCCTAACTTTTTTTTTTACATGATTTTGAATGCAATAAACAATAACCAACCTCTGTTTACTGAATTTCAGGTATAATGACCCCTTTAAGGCTATCGAACACTTGTTTAATTCCATGAAACCTTGTAGATTATGGAGTATTTCAAAATTATGGAATGCTAGCTTTATTTTATGAACATCCTAGGTCTTACTTAAAATGTTGGAGAGTTGGCTGACACACTGTCAACTGCATGTTCAAGAGACAAATTGCAGCTTTGTGACAGCCAGTGAGTGACCTCAACAATGCCCAATAACCCCCCTCCCACCTCTCTCTCTCTCTCTCTCTCTCTCTCTCTCTCTCTCTCTATGTGCATGTGTGTGTGTTAACTTATCTGTGTGAGGAGAGAGAGAGAGAGAGAGAGAGAGAGAGAGAGAGAGAGAGAGAGAGAGAGAGAGAGAGAGAGAGAGAGAGAGAGAGAGAGAGAGAGAGAGAGAGAGAGAGAGAGAGAGAGAGAGAGAGAGAGAGAGAGAGAGAGAGAGTTGTGTCACTGGCCAATGTCAAGGTCACTTATGGGCTGTCACACCCACAATTCATCTCTCTCTCTCCCCCCCTCATATGTGTTAGTTATATCGAGCATTTCCTGTAAGAAAAAATGTATTTATAAATAACAAATGTATAAAAACGCATGAAGTGAATGAGTGAGACAAGGAATGCTGGGTGATTGTTGTGGTGCTCACTGTGCCAACTAGCAGAGGTGTATTTGAAGCTCACTCATATCTTGGATTCTGGCTCACAACTAAAAAAGTTGGGGCACTCGTAAGTCAAGGTACCACTGAATTCGTGTTTCAGAATTGATACACACACACACACACACACACACACACACACACACACACACACACACACACACACACATATATATATAAAAGCAAACTTAGAAGACTAGACAATTGTTATCATAGGCTTAGATTCATTAATAAGGTAAAGCACACCTACCATCATGTACTTGTCAATACGAAAGACATCAATCCCATTCCACTCCCTAGCAAAGGTAAGAAAGCCTGCTTTGATGAAGTTCTTGCAGTCTTCCTCATTGTTGATGTAGTGGATGAGACCACTTATGTTCTCAGCAACAGCCTCCTGTATTTGAAACTTGAGTATTAGTTACAATATAGAATAAAAAAAAGTTAAAGAAACTTGGGCATGTGGAGTAGAATATGGTAACAAGAATTCATGGGTGCAAAAGGTGAAAGGATGACTGCAATACTGAGAAAGGAATACAATGTTAGAGAAACCATTTATCACCCAGGATGATAAAAGATGCATGAACCTGTAGTGTCAAATGCACACATTTTTGCATATCTATCTCCAGGTAAGTTAATGGAGCATCAAGAGTGTGTGTGTGTATATATATATATATATATATATATATATATATATATATATATATATATATATATATATATATATATATATATATATATATATATATATATATATATATATATATATAAGGCATTGAGAAGAAGAAGCAGCCAAACAACTCCTCGGATCAAAATAGTTTTATTGTATAATTTTATTTTCCCATCCCTCTTCTATTTTAGAGAAAAGAAAGGGAGAGAGCTTGTTGAATACTAACATGGTGAATCTCCCTTGCAAATGAACATTCAACCTTATTGATGTGGCAGATACAGAGCATTGCTGGGATGAATCAGGCAGCATGTCAAATGCTCCAATAATTGCCTGAATGCGCTTCCCACCTCACGCTCAACTAATCACCATGTGTGTTCTGTGATGTGTGGCCAGGGATCACTTTCCTTCCTGCTCTTTCTTAGTCATACACTGGAATTAGTCTTGACATCATGCTTCTTTTTATCTACATTACAGTTCTCCCATTGCACGATGCATGATACTAGCAGTCAGAATGCTACTTCTAGCCAGAGTTGGAAAAAAAACCCTATTTTTTTTTAATCCAAGCCAGTTTTTTTTTTTCGGGGGAGGGGGGAGGGTTTTGTTGTTTTTTGGAGGAATTATTTATTTTTTGTTTATTGCTCATATTCACATGTAAATCTGTTTAAATAAGCATTTAAAAAGTAATATAGAACGAAACAAAAAGTTTGAAGTTTTTTTTCCATGTAGGAAGGACACTGGCCAAAAGCAACAAAAATCGAAAACACCCACTGAGGTGCTGGTCCCCAAACAGAGTCAAAAACAGTCATCAAAAATTAAAGTGTCTTGAAACCACCCTCTTGAAAGAGTTCAAGTCATATGAAGGAAGAACTACAGAAGCAGGAAGGGAGTTGCAGAGTTTACCAGAGAAAGGGGTAAATGACTGAGAATGCTAGTTTACTCTTGCATTAAAGAGCTGGACACAATAGGGGTGAGAGGAAGAAGAAAGTCTTGTGCAGCCAGGTCATGGAAGGAGGGGAGGCATGTAGTTAGCAAGATCAGATGAGTAGTTAGCATGAGAACAGGTGTAGAAGATAGCAAGAGATGCAACATTGCAGCAATGAGAGAGAGGCTGAAGACAGTCAGTCAGAGGAGAGGGGTTGATAAGACGAAAAGCTTTTGATTCCATCCTGACTAAAGGAGTGGTATGAGTGGAGCCCCCACCATACATGTGAAGCATACTTCATAAATATATGGATAAGGCCCCTGTAAAGAATTAGCAGCTGGAGGGATGAAAAAAACTGGTGGAGAGAACTCAGAATGCCTAACTTCATAGAAGATGTTTTTGCTAGAGATGAGATGTGAAGTTTCCAATTTAGATTATAAGTAAAAGACAGACCAAGGATATTCAGCGTAGAAGAGGGGGACAGTTGAGTGTCACTGAAGAAGAGGGGACAGTTATCTGAAAGGTTATGTTATGATGATAGATGGAGGAATTGAGCTTTTGAGACATTGAACAATACTAAGTTTGCTCTGCCCCAATAAGAAATTTTAGAGAGATCAGAAGTCAGGCGTTCTGTGGCTTCCCTGCAAGAACTGTTTACTTCCTGAAGGGTTGGACACCTATGAAAAGACATGGAAAGTACAAGGTGGTATCATCAGTGTAGGAGTGGATAGGACAAGAAGTTTGGTTTAGATTAATGATGAATAATATGAAGAGAGTGGGTGAAAGGACAGAACACTGAGGAACACCACTGTTAATAGATTTGGAAGAACAGTGACCATCTGCCACAGCAGCAATCGAATGGTAAAAAAAGGAAACTTGAGACAAAATTAAAGAGAGAGGAAAGAAGCCATGGGAGAATAATTTGGAAATCAAAGCTTTGTGCCAAATTCTATTAAAAGCTTTTGATATGCCTAAGCCAACAGCAAAAGTTTCACCAAAATCCCTAAAAGAGGATGAACAAGATCCAGTAAGGAAAGCCAGATCACCAGTAGAGCAGTCTCGATGGAACCCATACTGGCAATCAGATAGAAGGTTGTGAAATGATAGATGCTTAAGAATCTTCCTGTTGAGGATAGATTCAAAACTGGATGGCTGGAAATTAAAGCAATAAGATGATAGTTTGAGGGATTAGAATGGTCACCCTTTTTAGGAACAGGATGAATGTAGGCAAACTTCCAGCAAGGAAAGGTAGATGTTGACAGACAAAGTTGGAAGAGTTTGACTTGGCAAGGTGCAAGCATGAAGGCAGAATTTGGAGGACAACAGCAGGGACCCCATCAGGTCCATAAGCCTTCTGAAGGTTAAGGCCAGCAAGGGTATGGAAAACATCTTTATGGGAAGCATGAAGTAGTCAGAGGATGGAGGAGAGAGAGGAACAAGCCCTGAATCCTCCAAGATAGAGTTATAACAAAAGTTTGAGCAGAGTTCGGCTTTAGAAATAGATGAGATGGCAGTGGTGCTATCAGGGTGAAATAAAGGAGGGAAAGATGAAGAAGCAAAGTTATTGGAGATGTATTTAGTTAGGTGCCAGAAGTTATGAAGGGAGTCAGATCTTGAAAGATTTTGACACTATTACTGGAGAACAAGACACTTGTCTAGGTGATGCTGATACAGGTTGGTCTGGTTAGACAAAGCCTGTGTTAACTTGTACTGTAAAGGAAATGAACTGGTCAGGCTTGACTACTTTTACATTTTTTACGTATAAGTACATATATTGACTTTATTTATCAAAATGACATAAAACTTTACTATAATTTTTTATGAGTACTTTTATGTATACACCTACAATACCAGTAATTAAGGTCATATTCAAGTCATTCAAAATGCCAAGCAATTTCATTTTATTCTATTTTATTACTTCTGTGGTTAGGGCATACTCTACTGATAATTTTGAGATTAAATAAATTTTCATAGCACAGGAGGTTCAGGAGTTAAAGCATTTTTAGAGATAGAAAAATTTGACTGCGATTATCTCCATTTTCTCTTTTTGGCGCTTGGCCGGTTCTACTTCTCAGTGCTTCACACACACACACACACACACACACACACACACACACACACACACACACACACAAAACACACAAAACACACACACAATATATATATATATATATATATATATATATATATATATATATATATATATATATATATATATATATATATATATATATATATATATATATATATATATCTTCCGAGTTTTCCACCATCTGGCTACGACTACAGAGTCATTCTCATACTAAATTTATCTGTGCTGTATACCTCTCTCCTAACTCCTCTGACTGTAAGAAATTCTTTGACTACTTAACTTCCAAAGTGGAGCACATTCTGACCCTCTTCCCTTTTGCAGAGATCTCCATTCTTGGAGACTTCAATGTTCACCACCAGCTTTGGCTTTCCTCTCCCTTCACTGACCATCCTGGTGAACTAGCCTACAACTTTGCTATCCTCCATGACCTAGAGCAATTGGTGCAACACCCTACTCATATTCCTGACCGTCTTGGAGATACGCCCAACATTCTTGACCTTTTCCTGACCTCTAATCCTTCTGCTTATGCTGTCACCCTTTCTTCTCCGTTGGGCTCCTCTGATCACAATCTTATATCTTTATCTTGTCCTATCACTCCAGTCCCTCCTCAGGATCCCCCTAAACAAAGGTGCCTCTGGCGTTTTGCCTCTGCTAGTTGGGGGGACCTGAGGAGGTATTTTGCTAATTTTCCTTTGAATGACTACTGCTTCCGTGTCAGAGACCCGTCTTTATGTGCTGAGCGCATAACTGAGGTGATAGTGTCTGGCATGGAGGCGTACATTCCTCACTCCTTTTCTCGTCCTAAACCTTCTAAACCTTGGTTTAACACAGCTTGTTCTCGTGCTATACATGATAGAGAGGTGGCCCACAAAAGGTACTTAAGCCTTCCATTACCAGAATCTCATGCACTTTATATTTCTGCCCGGAACCATGCCAAGTCTGTTCTCCAACTAGCCAAAAATTCCTTCATTAACAGAAAATGTCAAAACGTTTCAAGATCTAACTCCCCTCGTGATTTCTGGCATCTTGCCAAAAATATCTCCAATAACTTTGCTTCTTCTTCTTTCCCTCCTCTACTTCAACCAGATGGCACCACTGCTATCACATCTATTTCTAAAGCTGAACTCTTTGCTCAAACCTTCGCTAAAAAACTCTACCTTGGACGATTCTGGGCTTGTTCCTCCCTCTCCTCCACCCTCTGACTACTTCATGCCACCTATTAAAATTCTTCGCAATGATGTTTTCCATGCCCTCGCTGGCCTAAACCCTCGGAAGGCTTATGGACCTGATGGGGTCCCTCCTATTGTTCTCCGAAACTGTGCCTCCGTGCTTGCACCTTGCCTAGTCAAACTCTTTCAGCTCTGTCTGTCAACATCTACCTTTCCTTCTTGCTGGAAGTTTGCCTACATTCAGCCTGTTCCTAAAAAGGGTGACCGTTCTAATCCCTCAAACTACCGTCCTATTGCTTTAATTTCCTGCTTATCTAAAGTTTTTGAATCTATCCTCAACAGGAAGATTCTTAAACATCTATCACTTCACAACCTTCTATCTGATCGCCAGTATGGGTTCCGTCAAGGCCTCTCTACTGGTGATCTTCTGGCTTTCCTTACTGAGTCTTGGTCATCCTCTTTTAGAGATTTTGGTGAAACTTTTGCTGTTGCCTTGGACATATCAAAAGCCTTTGATAGAGTCTGGCACAAAGCTTTGATTTCCAAACTACCCTCCTACGGTTTCTATCCTTCTCTCTGTAACTTCATCTCAAGTTTCCTTTCTGACCGTTCTATTGCTGCTGTGGTAGACGGTCACAGTTCTCCTAAATCTATTAACAGTGGTGTTCCTCAGGGTTCTGTCCTGTCATCCACTCTCTTCTTATTATTCATTAATGATCTTCTAAACCAAACTTCTTGTCCTATCCACTATGCTGATGATACCACCCTGCACTTTTCCACGTCTTTTCATAGACGTCCAACCCTTCAGGAGGTAAACATATCACGCAGGGAAGCCACAGAACGCCTGACTTCTGATCTTTCTAAAATTTCTGATTGGGGCAGAGCAAACTTGGTATTGTTCAATGCCTCAAAAACTCAATTCCACCATCTATCAACTCGACACAACCTTCCAGACAACTATCCCCTCTTCTTCAATGACACTCAACTGTCTCCCTCTTCTACACTGAACATCCTCGGTCTGTCCTTTACTTATAATATGAACTGGAAACTTCACATCTCATCTCTAGCTAAAACAGCTTCTATGAAGTTAGGTGTTCTCAGATGTCTCCGCCAGTTTTTCTCACCCCCCCAGCTGCTAACTCTGTACAAGGGCCTTATCTGTCCATGTATGGAGTATGCTTCACATGCTTGGGGGGGTTCCACTCATACTGCTCTTCTAGACAGGGTGGAATCAAAAGCTTTTCATCTCATCAACTCCTCTCCTCTAACTGACTGTCTTCAGCCTCTCTCTCACCGCCGCAATGTTGCATATCTAGCTGTCTTCTACCGCTATTTTCATGCCAACTGCTCTTCTGATCTTGCTAACTGCATGCCTCCCCTCCTTCCGCGGCCTCGCTGCACAAGACTTTCTTCTTTCTCTCACCCCTATTCTGTCCACCTCTCTAACGCAAGAGTTAACCAGTATTCTCAATCATTCATCCCTTTCTCTGGTAAACTCTGGAACTCCCTGCCTGTTTCTGTATTTCCACCTTCCTATGACTTGAATTCCTTCAAGAGGGAGGTTTCAAGACACTTATCCACCAATTTTTGACCACTGCTTTGACCCTTTTTTTGGGACTGGCATTTCAGTGGGCATTTTTTTTTATTAGATTTTTGTTGCCCTTGGCCAGTATCCTTCCTACATAAAAAAAAAAAAAAAAAAAATTTATATATATATATATATATATATATATATATATATATATATATATATATATATATATATATATATATATATAATACACACACACACACACACACACACACACACACACAAAGTAGGGTACATGACAACACACGATTGTTATACAATTGCAATAACGCACTGAAATTTTAATATTTAATTGAAATAACAAACCAAAAACTGGCATAATGAACTCGCCACTCATGCAAGCATTGAAATTTTAATAAATGCTTAATTGGAACGACGAACCAAAACTTGCTAGACGAACTTACCATTTGTGCAAAAACTGAAATTTTAATAAATATTTCATCGGAGTAACAAACTAAAACTTGCATGACTAACTCATCAGCTGCTGTGTGAGATGCTGCTCACCCATTCGGTGCCTGTCCCTTCCTCTCCTTTTTTTCTTTTCCCTCCCTACTTTCATCTGGTCTTAAACCTCTCTCCATCACCTCCCCTTTCGCTTCATCTTTTCTCACTCTTTCTCATTCTCGTTTACGTAATTCCATTTTTATTCCCATGTCTTTCTATTTAGCAATCCTTAGGATTGTTCTTACTTTGAGAGAGAGAGAGAGAGAGAGAGAGAGAGAGAGAGAGAGAGAGAGAGAGAGAGAGAGAGAGAGAGAGAGAGAGAGAGAGAGAGAGAGAGAGAGAGAGAGAGAGGAAATTAGTGCAAAATAAAAAACTGTGTACACTACAGCAACTGTTTTCAAGACCGAAGACAACAGGAGCTTCTGATGACTCATCATTTTGAAGTTGCTGTTTATTTACAATGGTATTTTGCATAAAATTCTAAGGCCTTTGTTTTTGTATCTGACATGTAGGATGACCTACTTTTTTCAGGATGATTCAAGTGCTGTCTTATATGCTAAAATATATGGTACTTCATGTTTTCTTTTACTGTATTTTTTCTATACATAATTTAGGTTATTTTCATTCAATTATATGTTTAGGGCACAACATACACTTAAAAAAAAGAAGGGGGAATGGGTGAGGGGTGAATTTTGGGACCAGGAACGGGTGAATTCTTTTTACATAAATATGAATGGAATAAGATGCTTCCCAATTCAAACAGCAAAAAATAAATTAATTAATTAATTAATAAATGAATAAATAAATAAATAAAATTAATTAATTAATTGATTAATAAATAAATAAATAAATAAATAAATAAATAAATGAATAAATTTGAATCGTGAGGTACCACTGTATATATCAATCAACAGCGTGTTTTTTTGGTGTCTTAATTTTTCTTTTAAAATTGAAATATGGTTATCATCCACATACCACTCCTATTATTATTATCTACAGCTACCACTGTATATATAAATGAAGTGTGTTTTTTTGGTGTCTTATTTTTTTTCTTTTAAAATTTCAATATGGTTATTATCTACATACCACTCCTAAGAATTATAAAAAAAAATATTTTACAGATATACAATAATTTTTGTTTAGGTCAGGAACATATCCTTATTATCAGATAGAAATTTTTAACACACTTTAATGAATGATGTTTACTTTTTATAAAAATCTTCATCCACTTTTCATGTATTAATCATCTGTAACATTAGAGAAAATTTTTCTTCACAAAATTTATTTTTTATAGGTCTAAACCATAATAAAAAAAAAGTTAGTAAATTTTCAATCTCAAGAGATAAGGATATGTTCCTTACTTAAAGAAGAACATTTGCATATTTGTAAAATAAGATTCTTAGAGTGGTGCATAGATTAGTATATTTCATTTTTAGAAAAAAATAAAAAATATATAAAAAAATAAGATACTAAGATACTAAAAAGATCCACTTTACTGATATATACTTTTTATATGAATATTTTTCTACTGTTTATGATTTAATCATCTGTGATCTTAGAGGAAAATTTTTATTGCAACTTTCAAAATTTATTTGGAGATCTGCACCTTAATAAAGGAACTGCACTACAGTAATCCCTTGCCATATCACAATTCAGCCATCATTCCCTAACTATATCATAGATTTTTCTGGCTAATATATGTAAATTTATATCATGGACTCCTCAATATATCGCAGGTTTCTGCAGCTGATAAGTATTTATATTTTTTAGATTTTAATTATTTATGTGATAAAATAAACATTTTCTAGCTTAAAAATTAATAAACTAATAAATAAAAATACAATATTGTAATTCATAGAAGCTCCGTACCCTTGATTTCAGCAGATAAGACACCTTTTAAGATAAGACAACCCCCAAATTTTGGTTTGAATTTAATTGTTTTTAGCTGATAATGCTTGTGTAAGACGACACCCAAACTACCAAACCATCTGTGGTGAAGTTTAGGTCAGTGAGCATCAGACAGCTGAAATGGTGATATACCAGTACAATGAATAAAATACCTTCTTCATCTTCAAGTGCAAAACTAAACCTAAAATGAAATTCCCACCAGGTGCTTTTGTACATTTTCATGAAAAAGGATGGATGGATGAGGATGGTGTAAAATTATGGATAGGCAATGTGCGGTACGATCAGTTTTCCTAAACATAAACCAACCCTTGCCTTGCGCTTCCTGCATGTGTCGAACTGTCAGCTGTAATTTTCTCCTATACATTGTCATCACCTACATTGTTCAGTATTGCACAGCTCATCATCATCAATCAAGTTGTATCTTTACAGGTAAGTGTACTGAATTTAAGGCGTTTAAGAGTGCAGAAAAGGTTTAAAGTGTGGGGAGAGTTTATAGAAGCTTAAATATATAAAAATAATAAAATAAATATATATAAATTATAAAAAAAATATATAAAATATATACAGTACAGTAGTTTCTACTTTGCAGATTTTCACCTACAATGGGGGGGGGCGGAGTTGGAACAACACCTGTGATAGTCGAGGGATTACTGTAGATTTTTTTTTTATAATATATAAATTGCAGTATATTTGTTTAACATTAAAATCTGTAAGGAGAAATCTTTCAAACTAAACCTTACATATATATATATATATATATATATATATATATATATATATATATATATATATATATATATATATATATATATATGTTACAGTCAATACCTGAATCCAGACAATTTGTAAAGTGACTTATTTTTTCAGGCAATTTGTGAACTGCCTAACCTAACCTAACCTAACCTAACCTAACCTAACCTAACCTAACCTATAACCTTATAGGTTAGGTTAGGTTAGGTTAGGTTAGGTTAGGTTAGGTTAGGTTAGGTTAGGTTAGGTTAGGTTAGGTTAGGCAGTTCACAAATTGCCTGAAAAAATAAGTCACTTTACAAATTGTCTGGATTCAGGTATTGACTGTAACATATATATATATATATATATATATATATATATATATATATATATATATATATATATATATATATATATATTATTATATATATTATTATATATATTATATATTATATATATTATTATATTATATCATGTATACATATTTATTTAGTGGTAAATAAATATTATATATATTATATATATATATATATATATATATATATATATATATATATATATATATATATATATATATATATATATATATATATATATATATATATATATATATATATATATATATATATATATATATATATATATATATATATATATATATATATATATATATATATATATATATATATATATATATATATATATATATATATATATATATATATATATATATATATATATATATATATATATATATATATATATATATATATATATATATATATATATATATATATATATATATATATATATATATATATATATATATATATATATATATATATATATATATATATATATATATATATATATATATATATATATATAAAATTTTCACAGTCATGGAAGATGCGACCTGCCTGTAGAAATCAAAGTGCATGGTGATTGCAATTCTCAAGGACAAAGAACCTCAGAAATCATCTGTATCTGTTTTTAGTGATTTCTAGCACCTGAGCCACCTGTTCCTTCCACTCCCACACCATTTCCCCAATTCACTGTGCCTCAGGCAATCCTGTGTAAGCGGGATTTTTGCATTTACTTTTTTTTACTGGGCTTGTTGCTTTTGTATCCAGCTGCTTTTATCCTGCACATTACTATTACTAAGCACTGAGGAAAGGGCTAGGATAATCACCCTACAAGAGGAAAATGTGTCAATTAAAAATTGCATGAACTGGCTGCCACAAAGCTACTATCCTGCGCATCTTAGCAGCCTCTTGTGAGCTCACACCAGGCATCATACCACCCCCAAAACCCCATCCTGGATGCTCTAAGAAAACAAGTGAGAGGATTGATTTGTTGCTGAAGAGGGAGGTGATAAAAAAAAATCCCTTCACTTCAACTCCAGAATTGATTGAAAGGCATTCTCAGCTACTAAAAAACATAAGCCAATGAACTGTATGATGAAACTGCAGAAGGACTTAGGTCTTTCTTCTCACCATGCAGCAGTAAAACCACTTCTGTCATCCAAGATGATGAAAAAACAAGTTGTTTGCCAAGAAATATGAACACTGGGAAGAAAATGACTGGATGAATGTGTTATTTAGTGATGAGTTCCTTCTGTATACAGAGAGTGAAGGGTGCATGTATTAGGAGGCCAGTGGGGTCCAACAGGTTTGCCTCACAGTACACAGTGAAAAATGTGAAACATTGTGATTATGTTTAGTGGTGGGGGGGAGTTGTACTTCTTGCCAGTAATTATCTCAAGGTATTAAAAGAGCACATGTTACCATTTTTTGAGAATCATGAGGGGGCCATGTTTATGCATGATGGTGAACCCTGTCATTAAACCTAGACTGGTGTCTGACTACTTAAAAAATGTAAATATTCCCATCCTGGATTGGCCTGGAAACTCCCCAGAACTGAATCCTATTGAGAACCATGTCACTCCACAGATGAGCACATCCACCACCATACTGAAGGAAGGCAAAATGAAGCTTTGACAAGACCTAGATAAGGATTATTTAGCAAATTTGGCTAGATCCATGCCTAGAATACTCCTATAAGTAATCAAGAGCAATGGTAAAATGACAAAATAGTAATTTGTGATTTAGTTTATAGTATATTTTCCATATCCCCTTTATTTTATTATTTTTGTCTATTTACAGATCACATTTTCCATGACCATGATTATATATATATATATATATATATATATATATATATATATATATATATATATATATATATATATATATATATATATATATATATATATATATATATATATATATACACACACACACACACACACACACACACACACACACACACACACACACACACACACACACACACACCCACCTGCACCAGAGGCTTATCTGCCATATACATACAGTAGAAAAGACCCTTCCACAGTTTGAGGGCATCCTCTCTTGATATTGCTGGAAGAATCAAAACTGGTTATTGTCAATTGAAGTAAGTGTGCATATCATGCAATTTTCAGTCTTCCAATAATCAATTCATCTACCTATCTATGTAAAAGTCTCAGTCTGATAATATGAAATATAAATTGTCTTTTTATTATGCTAGGTTAGGTTAACATCCTAGTGCGGGGGTCCAGGGGGGGATGCAGCCCCACCGGCTAGAATAGGTTATGCTAGGTAAGATTAACGTCCAAGCAGGAGGGGTTTAGGGGCTAGGATAGGTTAGGGAAATTCAAAATACTTAGGTAAATTTCCTTAGATTTTTTAATGCCCTTATTTCACATATTTTTCATCCTCCCAAAACCCCCAATTCCCTACAGGCCCCCAAGCTTGTTTGAGGGGTTAGGGAGTGTTGGGGTGGAATGGGAGGGGATGGACTTCTTATCAAGAAATACCCTAACCTGACCTAGCATAACCTAACAAGGGACCTCAAAAATTATACTGTTATGCCTTACCAGTGTGGTGTGGAGATTCTCAGGACAATGGAGGTGGGTACAGTTTGGCAGCTTCCTTAATAAACGCATGGAACCTCTTCCTTATGTCTGTATATCGCATCTTAACCATTGTATTGCTGTTGCTAAATATCTCACATAGTGACTTCTTTTCCTGCTGAACACTGGCACTGTTCGCTCTACCTACCTCCACTGGGTAGCCATATTAACAAATGACAGCGAGCCTCTATCAGAATGCCTGACATGTCTCTAAAACAAATGAAAAGTGTAACTGAACCTACCATGGAAAGTCATAACTGGCAGCCTCAGGAATGGCCTCACAAGTGGCAGCTTGTGATTGGAGGGATCAGCTGCATAGATACCATGAAATCCTAATATGCCACTACCCAAAAATCCCAGTTATAAACAAGAGAAAATCATTTCAGTATTTACTCTTGACTGGTGCTGAGCTTGCTGGACTTGGAAAATATCAAATTTCTCCACACTTACAAGTGCTATTACAGCCATACTTAACATGTGTCCCCCAATTTTTTTACATTTTCAGCAACGTCACCAAACCCTTCTTCATGACATTTGAGTTTTGTGCTTGTAGGTAACACAGATGCGATATCCAGATTAACCCAGGTTAGATTAGGTTAGGTTATGCTTGGTTAGGTTAATGTCCTAGTGGGGAAGGGGGGTCCAGGGGAGGCACAGCCCCACCAGCTAGGTTAGGTTATGCTAAGTTAGATTAACGTCCAAGCAGGAGGAGTCTAGGGGCTCGGATAGGTTAGGGAAATTCGAATTAAGGTAAATTTCCTTAGATTTTTTAACGCCCTTATTTCACTTTTCATTCCCCCCGAAAACCCCTGATTTTCCACAGGCCCCAAGCTTGTTTGAGAGGTTAGGGGGGTTGGGGGTGGAATGGGGAGGGAACGAACTTCTTATCAAGAAATACCGCCTTCTGAATTTTCTTATTGATATTTAGCAACGCTTATACAAGTAACAATACTGAACTACATTAGGTATATGATGTATTAAAAGAATGTTAGGAAGCGGCTGTGTGCACAAGTGTTAGGAGGCACCTTAACTTTTATTCAATTATTGTGAGCTTCGTAAAGCAAAGCTCACCAAAACTCTAACCCACACTACCACCGTGTGGTGAACGAGACTAAGCGAGTACAAACACACGACGATGGCCAGTAAATGGTCACCTACACAACTTACCTGGTCCATTACTAGACTTTAAGCGTAGATATTTTCTCAGTTTTTTGAGGGCTCGATCTCTCACTTTCTTTTCATTGTCTGCCAGACGCTGGGCAAATAGTATTTCCTTCATGGTCAACCCAATGTGGTCGAACACGTGCAGCTGCGGCGGCGGTCACGACGTGGTGTTGACGCTCCTGGTCTTGAGCTTGAAGGTACTACTGTTGGCGTCTCACGGAGTTACATTTATTATGCGCCATCACAGTCATATTACAAACCCCAGTCACCCAAAAACTTGCGACTTCACACACCTATAAAATAGTTTCCTAACACTGTTATTTGATGTAAAGAGAAACTGATGTCTCCATCTTCTGAGAAAATTTTGCCTTTCAGTATAAATTTGGTGTATTTTTTCTAACTTATTTCCCTTCGAAAGAGCTTTTTTTTTTTTTTTTTTTTTTTTTTGTCGTCCAAGATCACGCTCAATGAAACCTAACCAAAGCTGTAGGTACCATAATATCCTATCCCATCTAATCTCTCTACTTGCCCCCTCTCAAATGAAAAATTCCACCAGATCCACTCTAGTCTGATGTATCACATTTTGTGGCAAAATCACGAATGGTAATGTTATTTATTTATTTTATTTATCCATTTTTTTTTTTTTTTATGTAGGAGGGACACTGGCCAAGGGCAACAAAAATCCAATAAAAAAAATATCCACTGAAATGCCAGTCCCATAAAAAAGATCCAGAGCGGTAGTCACAAACTGAAGGATAAGTGTCTTGAAACCTCCTCTTGAAGGAATTCAAGTCATAGGAAGGTGGAAAAACAGAAGCAGGAAGGGAGTTCCAGAGTTTACCAGAGAAAGGGATGAATGATTGAGAATATTGGTTAACTCTCGCATTAGAGAGGTGGAAAGAATAGGGGTGAGAGAAAGAAGAGACTCTTGTGCAGCAAGGCCGCGGAAGGAGGGGAGGCATGCAGTTAGCAAGATCAGATGAGCAGTTAGCATGAAAATAGCGGTAGAAGACAGCTAAAGATGCAACATTGCGACGATGAGAGAGAGGCTGAAGACAGTCAGTTAGAGGAGAGGAGTTGATGAGACGAAAAACTTTTGAGTCCACCCTGTCTAGAAGAGCAGTATGAGTGGAATCCCCCCCTCCCAGACATGTGAAGCATACTCCATACATGGACGGATAAGGCCCTTGTACAGAGTCAGCAGATGGGGGGTTGAGAAAAACTGGCGGAGACGTCTCAGAACACCTAACTTCATAGAAGCTGTTTTAGCTAGAGATGAGATGTGAAGTTTCCAGTTCAGATAAAGGTCTGTCAGTAAAGGACAGACCGAGGATGTTCAGTGTATGAGAGGGGAACAGTTGGGTGTCACTGAAGAAGAGGGGATAATTGTCTGGAAGGCTGTGTCGAGTTGATAGATGGAGGAATTGAGTTTTTAAGGCATTGAACAATACCATGTTTGCTCTGCCCCAATCAGAAATTTTAGAAAGATCAGAAGTCAAGCGTTCTGTGGCTTCTCTGCGTGAAATGTTTACCTCCTGAAAGGTTGGATGTCTATGAAAAGACGTGGAAAAGTGCAGGGTGGTATCATCAGCGTAGGAGTGGATAGGACAATAAGTTTGGTTTAGATCATTAATGAATAATAAGAAGAGAGTGGGTTACAGGACAGAACCCTGAGGAACACCACTGTTAATAGAATTAGGAGAACAGTGACCGTCTACCACAGCAGCAATAGAACGGTCAGAAAGGAAACTTGAGATTAAGTTACAGAGAGAAGGATAGAAGCCGTAGGAGGGTAGTTTGGAAATCAAAGCTTTGTGCTAGACTCTATCAAAAGCTTTTGATATGTCCAAGGCAACAGCAAAAGTTTCACCAAAATCTCTAAAGGAGGATGACCAAGACTCAGTAAGGAAAGCCAGAAGATCACCAGTAGAGCGGCCTTGACGGAACCCATACTGACGATCAGATAGAAGGTTGGATAGGATGGAAAGAAGATATTTTGCTCACCTGATAAAGTTAGCCTCGGCCAGGTCAATGGAGGTCAGATAGGGACTTCAAAGACTCCACACAAGAACCATGTGTAGGGGACACCCAACTATGCTCTGCTCTGGGGCAAAAGCAGGCATACTGTGGAGGGGAGCAGGCGTCGCGAACGAACGTCTCGCATTGAGAAGATTTTCCAGTCTAAAGGAGTTAAATGGCCCGCCAACACATGTGTGTCTTGCCTACAACATACTCAGTGTGACATATATGTCCTGTTTATGTAAGAGTGTGCGGCAGCATAATTTGTAATTATGTAAGAGTGTGCAGTAGCACAATTTCTCATCTTACTCTTTAAGGTTGAGACTGTTAAGTTAGTTGCAGTAACGTAAACCTATAATCTTATTTCCGTAAGGCTGAGACTGTTAAGTTACCAATATATATTTGTCTTTATGAGAACTTGCTCATGTTCCCAGGTTTTGACCGATTCAATCAATACATTGAGTCAAAGTGAAACAGGTCTCATTATCCTGCACTGATCGCCCCAAGAATATCTACAGAAGTAAATATATACAGAGTAGAAACTTAGTGAAGGAGGAAGTGCGGAGGAAGAAGCGTGCATATGAGAAAGGTGTGGTCCTCAAAGCTAAGCCAAAACTAAAGTTTTCTGGAACTATACCCCACCCTTCCCATCCACTTAAATACGATCATACAGTGGGCATGGGTAACATCACTGAGCTACATGAAGAGGTCTGTTAAGACTTGGATGCAGCATCTTATATAAATTCATATATAAGACAACAGATGATGCGTTATATACACTCATTATGACAACTGATGATCGTGTCTGCTCTAGTTGGTATATCAACCCCATAGACCCTTTCATACACAAGTTTGATCAGAGATAACATAGGGGTATGGAACCCAAGGTACACATACGCACAAATGGACACCGTCTGGGTTCTCCAGTTGTTTTTGTTGGGGATTAATTTTGATGGGGCCTTGCAGGCTGTGGTGCTACAGTCTCTAGCGCCCTAAAAGTGCTGGCAGCAGTCAATTTAGCTGGTTAGATTCTGGTGAGTTGTCCTGTCTTCTAGAGGAAGACAGGTGTGCTTGAGTGTCTTGAAGGCCAAGCCTAAGGTATGCCTACAATGCCTCGCTACGGTGCCGCTATTTGGTGACCCCTAACGGTGTCGCCCTTTGGTGACGCCCTACGGTTCCGCCCTACGGTGTCGCCTTTTGGTGCCGCCCTTTGTTGACGCCTTACGGTGCAGCCCTTAAGTGTTATGCACTCGATAAGGAACGAATTCGTTTATAAACACTACACATGGTGAAAGCACAGAGGTGATAGTGCTTAGAAGTGAATTCGTTCTTTTCGAGTGTGGTCCACTAGAAACCAAAAGAAGACTTTATTGAGGCAACGATTACATCAAATGTTAAAACGGTAAATTTGCAGTTTCAACCAATACTCCCATCCTCTTTATTTTTCACTAAAACCAACAAGCATAAGGGCCTGTAGGGAATGCGTTTTTTTTTTTTTTTTGGGGGGGGAGGTGGGATGGGGAAAGCCAAAATGAGGCATCTAAAAAAAAAAAAAATCAATAAAAAATCAATAAATCTAAGGATGACAAACGACATGTTTCGAAAACGGGAAATTTTTACTCTATCCAAACGTAACGTAATTAGCCTAACCTAATCGGGTGGACACCACCACCCCTTAAGGTCACTAACCTAACCTCCTACCTACCCCTCCATAAGGTAAACTAACGTAATGTAACATTTTGTAACCTCCTTCATTCTGTCAGTCATCACTACATACCAACAGTTATTACTTAACGAAAAATACCTTAGGAAGAAGTTGAGGGAACTGGCGGTAAATTGTCAGTTCGTATATTCAGTCAGCACACACCTCTCTTCCGTAACTGAGGCAGCACAGAATCCCAGGAGCTGAGTCCTTCCTTTAAACACACGTGCCTATTGGCCGACAAATTATCGTGTGACCTGATTCGCAGCAGGTAACCCGACATCATTATAGGTCTACTTATCACGTGACTCAACGTCACGCATATGGACACCATTGATAACAAACATACGAACACACTTAGTATCCTACGAGAGACGACTAGAGGTGTATCTAAGACTTAAACCTTCAAGTTCTCATCTTAAGTTATTATCAATTTCCAACAGAGTAAAATGGGGCTAGAAATGCTCCAAACAGTGAGATGTAGACCCTGCGAAGGGTTATAATTACGTACGATGTATTGGTTGAAACCAATAATACTATAAGAACAGTAGCATTAGAGACGAAAATAATGTATCTGAGTATTCAAACCGTCCCAAGAAACCATGAGCTAAATATACCATCTACCGAATCCATCCTCAGAACTGCAGAGAGATCCTCACTCCTTGACGGAAGGGCGCAAATGACCCATCGAACCGTACATCTGGCATGCTGATCATCGTACACTGATCCCGAGTTCTGGGTAGACCACGAGTGAACTTCATCGCCCTACAATGCTAGGCTACGGTGCCACCACCTTTTGGTGACGTCCTACAGTGCTGCCCTTTGGTGACGCCCTACGGTGCCACCCTTTGATGACGCCCTGTGGTGCAGCCCTTTGGTGCCGCTCTTTAGTGACGCCTTACGGTTCCGCCCTACTGTGCCGCCCTTTCGTGCCGCTGTACAGTGCCATCCTTTGGTGACGCCCTACGGTACCGCCCTTTGGTGATGCCCTTTGGTACTGCCCTACAGTGCTACGCTATGGGCTGCCTTTTGGTGAAGTCATACGGTGTCGCTCTACAGTTCCTCCCTATGGTGCCGCCCTTTGGTGACGCCTTACGGTGCTGCCCTACTGTGCCGCCCTTTGGTGATGCACTCACTACAGTACTAGGCTACGGTGCCGCCCTTTGGTGACACTTTATGGTTCCGCCCTACGGTGCTGCCCTTTGGTGTTACCCATTGGTGACGCCCTGCGGTGCCACACTTTGGTGACGCCCTACGAGATCACCCTTTAGCGATGTATTACGGCTCCTCCCTACGGTGCTGCCCTACAGTCCCGTCCTTTGTTGACGCTCTACGGTGCTGCCCTATGGTGCTGCCCTTGGATGACGCCCTACAGTGCTGCCCTTTGATGAGGCCCTACGGTGCCTCACTAAGGCGCCGCCCTACGGTGCCGCCTATTGATGCTGGCCTTTGGTGACGCTCTGTGGTGAAGCCCTAGAGTGCTGCCCTTTGGTGACCCCCTACGGTACCGCCTTTTAGGAACGCCTTACAGTGCCGTTTTAAAGTGCCACACAAAGGTTTCGCCCTTTGATGACACCCAACAGTGCCCACATATGGTGCCGCCCTACTTTGCCGAACCCTCCTACGGTGCTGCCCTATAGTGTTACGCTACAGCGCTGCCCTACAGTGTTACGTTATGGTGCCGCCCTGCAGTGCTACAACAAGGGCCAACCTTTGGTAATGCTCTATGGTGCCACCCTTTGGTGACACCCTAAGGTGCTGCCCTACTGTACAGCCCTTTGGTGACGCCCTACGGTGCTGCCCTACAGTGCTAAGGCTACAGTGCCACCCTTCGATGACGCTCTACAGTAATGCCATATAGAGCCGCCATACAGTGCCACCTTTTGGTGATGCCCTACGGTGCTGCCCTATGGTGCCGCCCTTTGGTGACGCTCTACGGTTCCCCCTGCAGTGCCATCCTATGATGCCGCCCTTTCATACCACACTTTGGTGACTACCTATGGTGCAGCCCTACTGTGCGGCCCTACAGTTCTAAACTACAGTGCCTGTCTTTCATGATGTGCTGTGGTGCCACCCTACGGTGCCACCCTTCAGTGCTATGCTACAGTACCATCTTACAGTGCTGCCTTAGTGCTGCCCTTTGGTGACACCCTGTGGTGCAGCCCTACACTGCTACGCTATGGTGACACCCTACAGTACCACCCTATGCTGCTGCCCTATGGTGCTGCCCTTTGGTGAAGACCTATGATGTTGCCCTACAATGCCACCATGAAGTACCACCTTTTGGTGACGCAATACAGTACCCCTGTACAGTGCCGTCCTATGGTTCCACCCTATGGAGCTGTCCTATGGTGCCACCCTACAGTGCACCCCTATGGTGCCATCCTACAGTGCTGCTCTTCAGTGCCACTCTTTGGTGATGCCCTATGGTGCCACCCTTCTGTGCCACTCTGATGATGCCCTTCTGTGCTGCCCATTGGTGATGCCCTTTGATACTGCCCTACAGTGCTATACCTTTGCCGATCTTTGGTGAAGCCATATGGTGCCGCCCTATGGTGCCGCTCTATGATGATGTTCTTTGGTGACTACAGTGCTGCCCAATGGTGCCACTATACTGTGCTGCCTTTTGGTAATGCCTCGTGGTGCCATCCTTCAGTGCTGTGCTTAAGTGCCATCCTTTGGAAATGCCCTATGGTGCTGCCTTTTGGTGCCACCCTTTAATGCCACCCTTTTCTGATGCCCTACATTGCAACCCTACAGTGCTACACTATGGTGCTGCCCTATGGTGCCACCCTTTGATGAGGCCATATGATGCTGCTTTACAGTACTGCCTTTTGATTCCAGCCTTTGGTGACACCCTACAGTGTAGCCCTAGAGTGCTACACTCTATGGTGCCGCCCTTTGGTGATGTCCTATGGTACCATCCTACATTGCTGTCCTATGGTGACACCATACTGTGCAGCCCTACAGTGCTACACTAAGGAGCCATCCTTTGCTGACAACCTACTGTGCCACCATACTGTGCCTTCCTTTAGTGACACCCTATGCTCCTGCCCCACGCTGCTGCCATATGGTGCCGCCTTTGGTGATCCCCTATAGTTACTCTGCAGTGATGCTCTACGGTGCTACATTACGGTGCCGCCCCTTGGTGCTGCCCTACGGTGCCACCCTATGGTGTCGCTCTACAGTGACACCCTATGGTGCTGCCCTTTGGTGACACCCTATGACGCATTCCTTTGGTGATGCCCTATGGTGATGCCTTATCCTTTGGTTCCCTATTGATAGCCAGACACCCACTGGTATCCTTTGGCCTCATTAGTGACACCCTAGTGTGCCGCCATTTCATGACGCCCTACAGTGCCTCCCTACAGTGCTATGCTATGATGCTGCCCTTTGGTGTTGCCCTACAGTGCTCTCCTTTGGTGACACCATACAGTGCCACCCTACAGTGCTACACTACTGTATGGTCGTTTAGTGATGCCCTACGGTGCTGCTCTATGATGCCACCCTATGGTACAACCCTATTATGCCACCCTTTGGTGACACCCTACAGTGCTACGCTACAGTGCCGCCCAACTGTGCTGCTCTTTCGTGACACCTCACAGTAGTGCCCTACAGTACTGCCCTTTGGTGATGCTGTATGGTGCTACTCTGTGGTGCTGTCCTATGGTGCAGCCTCATTATGCTGCCCTTTAGTGATGCCCTACAGTGCTACACTATGGTGCTGCTCAACAGTGCTGCCCTTTGGTGATGCTCTGTGGTACTGCCCTACAGTGGTACGCTATGGTGCCACTCTACAGTGCCACCCATTGGTGATGCCCTATGGTGCTGCCCTTTGGTGATGCCCAACAGTGCTGTCCTTCAGTGACGCCCTACAGTGCCGCTTTCTCATTTGGCCCCGCATTGATTGCCAGATTCCCATTGGTATCCTTTGGTCCCCCATTGATAGACAGACAATGACTGGTATCTTTTGGTTTCCCCCCATTGATAGACAGACAACCACTGGTATCCATTGGTCCTCCACTGAGAGACAGATGATGACTGGTATCCTTTGGTCTCCCTGTTGATAGACAGACAACAACTGGTATCCTTTGGTTCCCCTCATTGATAGCCAGATGACCACTGGTATCCTTTGGTCCACCATTGATAGACAGATAACCACTGGTATCCTTTAGTCTCCCATTGATAGACAGATGACCACTGGTATCCTTTAATCCCCCATTTGATAAGACAGATGACCACTGGTATCCTTTGGTTCCCCATTGATAGACAAACAACCACTAGTATCCTTTGATTTCCCATTGATAGACAGATACCCACTGGTATCCTTTGGTCCCCCCCCATTGATTCACTGTTCAGAAGACTCTCCTGTCTGATTCAAAAGACCAGGAGACCCTCCTGATGAAGGAAGATATCTGATTTGCTGTTCAGATCTCCCTTATGAAGAAATCTGTCTGATTGGCTGTTCAGAGGACCAGGAGACCCTCCTGACGAAGAAAACTGTCTGATTCACTATTCAAAGACCAGGAGACCCTCCTGATGAAGGAAGCTGTCTGATTCTCTGTTTAGAAGACCGAGAGACCCTCCTGATGAAGGAAGCTTTCTGATTTGCTGTTCAGAAGACCCTCCTGATGAAGGAATCTATCAGATTTGCTATTATGGATGAATAAATAAGGTTTACTAATAGAGATTTTCTATATATACCTGAATTACTAAATAACAGTTTGATATAAGTAGATGCAAACTGCAATGAAAGATTCTCATGACATCTCAGTGAATGTGTGTGTGTGAAAGAGCAGGGAGGAGAGAAACTTTTAGAGGATCAAGTCATTACCTCATAATGCAAATCCACTTTCTCATAAACTGCATTTGATGGAGGTCAATCCTTTTTTCTCAGAGGTCTAATGGCTAAGATTAATTTAAATTTAGTTTTGGGGAATGTTGTGAAGTGTGTGTGTGTTGTCACGGATATCCCTTTTGCAAGTGATGCTAGCCTGTTATATAGATAGGTCTTTAGTGTATTAATTTAATTCTTTCACAAAATTTTGATTACATGAGAGCTTTGTAGGATATCTAGGATTCAGTTAATGTGATCTTTCCATAGAAAACATTACCATGCTCCAATACATTACATGGTCTCAAAACCTAATGCAGGATATGAGCTTGTGCCTTGGTACAGAATAAGATTTTGTCCTAATGAAAATATATTGTGGGATATGAAGAAAACAAAGATGTGACTTCTCAAGTTTCAATAGCATTGATCAGTAACTAAATAGTCTTAAAATCAGTAGATAACTAAGGATACAAGAGATTGTGAATATGAAAAAAATTCTTATGAATTCCTTTCTTGCATTTAATTTAAAATTCCAGAAAGCATATACCGTATCTCCTGCCACCTAAGACACACCTATAATTTGGCAGGGGATATTTAGAAAAAATAAAATAACCCCCCTTTTTCCCTGAACTTCATATTCATAGCCCACCCCTCAATCAGGCTTTCATCAAGAAGAGTAGAAAATATCATTCCAGTTTATCAGTGATCATAACTGTCACTGAACAGTTATGACTATGATACTACTTTACGAGTATGTTGCTTTCTCTGTGTTCAGGATGTTCCACTATTGGCTGAAGAGTTACAGTGCTCCTACTCAGCTGTTGACTTGAAATGGTAAACAAAACACTCCCTGTGCATGTTAAAGTCTCTGATCTCGATCTTGATGCAACAGGTTTTTATGTTTTAGTATTATTTTAGTTCATAATCATTATCTAGTACCTTTTAGCACTATTTTGATTTGTAATCATCATCTGATATTATATAAACATATGTATTTAATTTTTGAGTCAGTGTTATTCTAGTACTGGTAACCATAACTCGTACGCCTACCCAAACCTAATCATCGGAGTATAAGACACATGGTGATTTTTGGAGCATTTTTTTGGGGAAAAGTGCCCCTTATATGGCGGGAAATACGGTATAACATACAGAGTAGTACTGTTAAAATAAAATTTACATTTCATGAGTGCAACCTGCTTTCCATGTATCAATAAACTCTTGATATAATGTACCTTAATTTAGAGAATATAGTTTAAGTCTATCTAACAAGCCTCACATTTAACCAACTACTGGTCATTAATGTGAAAATTGGCTTAAATTTAAGTAACAAATGGACAAGCATAGTTATTGGGCATGATGCACATGGCTGGTCATAACATGTATGAATGATGGGCAATAACAAGTCTTCTCCCCCAGCCTATCCTTCCACACTATTGCCATCTAGAACTGCCACTATGTATCACCAAACAGCATGTCCTATGTAACAAACTGAATTTGCTAGGTCTCATTGTAACAAATATTGAATGCAGCAAACTTTTGGTGATCAAGTTTTCTCCTGATTCCCCTGAGGGCTTACAGAATTGCAACTTTTCCTATAACACATTTTAATTAGGAAATCTTGATGTACAGTGAGATGTAGATTTAGAGATTATTTTCAGATTTTCAATGCAAATGCTACAGAATTACTAAATTGCCATCCCCACCATAATTTCATTGTTCTTAGAGGAATCAAAAGTAAGCTTTTTGGTAACACTCATGTACATATAATAAACATTCATAACAATAATGATAAAATGGCAATCACTTGCAGAAAATTAAAAATTTGTTTGAAGTGTTAAGCAGGTATATGAGGAAGTAAAAAAATGTACTATGTCCCTGCTACTTTTCTTTTTCATAATTATGTAACTTTGTAGCATTGAAGGTAAGCTAGCTGACACCAAGGTATATTTTGCTCCTTTATATTATGCCCATGTATTTGGTGATTTCATATCAAGCATTTTTTTTTTTCTTTTAAATATAACTTTACATCAAATGTGACAGACTGCTATAATGAAATGTTGTAATCTGTTTTACAAACTTCAAACTTGAAAGGAATGTAAAGAACAAGGTTATTTTCAAGAACTCACAAAGTTCAAAGACATCATTATTATGCCATTAAACAAACAGGAACACTAAATCAAATTGAAAGCAACACTTTAAAACACTGCCTTCTAACTAATTTAATTGTGGTATAATCTTAAAAATCTTGAAAAAAAAAAATAAGAAAAAAAAATGTTAGGTAGTTCAGACTAGATCAAAGTGACAGATGAAATGAGAACTACTTCTGAATATAAGTAATAAAATACTGCCCATCAGAGACCTATTTTTTTTTCTCTCTCAGGGACTTTGTTTCCTTTTACATTTATAAATTCAAATGACAGATAAAAGGACTCAAAATTGAAAAAACTTGAGAGATCCAAAAATATGTGAACTTTTATAGCTTGGTAAAAGATAATTTTCTCCTTAGTTCATTAAAAAGAAAAAAAAATCACAAGCTAATATGGCTTGTTGGTCACTCAGTGGGCATCTTAAACAGTTTTGGTGTAGCCTTAATGACAGGTCTTTATGCAAACTAGAATAGAAAACATGTCTAGGCACCCAAGTGAGATTAAGATATAGAACTCATAACGGAGTTTGAAGGAAATACATATTCAGGTAAACAGCTAAAGATCAGTCTCAAATTGATCTGAACATCTCCATTATGAACTGGTTGGAACAAAGAACTAGTGATAAGCCAGGAAGGCTGTTTATTATAAAATACAAGTCTGATTAATATTACAAAAATCACCACTAAAATATATCCACTACCCTTCATGGAGATCTACATCTCTTTTTTTATTTATTTATTTATTTTATTTATTTATTTATTTATTTTTTTTTTATGAATGGCATATATAGAAAACTGGAATATATTTCTATGATACAAAGCAGCACTTCAATATTCAAGATATGAAATGCCTGAAATCAACTCAAATCTGAACACCACTTTACAATACAGTTGTCTTATTTAAGGGATATAAAAATAGGGTAATGACAATCAAAGGGAACATGTATGAAAATAAAAAATATATATGCTTTTGATGGCATAAAATAGCCTTGAAGCATCTATTTACAAATACTTGCAGACTTATTTTATATTACTGTTGTATTAAAGTATTGCCTTTGTAATACACTGATAATGAGAAAATAATACAGTCAATGATAACTAGCAGGGGTTACATCACTGCATTAAAAAGATAAGAGTATAAAACATGTAAATGAGCCCACCTTTGTATCTAAGACTAAATGTGAACTCTATACTCTAACTCACTTGTCAGAGGTAAGATGAAGTGAGGTAGCTGTCCAAAATACCGTTTGGAAGCGTTTCATATTCCTCAAATGGTTGTTTGTCCATTTTCATAAACAAATTCTTAAATATGTTTGAGGAACACACAAATTTCCATAGAAACACCAATCATCATACTATCACACTGAAGCTAAAAGTAGTGTTGCCACCAGCAACTTCAACTACAGTGTCTTGTTGGTGAAGTATTGACAATGTATTCAAGATCCATGAAATCTTCATCCTGTTCATATTTTTCATTAATGAGATGGATTTTAATGTTTTCTAGAGAAAATGTGAGCTAGATTATAAATACAGGCTACATAATTCTACATGAATAAAATATGTAATGCTGAGTAATATAAAGCAAATATAATATTATAATACCTTGATCTAAAACAATACTTCACACGACACTACCCAACACAAATTCTAACCAATTACATGACTCTCTCTCTCTCTCTCTCTCTCTCTCTCTCTCTCTCTCTCTCTCTCTCTCTCTCTCTCTCTCTCTCTCTCTCTCTCTCTCTCACAATAATAATAATAATAATAATAATAATAATAATAATAATAATGGTAATCAATCCATCTTTATGCCAGGCTAACATCACAAAGAAGGGAATGATGGACACAAAGCCTCCCAAGCACACACACACACACACACACACACACACACACACACACACACACACACACACACACACACACACACACACACACACACACACACACACACACACACAGTAAGATGTGTGAAAGACCAGTGAAGGATAAATGGATGTGGTACCTAGAAGAAAATGAAATAATGACAAAGCAACAATTTGAATTTAGAAGAGGGAGATCATGTTTTACAAACTCACTGAAATTTCATTCTAAAATGGTGGATATAATGCAAGAGAAAGATGGTTGGGTAGATTGTGTTTATTTAGACCTGGAGAAAGCCTTTGATAAAGTGCCGCACAGATTACTGTGGAAATTGAAATATGATGGTGGGCTAATAGGTGGCCAGTTGAGATAGATGGAAAATTTCTTGACAAATAGAGAGATGAGAACAGTGGTAAAAGATCAGGAATCATAGTGAAGGAAAGTCACGAGTAGAGTACCCGAAGGTTTAGTACTTGCACCAATCATGTTGGTGGTTTATATAAATGATATGACAGAGTGTGAATAGATACATGAGCCTTACAGATGGAAAATGGAATTTAATCTAAAGAAATGTAAAGTAATAGAATTTGGAAAGAGTGCAAGGAGAGTAAAAGGAAATTATGTGTTGAATGGTGAAAGGTTGAGTGCTGCAGAAGAGGAAAAGGATCTAGGTGTTACAGTGACTGGGAATTTGACCCCAGAGAAACACATTAGCAAAATTAGAGAAACCTAAAACTTGTCAAGAAGAATAACCCTTTTTGTGTATATGGATGAAGAGATGATCAGGAAGATGATTATATCAATGATTTGACCTAGACAGGTGCAGTGGTAGTGTGGTCACCCTACAAGAAAAAGGATATAAAGAAGTTGGAGAGTTCAGAGAGCAGCAACAAAGATGGTACCAAATACCACAGATTTGACATAAGAAGAGAGATTGGAAAGATTACATCTACCAACGTTGGAAAAAAGGAGAGAAAGGAGAGATCTAATTGCAATATATAAAGCATATGAAGGAGTGGAGAAGGTGTATTAGAATAACTTGATGGTTTGGGATACATGTGATGCTAGAGGACATGGAAAAAGGCTGAAAAAGAGACATCAAAAGGAATAGTTTCCAGTATAGAAGTATTGATGTATGAAACAGTCTGGATGAGGAGATAGCAAATGCAAAAAGTATACATGGATTCAAGGCTAAGTTGGATATTAAAAGATATGGAGATGGGACAGCATGAGTATAGCTCTTTTCCCATAAAGCACAATTAGGTAAATACGAGTACACACACACACATATATATTCATGCATGCACACTTAACTCCCAAATATATAATATCTTCACACATTCCATAAGTTGATAATAATAACAATAAGTAATGATGCTAATAATAATAATAATAATAATAATAATAATAATAATAATAATAATAATAATAATAATAATAATAATTAATAATAATAATATACAGAATGTGATTCTACTTGACATGATGAAAGAAGGACAATCTGTTGATCAATTAATTTAGATACAGTGTAAACAGCATATGTGATAACATTGTACACAATATTGTGTGTGTGTGTGTGTGTGTGTGTGTGTGTGTGTGTGTGTGTGTGTGTGTGTGTGTGTGTGTGTGTGTGTGTGTGTGTGTGTGAGAGAGAGAGAGAGAGAGAGAGAGAGAGAGAGAGAGAGAGAGAGAGAGAGAGAGAGAGAGAGAGAGAGAGAGAGAGAGAGAGAGAGAGAGAGAGAGAGAGAGAGAGAGAGAGCAAACAGTTCACCTGCAACATCTCTGTGTAGAGGCACAACAGTTTTCATACCTATAGGCATCAAGCACTATGTGCCATTTTTATTTTGAGGGCAAGTTTTAGAGTATATTTCAGAATGCTAAAGGACAATGAGACAGTTACATTCAAAATCAGGAAAAAAATAATGCCTGTTAAATGAGGCTTACTATAGCAAATTATTGGTACAGATGCTAGCAAGAACAAATTTTGGTTGTTTTGATTATTATATGTGGTAAATTGGATTAAGTACATGTCATTGTACACACACACAGAAAAGAGGGGTTGAAGCTGCTAGCAGCAAACACTAGTATAAATGGTGGTGTGACACTGCATTCAAATATGTATATATACTTCACACACACACTTTTGATACCTGTATCTCCAAAAAACGGAGATCTTATAACTTTCATCGAAGAATAACCTAGCAATAGTTGTTTCAATCTAATATATCAATTTACAAATGAATTAACTGAGGATTAGGAAACCACACTTTACTGTTTATCTGCGTTCTCGGTATCTTCGTTCCCGACTCCTGTCTCTTCTTTCTCTGGTCCTTTGTAAGAACTCATCTACACTGCGGTCATATGGCTGGGAATAGAAATATTTGTCAATGACGAATAATGTTATTCTTTTGTCAAACAGATACATGGATAGATATATCACACCTACTAATCAAGATCCATAACAAGCCCCTAGTCCATTCAGAGAAAGAACCTCAGCAAGACCTCTGTGTTCAGTTGGGAGCCCTGCTGTCCACTGGCCCACTGAATTTGAAAGAAACTCAACCTCCTTTGAGAAATACTTATATTTTACATCTATGAATGAAGCAATGTTGGTTTGACTATATCAAAGTTTTCAACATCAATATGGTAAAAAAAAACAAAGTAATTATGGTGAGTATTATTTAAGGAATTAAATTTTACAGTTTATACACCACTTTACTTATAATCGTTACATCCAGACATTGTGAGGTTATGCTTAAAATAAAAAATGTCTTCACAAACATAAGATACTCCTGAATATGATGGTGCTTTCAGATTTTGCATGAAAAGTTATATAACAGAAAATTAAAGATTTCTAGGAGTATCCTGTTTACGTAAGAGAGAAAAATTAAAGATTTCTGAGTATCTTCCATGTTGCTTTGCATCTTCCAGCACTGTGTGGGAAACAGACAGGGAGGAGTTGCATGTTTTCCCCATCCCTCCCTTCCATGTCATTACTGGCAGCAAAATGGATCATGAATTTATCAATGGTAACATGTCAATTGCTGTATATTGAAAGAGTGCTAGAAAGAGGGAAAACATAAGTCTACCATGACTGACTGCAGTGGGTATCAGCAAAAAGTGCACCTGGCATGCATGCCTTTTATTTGGCAAGTTTAATCTTGGCAAATCTTTTGATCTTTTAGAGATTTCAATATCTGACTAAAGTGTTACCTTTCAAAACACTTATGTTGATATTGTTATCACTTATCCTTCAATTTTTGACTACCGCTTTGAACCCTATTTGGGGACCAGCATCTCAGTGAATTTTTTTTTCTTTTATTTTTTCCTTGGCTGGTGTCCCTCCTAAAAAAAAAAAAAAAAAAAAAAAAAAAAAAAATATATATATATATATATATATATATATATATATATATATATATATATATATATATATATATATATATATATATATATATATATATATATATCCTGTTTTTATTACACATACTACCCATAAGTTATCAGTTATTGCTAATGAACTGATTCCCAAGTATAGAAGGGAGGATGAACTTTCCAGCCTTACAAATAATATCCCTTACATTATATGTGTAATACTATGTAAAGGGCATTATCTGGCATATGTGTAGCATCCATGTCCTATGCCAAAAAAAAAAAAGGAGTAACAAAACTACCAGAACAAATAAAAGAGCACAACTGCTGATTCTAGAGCTCTGATCAGAAAGTACCAATACTCCCTCAAGACAAAAAAAAAAAAAAATAAATAAAATAAAATAAAATAAAATAAAATAAATAAATAAATAAATAAAAAAAAATAAATAAAAAAATAAAATAAAATAAATAAGTACATAAATAAATAAATAAAAATAAACAAAATAAAATAAAAACAATACAGATAAGAAATTAGTGAATCAGGTAAACTCATAGCCGATGCTACTGGGCCTAGGGAGAAGGTATCCAAATATTAATATGCAATGTCCCTGAGATAAAAAGAGACAAATGTGGATGTACACTCCCAGGTCTCTGCCTTGAGCATTGCAGGAAGAGACTTTATCTTCCTAAACAAGGCAGTAGTAGCAACTGCCCAAACTTCATGAGCCCACAACTTAACTAGATCCATCTCTTCTTCAGAGACGTCCTTATATGCACACTGGATAACTTTATAGATCCACATAGAAATGGTGTGAGGATGTACAATGCACCTAGGTTCTGAAACAATCACAAAAAGTCTGGGAAAGTGGGGATGACAATCCCTGGTCCTATAAAGGTATTCCCTAATGGCTCTAACAAGGCATAAAAGCATGTCCTCTTCCAAGTCGCCAACAAACTCAGTAAGAGCTGATACTGTGAATTCTGACAGAGAATTGCTACCTGTAAGTTGAGTCTTGGCCAAAAACTTTGGCACTAAAGAAAATGTCATAGATTAACCCTCAGAATGACAAACCTCCACCACAATTGCGTGAATTTCACCTACTCTGTGGGCTGATGCCTAAGCCAGAAGGAAAGCAGTCTTCGTAACAATGTCCGTTAATTAGGTCGAAAGGAAAGATTCACATGGGGACTGCAACAAGGAATGTAAAACTAATGATGCATCCCAGGCAGGAACATGTGGTGAGCGAGATGGGGCAGACTTGGTGAATGCCTTGAAAAGGGCTGAAAGATCCCCATCAATGGAAATATCCAAAACAGCCTGCTGTAGAACAGGGGTCGATGCTGAATGATAGTCTTTATTGGAAGGCAAGGACAAGTGTTTTTTCATCCCAAAGAAACAGAAAAAAGTCTGCCAAGTCTGTCACAGAGGTAGAGCATGGATCACAACCCCTCAACTCACACCAACTACAATAGACTGAGCACATTGCCTGATACACCACAATAGATGACCATTTGACTGGTTAAGACATAAATCTAGCAGCCTTCCACGAAAAGCCTCTTGCTCTAAAACAGGGGTTCTCAACCTTTTGCAAGCTGGGCTCCCCCAAGGTTGGTTCAATGCAGTTGGGGGCTCCCCCTCCTCTCTGTGCAACCCACTCAACCCCCTCCCCTACTATGCCACCACAGATAGATAGAATCAGATAGATAAATAGCTGCATCTCCTTTGTACTAATAGCCAACGAGTCCATGATTTTCCATGATTTTTTTCCTCTCCTGTCCTGTGCTTGTGCCCCTCCAGGAGTGTGTCCATCCCCCCTGGTTGAGAACCACTGCTCTAAAGAGATGCTGGAGAGCTCCCCTGGCTGAGAACAACTGCTCTAAAGAGACGCTGGAGAGTCTCCAGGCATGAAGGTGGAAGGCCTCTGGATACTTGCAAAACAGATCATGATGAGGCTGACAAGACAGGAAGACCCCACAAAGGCAGAACTTGTGGACTGTCCACCAGCAGATTGAGCAGCAGAGAAACCAATCTGCCTGAGGCCACTTTGGAGCTACAAGTGTCATCCTCCCACTCTTGGCCTCCCTTACCTGCACCAGTACTCGCCATATCAGAGCAAACGTAAGAAAGATATGTATGTAGGTCCAAGCCCTCCTATTGGAAAGAGAACGTGTCCTTTTTCCATGCTTCCGGACCCAGCATACATACACACAGAGGCAACTGATGATTGAAGGCCATCACAAAAAAGATCCACCTGTGGTGACCCCCATACCTTGAAAACTTGTCTGCACACCACAGGGTAACCAAACTGGGTCTGATGCTGCCTTCCAGTGCCTCTTCAGACACCACTGAAAGGACCAAGAACAGTTGACTCGGCTGCCTAGCACTAGTCTCTCCAAGGAAGCCAAATGACCCAGGAGCGATCTCCATAGAGCTACTACACCACCACCAGAAACCAATTTACTTGGTCTGATGATGAAACACTAAGGCCTGCCTGAATCCAGTATCATACCTAGATACTACTTCTGCTGCTGACTGGATACTAGGTCTGGCTTGGACAAATTTATCTGAATGCCCAGCTGTCTGCATAACTGAATCGAAGATCCAGTCACTCTCACACACATCCATAAAATATTCTTTGTGACCAGCCAGTAGTCCAAATAATACCACAGACTGAAGCTCCGTTGATGGGCTCACACAGCCACTGGCGCCATCACCTTGGCAAATACCTGTAGAGTTGTGGTGAGGCCAGAACAAAGAACCCAAAACTGAAAAACCCCCTGCCTCACCAGATGAACTGCAGGTATTTGTGAGAATGAGGGTGGATTGGAATCTGGAAATAGGCATCCTTCAGATCCAGGGACACCATCCAATCCCCCTTCCCCAATGACTCCAACACTGAAGCTACTGTCTTCATACAGAAAGGGATGATTACAAGAAACTTGTTTAGGGCTGACAGGTCAAATACAGGCCTTTCTTGAGTACAAGAAACAACTGGGTGTAGAACCCTGCCTGGTTTTCTACAACAATCTCAATGCTCCCCTTTTCTGACATGTCCTGTACCATTAGACCTCAAAACCAAATTATGTTCTGACCTTTCCTCGTACCCTGGAAACTCTACAGGCCTTCTTGACAAAGGAGGGGGACACAAAAAGAGGAAACTCTACAGGCCTTCTTGACAAAGGTGGGGGACACAAAAAGAGGAAAACATATCTGTAATGCAAGGTCTTCACTACCCATCCTCCTGCTTCTATCTCCTCCCACTCTCTTCAATACTGCTGCAGACAAGCGACCACCTGCACTGGAGAAGAAATAACATCCCTGGCAAGATCCACCCTGACCACGGACTCCCACACAGCAGAAAACGACCATGCTGGAGATGTGGCTGTAGAGGCAGGGGTAGTTGAAGAGGCCATTAAAGCTGACCCCTGACTACTCTCATCCTCTACCCCCACAGGGCCTAGGGGTTGATGGCCTAACACTAGAGGCCAACCCTCAAACAACAGACAAAAGCATGGGTCGTTGAGCAACCAAATGCTTTGTCTTGCACCTTGGCTGGATCAAACAGCATGTCAGAAATGGGAAAAGACAAGAGTTGTTGCTTGTCCTGGTCAGGGAAGATCCAAGGTAAGGCATCAATCACAGCCTGCCTCCTCAGCATAGGCAAGGCATCAAACCGAGCCTGCCTCCTCAACATAAAGACCCTGCAATGTATCTCCTCTGCCTTGCTTGGCCTTGGCCAGGGCCACTAAAAACTCCAAAACATCCAAGTCCATGCCAGAGGAAGCACCCACCAAGGTAGCCAGAATCTAGTCCATCCATGAGACTATGTTAGTCATGGATCCACACAGCTTCTTCATACGAGTGAACAGCTGAGAGGGAATAGAAACAGCATGACTCCCCCCAGGCTGGGGTCCACACAATTCCTCATTAAATGGAGGAAGATCCACAGTGGCATCCTCCAGCAGATAAAAAAAAGTCCTTAGGCAACCAAAAGGTAGCTGAACAAGGCTCACAGAGGGATATATTCTGGACCTCCTCGTGCACAGCCTGAGCTACAAGCAAGCATGATAGTGTCATAAAGGGAGGACTGGTCACAACTGACCCCTGCATTCTCTCCACACCATTGAGCTGAGAGGAGGATAGAGCCTCAGGTGAAGGTGGATTAAAAAAACTCCCTCACTAAACCTATGAGGTGCAAAAAAGGAGAACAAGTCCCCAGAGTGGAAGGCACTTCCTCCTCATCTTCATTCCCATCATCAGGGAAAGGAGAACAGCTGCCTGGCAAGAGGACAAGTAGGCAAAGGCCTCAACTGCTGGTTAGGATAACAGGTTTGTCACAAGGCATGGGAGCTGTATGGCTGACACCAACAGATGCATGGGGTGATCACCATGGGAAGAAACTGCGTGGCCTAACCCACTGTTGTGGATAAGAGGCTAGCCACCAGGCAGGGAAGCTTAGGGCAGACACCACAATCTATATCCCAGATTGGAGTCTACTGTTGGGCATGATGGAGGATGGGCCACCAGGCACAGGAGCCGTGTGGTTGTTGCTTATAGCCTTCCAGACACTATGCACTGCCTTGTCTTTACCACAAACAGGAGGGAATCTGCTCAGCCCCATGGCCTCTGCCAGCACCCATTAGCTGCCGCATGCTGTCTGCACCCCAGCTGGGACCACCAGGTCAACCACATGGCTCACATAAGGAAGGCGGGAGCACCCTGCTCATTCCCAGCTGTGAACTGACCAAAATAACTGGAGCCGAATAACCTAAAACCCTGGGGAGGGGAAAACAAGGCCTCGGAAAGATGGTCCAAAGTCTCCTCCATACTACACATTCTCTTGTCAATATCACTAGCAGACAAGGAAATATGCTTCTGTTTCTTACCAGAAGTAGTACCTTTTCTACAGTGAAGCCAGACCTTCACATTATCCATAAAAAGTTGAAACTACTTGTGTGCCAAGCTCACACATCTATCACAACGAGAATCTAAAGTACAAACAACCTCCCGACATGACAAACATTCCAGAAGTGGACCTACATCCATAGATGGGAGGAACCTCAAACACTTACAACATATACAGGTCATACCAAGAAAGGAAAGCACACCGCCTGAAGTAGAAACAAAAAACTCAGCCAGTGAAAACAACGTAGCTGCTAGGACATATAGTTTCCATGACAGCAAAAAGGTGAATGAAGGCATACAGGCTTTGGGAAGAGCAAGCAATAGAAAACAGTTCAGATGTCTTAACAGAAGAAAACAAAAAGGGTAACTCAAGCTTCTCTTTCATTCTCATTTCTCATACCTGTCAGATGTTGGTGTAAGTTAGCTGTGAGGGTGAGGGTATTTGCAATAATTAATAATTATGGGTAGTAGTACATTTAATAACAAAATTTATCTTCCCTCCTAATGTTCACTGAACCCTAAAAATCTACTCATGAATTAGCTTACATCACTTGATGGTCGTTTTTCAGAGCGAGATCGGGAGGTTGGGTAGTCTGGTAGTGGTGGTCCATCATAGTACCGTGGAGGACCAATAGGATCAAAAGGAGGCTGAAAGGTAAAGAAACTTCACATAAGAAATAGAATATAAAATCATCTGGAATGAAAAGCCCTATGAAATATCCAGGTAAGTGAAGCGCATGTCCTGGATAGTATGCAATGTACAAATAAAGTATAGAGGTGCAATGTGCTGCTCATATCTGTGACTGAGAGCAATTATGGAATCCTTTGAAAATAACTTCAAAATACAGGAGAATAATGCAAGAAATACAAAGCAATACAGAAGTGAGAATGAATGAAGAATAGATATACATATCTGTCCATGTACCCAGCTGAAACCCTTGTGAAGGATAACTTGACCCAAGGCACAACACACAAAAACACACACTAAAGTGAATGGAAAATTATCTGAAAAATAGAAATGAGAACAGTGACTAAAGGCATCTTCTATTTACAGCACTCATTAGCATTAAATCAATAATGTGGACCTGAATTTGATCTGGATTTGCTTGGTGAAAAAAAGGAAACTTTAAACCAATAATATAACCAAATTGCTGCTGCCCAGTTGTCTCTAAATGCAGACTGCTGATGCATGTAACTGTATTCTAAGAAAGTGTTAACAAGGAATATAGCTGTACTTCCTTAATCCACAAACATTCCTCCTGCATTTAATGCTCTCTTAACAATACCCATCCATCTTTAGTGGTTTTTCTGTAGGCTTTTAACTCTTGTACCTGATCCACTTATCTTCACCAATCACTCCCCTCCTATTCTCTACATAACCAGACCATTGTAACACACTCTAATCTAATTAATCAGCAGACACTCTTCCAGAGCCAGTTTTTCTCTTCACTTCCTCATTTCTCACTTCATCTATACATGTTATTCGGCACATGTTCTGCAGATCCCTCATCTCTGTTACATTCAATCTTTTTTTTCATCAAATACTTTGTGTGTGTGTGTGTGTGTGTGTGTGTGTGTGTGTGTGTGTGTGTGTGTGTGTGTGTGTGTGTGTGTGTGTGTGTGTGTGTGTGTGTGTGTGTGTGTGTAATTCACCTACTGACATCTGCTGGTCACCCAGTCAGCCACTCCCCTGCAGAAAGAGCATAGACCTCATAGTGACTGATCTTAGGATAAGACTGAGACCACTCACACACCACACACCAGGACAGCGATGTCGCAACCCCTTAGGTTACATACCTTACATTTCACTGTGAGAGTGTATGTGTTCGGCTATCCCCCTTTACGGGGACACCAGCATGATATACATATAGATACAGAGGATATTTGAGTTACAAGTGAGATATGTTCCAGAAGGCTGCTCGTAAGTCATTTTGCTCATAACTCATCATCATAATTTTTTCGTTACAAAAACGTATGCATTCCTTAAACAATGTAATGCTTACTTACTTGATACTTAATACCGTGAGAGAGAGAGAGAGAGAGAGAGAGAGAGAGAGAGAGAGAGAGAGAGAGAGAGAGAGAGAGAGAGAGAGAAAGAGAGAGTGCACCTTGCTTTATGGATGATGTGATACTACTGAGTAGTGACAGGCTTGAGGCTTCTGCCAAATGCAACACTCAAATTTGCCAGGCATACGACCTGGGTTAAAATGAGATGCACCCCTCTCCCTCTCTCTCTCTCTCTCTCTCTCTCTCTCTCTCTCTCTCTCTCTCTCCATCAATAAATTAGAATCAGTTCACCATTGAGTACCAAAAATTATACCACGCCTAAGAAACAAATCATATGAAGAGCGTCATAACTAAATCTATTCCCATTAAAACAAAAAAGACTAAGAGGTGACTTAATACAGGTGTTTAAAATCATCAAAGGCATTGATAACATACACTGTAATAAATATTTCACGATAGATTTTTCAAATTACATGCAAAGAAATGGTTGCAAAATTGTTGGGAAATATTTCAACTCTAATGAATAAAAAAAAAAATTTTCCATGTGTAGTTAATCTATGGAATGAGTTTCCTCGAGACGTGATAGACTGCAACACTATAAAGACTTTTAAACGCTGTCTCGACAAATATTTTGCCTCCAATCTACGGCTAGAAGTGTTTTTGTTTGTTAGAGGTTAACTTTCTTGCCTTCAGGAAATGGGACCACCTCATTTCATCTATTTTCTTCCTTTCCTATAAAATTTCCTTCTGATTTTTCCTTCTCTAATCCTGTAAGGTATTTATTTCCAACCTGTTTTCCCATATAGCTTATGCTAGAGGGAGTGGAGGGAGGGGAGAGAGTCTTCTGCTTTGCTATCCTTTTCTTCTACAGTCACCTTAGTAGTCATAGGTCAAGTCACCTTATTAGGACTGCAAGGTCTGTTGTGGCCTGTTTTTCTATGTAACTTTGTTAACTCTCTCTCTCTCTCTCTCTCTCTCTCTCTCTCTCTCTCTCTCTCTCTCTCTCTCTCTCTCTCTCTCTCTCTCTCTCTCTCTCTCTCTCCTTTCAGGTTATACATGTCTTAATTCATATAATTAATTAAGACAGCTATTGGAAAGCACAAGACAGGTTTGTCTGTTCGTGGACTTAGGAGTGAATGTAGCCAAAGTTCAGCAGATGTAGCCCCAAATTATGAGATGCACTCTCTCTCTCTCTCTCTCTCTCTCTCTCTCTCTCTCTCTCTCTCTCTCTCTCTCTCTCTCTCTCTCTCTCTCTCTCTCTCATTCACATTTTTTTCCTTTCCTCTCTCCTCGGGTTATACATGCCTTTATTCATATAATTTATTAAGATGGCTGGCTGAAAGTATAAGACAGGTTTGTTTGCGTATTCGTGGACTTAATGTAATGGAGCAGGCTTTCTACACCATGCACTGCAACCCTCCCATCTCTATGCCTCTCAGGGGCTGACTGGTGCAGGTCTGTATGCTGTAGAATCTCAGGCTAGACTCACTGTGGTGCAGTACGATAATTTTTAAAGTTAAATTAAAATTTTAAACTAGCATCTCAAAATAAACTGCTACAGGTCTTGCATCCTTTGGCAGTGGGTGATCCTTCACTATGCTGCTCTGCTGCATGGGTAGTGGTGAAGAGCCATACTAGGTTTATATGGTGTGTAGTGCCCAATTTGAACTATTGGTTAGCAAAAGGAACAATACTGAGAGGACAATTTCATTTTGTGAGTAGACTGCTTGTATCTCTGAACATTCATAACTTGTCACCTTGTAACTTGTAAAAAAACCTTGTAAAAATGCAACCTGACACCCTCTGTATACAAAGCAACTGGTACAATACTCCATCATACAACCTTCTCTTTGCATTTATACCAAACTATTTTTCATCTAACTGCTCTACTCTTAATGTTTCAGCTTTAAAATTGTTTAATGTGAAACAAATACACCTAAAAAAAGAGAAAAAAGTACATACTGGTGGGGGGAATGCCATTGGTGGCAAGTTACTTGGTGCACGTGTGTGGAAGTCTCTCATCTCTCGCATAAAATCCTGGTAGGTCTGAAAGAAAATGTTTATACAGTTGTTAATTCCTGTATATGCATTCAAGAACATTCAATGTTTAGTGCATGTTCACATTTCAAGAAAATTTACTGTAAGATAACTATAAATGTTGCTTCTAATACCATAATTCCCACTAAGAATTTTCACAGCTTTTGATGATTTCTGAATTTTGCACAATTGATGCCTAGCCTTAAATCAGTTTCCTACTTATATAAGAATTAAATAAAATCATTAGTTAAGTGCTATAGCAGATTCAAACTAATTAGTAAATTTCTGGGAAGTGAAAAGCAACCACTGTAAAAAGAAAACTTTTTAACATCAATAATATAAATAATAATTCTAGTGCTCTTATCATCATTTAGTCAATGATTTGAAAGCCTGCTCTATATTCATAAGGATCTGCTTTTCTCACTGAGTTCAATAAGTTCATGCAACATGAGAAGAAAATTACAAATACCTAACTACTCAAAGTGAAATAAAAGATTTTGCTGTCTTGACTTAGTGCTCTTGGCATGGCAGTACATCATCTCAATTAGCCCTTACAGTGTCTAGTACATATATATATATATGTACCTCTGAGGGAAGTGTTTAGTACATATATATACAGTTTCCTTTTACAGCCATTTTCAGTCTTCAATTTTGTTTATATATATAAGATTTGTCACTAACAGTAACAAAGAATATTTTGACAAGTCAGGAGTGAATGTTTTCATATATATACTGATCTTTTGGGCTTGGATTTACTATGGACTGAATACTTCTGTAGGAAGTGAAACATATTTGGGAATTATTTTGACTTTTTGATGCCTCCATCAACATGCATATAATATCAAAGCAATAAAAATAAACTGAAAGCTAAAGTATTGGAGAAAGTTACTTTATCCTGGGAAGTTACTTCTCAAATCTATAATCATTAAGGCATAAGAGACAGGAAATGAAACTTTAGAATAAATGGAAAGGAAAATTGAAAGTCAAAATTCATAGCATGTTCTACTCTTTGAGAACTGCAGGTGTAGTAACCATGGCCTTGAGACATGTGATGTTGCCAGATGCACATCCAACCATTTTGTTAAATTTATAATTCTTCTTTATTTATGGGTATTTATAACGTAAAGAAGTACTTAATTATTACGCACACTATAGGGTTGTGGAAAGTGTATGTAAAGGAGACAATAAGAGCTTTAAAAAAATATAAATATAAAATTTTGCATTCCTAGTCTGATATCATGAGCTCTGAGAAGGGAAAAAATCCAAGAATGAAAACTGTATGGCAGCCAAAATTCTATTTATGGCATGGCAATAATATAATATATATATATATATATATATATATATATATATATATATATATATATATATATATATATATATATATATATATATATATATATATATATATATATATATATATATATATATAAATGAATCGATTTGTTATTTTTCTCATTTTATAGGGAAAAATGAAAAATATAAGAAAAATGCAACCTGACATGATCCCTTTCTCTGACAAAGCACGACACTGTACAGGTTAAGACAGTGTCACAATGGCATGTTTTCCGTCAATTTTTTCTGTTAACTCTGGTTTCCACCAACTTTTGCCTCTTTTCATCATCTTTTTCCATCTACATTGTCAAACAGAAGTGATTGTCTTCATGGAGGAGGGTTGTCGTCAACTTTTGTTGTCAAATGAAAATCCATGTTTATAATATGAAGATATATTAGGTAAATCTTATTGTAAAAAAATAAATAAAATAATTAAATAAAGAAAATACAAAATCACTGAATCTCACAAATCATTATATTTAACTTGTGGATATATAACAGCAAACTGTGGCTCGCATAATTCATAAGACGTTTATACTTTCCGAAGTCTCTGTTTCTCTACTCTTGCATGCTGGATACCATTTCAACTCATTTGACTCATCTAGGATTTACAAAACTTGTAATAAGGTGCAGAACAGCAACTGCTTGCCTGTGTGCCAGCTGAGCAGCACTCATGGAGAACTGGGGTCCTGGGCTGGTTAGGCCCATGGCCTGCCAGTATGAGTTGCCAGTTATGCATTTTTGTTGCAATGTTACTACCTGGGGCAAGCTAGGATACTGCCATACTGGGCAGAAGAGGCTAGTAGGCAGCAGCTAATATAGCTGTACAGAGAGAGAGAGAGAGAGAGAGAGAGAGAGAGAGAGAGAGAGAGAGAGAGAGAGAGAGAGAGAGAGAGAGAGAGAGAGAGAGAGAGAGAGAGAGAGAGAGAGAGAGAGAGAGAGAGAGAGAGAGAGAGAGAGAGAGAGAGAGAGAGAGAGACTGAAGTGATTTTTGTTTACTATTGACAAATGTGCAGGTGAACTGCTGTGTGTGTGTGACAAGGCATAATCAACAAATTGTTGATTTTCAGAAAGTTGGTGAAAACATGTCAGTGTGACAACACCTTTTGCTGCCTGCCAAGTTTATTTCCCCTTAGCAGTCATATATGGATTATACTAGAATTTATTTATTTATTTAATTGTCAATGTAACCATAAAAATTTTCATTAAGAAATTTTTTATTTCCAAGCATGTTTACTAATGTTCTTTTCAAGGCTAAAAAGTAAAAAAGGCTGTTTACTTCACACTGATGGCATCCACAGATACCTCTATAATTAGTTGTAACCAATAAAAGCTAGTTATTTTTGTGAACAGGGGATCAGATTTTCAGCATGTCTGAAAAGTTGAACAACACCCAAGGCCTACATGATTATGCCTTAAAAAGTCCCTGTTAGAAAACAATAAATAAACAGTGTCAATGCAAGAGGTATAATGGAGGTATGATAGGAGTCAGCATGACATCACGAATGCAAAGCCAAGATGCTATTGGTCTACTGTTGCCCCTACCCCCATTGTACCCAAAATTTCACCAGCTGAGCATTGACAGTATAGGGAAATGCTGGTGTACCGCTGCTTATTTCCTGTTTTTTTGCCATTGCTTCCAGGCCTCCTACCATATTTGTGACCACAAAAGACTGCAAAAATGGTGTTGTGTTGTACCACCAGGATTTAGATGGCAAATCATGCATACAAATCAGATCATAAAATGTTTTTCAACTTCGGTGGACTTTGGTGAGAGGTAGAAAGCTGTCTCTGGGGTGGACATATGGGTGGCCGAGATCATGTTCACATATACATATGCATCTATGCACATATACATGTACAGTAAAACCCCTCTCATCCGGCATCCGAGTATCCGGCAGCTTCAAGTATCCGGCACATTTTTCCCCAAGCCCTAAAATCAATAAAAAATCAATGTGTACTCATAAAATTGATTAAAATTTCCGCGCGAGGCATACTTTATCCCCTCGCCACCAGAGCGCACTGCTTCGCACCACCTGCGGCCCACTGCACTGTGTTTACTCAGTGACTCAGTCCTGCGTGTGCACTGTTTATCGCCTGACACCTTCATCATGCCTAAAGTTGTAGAAAAGAGGAAGCATGTTGTGGCAGCACGGGTGGCGACGCGCGGCACGGCAATCAGCTGATCTTTGTTATGGTAAGATGCGTGAGTGTAGGGTGGTGATTGTGGACATAATTTCACTTCTATTCAAGTATCCGGCAACTTCTGGTATCCGTCATGTCGGCGGTCCCGTTGATGCCGGATAAGAGGGTTTTTACTGTACATACATATGAACAAGAAGAAATAAACTGTGTATCAGGTGAAAGATGGCCTGGAAGTTGATTTTTCTTGGTATACTATCACTTAACTTTCTCTCTCTCTCTCTCTCTCTCTCTCTCTCTCTCTCTCTCTCTCTCTCTCTCTCTCTCTCTCTTTCTCTCTCTCATATTACACTATACAATAATTTCATTTGTAATGAATATTATATATACTGTAAATTCTAATAACTAATGGGATTGACATTGTCTTTTCTTGCACACACACACACACACACAATATATATATATATATATATATATATATATATATATATATATATATATATATATATATATATATATATATATATATATATATATATATATATATATATATATATATATATATATATATATATATATATATATATATATATATATTAGGTGAAGGATGGCCTGAAGGTTGATTTTTTCTTGGTAAAGTATCACTTACCCAGATTGATCTCAAATAGAATAATTATGCATTTGCTTATTGATTTTATCTGAAATTTTATTCTCTCTCTCTCTCTCTCTCTCTCTCTCTCTCTCTCTCTCTCTCTCTCTCTCTCTCTCTCTCTCTCTCTCTCTCTCTCTCTCTCTCTCTCTCTCTCTCTCTCTCTCTCTCTCTCTCTCTCTCTCTCTCTCTCTCTCTCTCTCTCTCTCTCTCTCTCTCTCTCTCTCTCTCTCTCTGTCATGTGATTTTAGGTTGAAGAGCACTTACTTAGAATTATGTGTGATATCATGTCACTGTACACTTAAAAGGCATCTAATAATTGAATTTTTGTTTTACTGTTTGTGCCTTGTCATGTAAAAAACAATAATTAAAAAAAAATCTTTCTAGTACCATTTCTCCTGGTGTATTTCTTTTGATATTGTGGTTATTTGGCATAACTGCCATAGATTATAATAGGTCTACATAACATAATATTTAGGAAACTATAATGTACTTTTCCGAACTCAAACCATCAATTCCTTCTTATTTTTTGTCTAGTATGCAGAAGACAAGGTAAATTCCCATAGCTCAACACAGGAGATTGCAATGTTTTGGGTCTATCAGCTGATCATAAGCTCCGCCCATTGGCTTCACTTGTCTGGATGGGGATGGTATGGGAAAGTGTCTCCTGTTATTAAAACCCCTTGGTTACACATTATATTCTTAAGATACATGACTGTATTTAATAAACAATAGTCAAGTCGTACTTCACAGAGCTAAACAGCAGTAAAATGTTCATTCAACAGACCAATGGACGGTTGTATGTCAATTTTTTTTCCAGTAAAAAATTTAATCACCCTTTTCTTATGACTTAATTAATTTGTCAAACCAAAGAAAATGTGCTCAAACAAAACCCCTCAGAGATGTAAAAATAAATAAATAAATAATAAATAAAATAAATATATAAATAAATAAATAAATAAATAAACTGATGGCAGTTACCAAATGGAGTGGCTGTGACAACATGACTCATTCCCAGCAACTGCCAACAGGTACAAGGTAGATTACAATAGGGTATCTCTTGCATTTATGAGCATTAGTGGCATTGTGTTTCATTCCACAATGCAAGAACATAACAAAGACCCCACTGGAAAAAAAAGTTCATCTGCATGCCTAAAGACAAAAATGTGTGTAGCACATCCTGAGCATCCTATTGGAGCATGGGGTTTCTATTGAAAACAAATGCACAATAAACTGTACATAACCTATCATAACCTGCAAGACAAAGAGTTACTTAGTATTTGTACTGCCCATGCAGCACAGTACCTACATTGCCTTTATCACATACTGTGTAGGGTTTTACTCAAAACAAATGCTTTATGAAGTATGAAGGCTACATGAAGTGAATATTTTACTGTTTACCTAAAGGTAACAGATGGTATCTCTTACCTTCATTAATTTATTACAAGTCATAATTTAGTACAAAGTTTGCACTATGCATATATAAAATTATTTTGATAATTTGGCATGTGAACTATAAATATTGGATACAATTATGTAAAGACTTGATTAAATTCAGAAGATTCAATAAAAATGTCATCTGCTTTCTATAAAAGAACTGATGAGCTATTTAAATTTTTTACTTTATTAAAATGCTTATCAATAAATGTACTGTACAATTACTTGTGCATTACATTGCTAGTACATTTGTCTCCTAAACTGAGGATTTACTAAACTTCACATATCAAAGAGAAATCAGGACAAAAATGTTATTCAAAAGAAAATATCTATTTACCTACAACTGTTAATTAACTATATTAGGTATATTTCCTCCATATTCTCTCAATAAACAAGTCAAGTTTTCCTACCTCTATGACACTCACCAACTTGTGACTGCTGGTGCCATTATAGGAAGAGCCTTCACGACGAGGAACACTCCTATACACTGGAGACCGCTCTCTCATGCGCTCCCGAGGATATGCAGGCACTGCAAGAACTGTTTTTTCATGTTTTGTTGTTTTGTTATTCTAAGATACACTGGATTTATCTATAGACTTTAAATACAAAAGAGTTCATATAGTTGATGACTGCAATTTGAATGAAGACTTAAAACAGCAAAATTATGGAAACTTAAAAAAGGACCATATGGTACATAAATAGGGGTAAGTTATTCATATTCATATATTGATCTTCAAAAATACTTAATCCAAACCATTTCTTACTCAATAACTATTAATCTTACTTTAACTTTGTGCCTATCCAATCAACTAGAACATATCAAGTGCAGTGGAACCTTGGTTACTGAACACCTCCCTTTTCAAGCAAATTGGTTTTCATACAAAATTTTAAACTCATAATTGCTTTGGTTGCCATACCATAATTTGGTTCTGGAACAAAGTTACTTGATTTCAAATATTAAAAGACAAAGCAAAAGTTGCCATTTATTACTAATTTGTAGTTTCTGTAAATATTTAATTTGTTTTCATATATTTGGAGGAGACAGTGTGTAAGACAGTAATTTAATCTTTGAAATAATGTAAATGTGATTCCATTGAAGAGGCTCAATGTAAACAAAGTGTTTTGGCCAGCTATGGAGTAATATCATCTCCCAAGCCACCTGTGACTCTCTTGATGACCCCACAATGCCACTACTTTTGCACATCTGCATTTTCCAGCAGCAAGATGTTTAAGTTTTATGATCACTTTTATTTTGGTAGTAAGTGGGTTGTTCCTCTCTGTGTCACTCTTTAAGGCTTCCCTCACTAGATTAATGACAAAGGAATACCTTCACAATCTAAACAATATCTTCTGATGAGTTCCATGTCACTAAGTTCATTCAATATGTCCTTCCTGGATAAATAATTTGAGTTGATGTTGTGGAGTGGCCAGCTTGGCAGTGGGAGCGTCTGTCATAAGCTGCTAAGACAGGGTGGACAAGTCATGCACAGATTAATCCATTTTACACTGACTCCTATGTGGAAAATAGTTTCAGTTTTCAAACATTTAGGATTTCAAATGGCATTCAGGAATGAATCAAGTTAAAAAAACAAGGTTCCACTGTATTGTACTATAATACAAATTTATGCACAGGCATTTAAAATTAATTTGCTAATGTATAATTTTCCTACAGATGCAAATTAATTCATCAAAGAGCAAAACCACAAAGACCAAAATTATCAGGGGCCATTTACACACACGTCCAAATGCAGATGCAAACTGTGTGAAAATTTCCTGCACTGTATCTAAGCCACTGTATTTCTATGCAGTAAGTGAAACTCTTATTTAGCACCATCAAAAAGTGTAGGCAGAGAGAACAATATGTATTTGACAATACATTCCTCAGGCTCCATGACAATACAGTTCCTGCATCATAATCTCATGAACTATTGAAAGGAGTGGATGTGTGTAGAGAAAAGATGTGTTGTACATGTCATCAGAATAAAAAATATATATATTCTAACTGAGATACTATTAGGATATTTTCAAGATACAATTTTTTTTTTATCTTATAGATAACAGTTCAAAACTGGTCAAAAACACAGGATATCTGTGAGATGGCAATGCCTGACAACCTATATCATTTATTTTCTTTTGTGTGTACCTGTCACTTCTTGGTTGCTCTTTCATTCTTCACCTTGCAAGCATTTCACTAAACCTAATCACATCATAAATTGAAACCTTAATTTTAGTGGTATTCCTATGCTGGAAGCAAAAAGTTATCTCACTACTATGATAAGTATATTATACAGCTAGTCTATTATATCATCATCTTACTTGGTTTCTCAGTTCTGCCTCTGAAGCTTGGTGGTCCCCTCAGGCGCTTCATACGTGGCCCTAGGTCTTCTCCCTCAAACCGTCTACGCCGTCCAGCTCCACGGCTGTTAGGAAAAATGTCTGTTACTTATTTCAGAACCTTTAATTATATAAGCAAAGGATGACACAAAGTTTATTACTGAGTTCATTGTGCTATACATAAATTACCCTTATAAAGAAGTGGGCTCCACTGTCAGCGACCAATCTGCAAATATCACAACACAACATGAAAACAAACATTATCCCTCAAGCTATATTCTATTTGTATTTTATGACCACTTATAGCCACCTTAGCATGGAAGCATTTGATTTCTAAAAGTAATCCTTATCTTCCCATTATCCAGTGCTTTCCAGAGGTGTGTGACTGAAGATGTTTTATGGTCCTGTGGCTTTATTTCCATGACTATCAATTTCTCCAGTTTCTCAAGTGAGTTAAGATCTGATGCTCTGCAAGGTCTGTCAATCATGTCCATATTGCTATCCTAAAGAAAACTTGACCCCTTCATGGTCCTGTGGACAAGGGCATTTATGCATAAATAAAAAAAATAAATAAACAAATAAATAAAAATAAAAAAAATAAATGGATAAATGTGTATTCACTGAAGTATGTGATCATGTGGTTGTATAACACCTAAATATAAATGCTACAATATCTACTGTTAACACACTTTAGCAAAAGTAAAATATTAACTTCATGCCCACACCCATTACTGCACCAGTGTCATACTATCAAAGATGCTGAGTGCTTGAGTCTTCTCAATGAAGTGCCCCTTGTAGTAACTTGTACCCTTCACTCTGTAATCATTCTGAATATGGACTTATCCAGTTATAACTCCATGTTTTATATTTATGAGCAAGCTCATTAATTATGTTTTGTGTTGTGTGACTTTTAGTAGGTGTGTGTAACAGCAGCTTCAGGTTCCAATGCTGAATGGACTCTTAAGACACATCTATCAGTAGTGCAGAATGCATTTTCTTTAGTTGTCCATCACTGATCTTTGGGTTCTTTAAGACTTCTCACTTTAGAAGTGTCAGTGTCCTTGAATGTTTTCCTGGGGCATCCAGACTCTTGTTTCCTGGGAGATCATAAAGTTTGGGGCAGCTCTGGCATCCACCTTGAAGCACTTGATAAAATGATGCCTTAAAATTTCCTTTGAAGGCACCTTCTCTCATCAGGGTGAGAATAGTGGTCTTCATATGTGACAACCTCTTAATTGGCATAATGGAAAATGAGGTGAGAAAAATTATGAATGGTAGTAGGAGATGAGTACAAACAAGTAAGAGGCATCACATATCAACTGAGAATAATGGTCTGACAACATTGGTGATTAATTCCACTATTCAATCCACACTCCTTGCATGACTTTCAGGATCCGGAATTCATTCAAAGCCACACTATAGTGATTGACACCTTGAGAAAATAGGCAGTCAGGAAAAATTGTAGCCGAGATATTTTTGACTTCAGTTCCTCCCTTCTCCATGATGTTACCTTCTCATTTCTTCACATTATGCCAAACATTATTCTTTCCACTCCTCTTTGAACAATCAGACTTTCAAAAGAGCCCAGATTTCTGCTCCATATGTTAGAACAGGTAGAATGCATTAATTGTAAATGTTTTACTTCTGTGATTTTGAGGTCTAATACATAATCAATTAGCACAATTTTCTTTGTATTCAACTTTAGACCTGCTTTGCAATCTTTGTATAATAGCAGGATCATCTACTGTAGGTCATATGTAGATTAACTCATCAGAACAACACAGATATAGCAACTGATGGTTGATTGTACTCCACTTCTTTGATTAAGGACAAAGTAACAGATGAGAGCATTATAAATGTGAAATAACAAGATTTGTTTCCTAAGGCTTGGATACTCTGCTTGTACACTTGTTCCTCTGAGGATTGGATGCAGAATTAGATGGTCAGCCTTTATCCAGAGACGGAAATTGGAATTACTTAAGTAGACCTGTAGAAATTCTTGCTGCCTCCTGGTCCTCAGTGCACTCACAAAGGCAGGGTTGATGGCAGCATGTGGGTGATCTTTAGCCACTTGACCTCAGAAAAATACCCAGGACTCAAAATAACTGGCTTCCAGTAGGAATGAAATTCAGGATCTCAAATTCCTGACTTCTGCATTCCAACTGCAAAATGACATTCCTCTAGTCAGAAGCAGTAGTGAATCAGTATACAACTAACTTTAAGTTACACCTTTCATGCATAATCACCATATTATCAACAAAAATAAATAAAATGAAACAAATCTTATGCTTATACATCCCCACATACTGAAAGATTTATCTATTGATATCACTGTATCAAATTCCTTTTATTCAATTTTATTGCCACATTTTAAGTATTAGTCACCTCAATTTATCTCTACTTCAGAGTTCTACTTGAAAGTTCTTACAGAAGGTATTCAGTTAGGCCAAGTAGGTATTTCCAAATTCAGACATTATTCTTGAGCATCATTGCATTATTGGTTCTCTTACACCACTATCCATCATCTTTTCAGCAACCTTAGTTCAACATATTTGTATTAAATAAAAATCTGACAGTTTGCTTTGATATAACCAAATTTTCTAGAAACTTTGTTCCATATACTGTACAACCAAAATGAGCAACACACTTCCAACTATGTTGTGAAAATTGGAAATCTATAGCCAGAGAATGGAATAAGTATTTTTTTTACTAAGATGACCTGCTTTTATTAGCTGTGGAAGTCAGAAATCTATAGCCATTTAAGAATGGAGTAAATACGACCTGCTTTTTTCTCTCTCAAAAACTAATGTTTCCCTCATCTAGCTCAAATCTAAATAATTCCTTGACTTGTCCATTTTTGCTTACATTAATAATAATTATCTATCTATGTGCCAGCCCGATACAAAGCACCACACACTCATTCACACATCATTCAGTCTTAGCCCCTTCAGCCCCTGGTGAAAAGGGATACAGCCTTAGTATTAATATCCCCCTTCCCCATCCCATCCCCATCCTCACCCACAGGGCTGGAGTAGGTGAAAACAACCCCGTCCCCTCCTGTGCCCAGGGTTCATGGCAGTGGCCGAGATTAATGCTGGTAGCCCTTTCAAACCAATAATTCTGAGAAATAATACAATGAATGTATTCTTCACTTACAATTTCAATAATATACATTATATAATGTAAAATAATATATAAAGTTGATGATGTGCAGGCAAATAACAAATGAAAAATTCAGAGATATGTTAGTGACCATGAAGATCACTCATGAGGGTCCCAGGCTGACTGGGCTTACTGGACACCAGTATGAGTTGCCAATTATGCCATGCTGGGAAGGGTTATGCATTCATGTACACCACTGTCTAATGTTTCCCAATCACACTCTCCATCATGCTTTGCCACACACACTACAGACAAAAGATTATCACCTTTATGGGCAGTGTGTGTGTGTGTGTGTGTGTGTGTGTGTGTGTGTGTGTGTGTGTGTGTGTGTGTGTGTGTGTGTGTGTGTGTGTGTGTGTGTGTGTGTGTGTGTGTGTGTGTGTGTGTGTGTGTGTGTTATCTAAGAAAATGCATACTATTCTCTCTCTCTCTCTCTCTCTCTCTCTCTCTCTCTCTCTCTCTCTCTCTCTCTCTCTCTCTCTCTTTCTCTCTCTCTCTGGCAACTAATAACGGGTCCAACAGCAGGAGACCGCACTACTGCAGGGTATGTTTACAATCACATGGGAACACCAACATCTCCAGAAACATTACAAACATATCCATTTAAGCAATCTGAATTATTATATCACTAATATTTCACTCTTAAAAATGCATTTCCTTCTATAAAAAACAGATAAATAATTGTAGTTTCCAAAAAAATTATGAAGGGAAGGCGAGGGTGTGTTCTCTCTCATCTCATCAAGTCAACACTTTTTCTACCCCTTCTTGCCCCCATCACTGCAGTTTTAACACACCCATGCAGATGGGGGAGATTAATACTATAACAAATGGCCAAGGGAAGGGCAAGGGAATGGGAAAGGGAAGGGGGGATATTAATACTATGGCTGATAATCTCATGGACCATGCTTCTATACCTCAGATTAGGCATTGAACAGCTGGCCACATACTTCCACAGCAATGTCTGACAGCATACACTGCATACCCCTGCCCCTTCTTGAGACCATTCCCTACCTCTCACCTACTCCAATCCTTAGACCACAGTAGATGCAGGATACTTCTTACGGAGTGTCTTGCCCCCTCGCTGGGTCCATATGCCAATGAGCCCTGCCAGGCACGTCCACATCCCCTCCCATGGGTTGACAAGACCATGTCATTTTCATGCACTTATCACTGTCACTCTCTATTCACTTCCATCAAACACAATCACTGCATTGTCATTCCTCTCTCATTCAGTGATCTCTTCACACAGTTCATCCACTCTGGGCAAAGCCTTCCTCTTAACTTTCCATTGCACACATCCAACCTTTTTATTCTCTTTACTAGTTTCCTGTCCTCCATTCCCTCCACATGCCAAAACTATCTCAACATACACTAATCTACCTGTCCATTCAACTATCTCCAAACAAAAGTTCTTATTTCCTCAATTTCTTATTTTGTCCCCTCATGTTACTCAACACATATTCCTCAAACACGTCCTTTTCGTTACGTTCAAAAATTTCTTCCCTGCTTCTCACATGTTCCATGTTTCAATACCATACAGCACAGCAAGTATAATAATAACAATAAAAGAAAAATAAATAAATAAATAAATAAATATATATATAAATAAATATATAAATAAATAAATAAATAATCATTTTAAAAATAATAAAATTTAAAAAGAAAAAAAAAAATAGCAACAATATACATATTCATGCTATAGGGAACATGTCTACAGACATTGAAACCTGAAATATTTATTGATAATAACATGATTCTGTCAGGACATCAGTTTCTTTTGTGCAGATACTTACCTGATAATAAATATACTGGAGACATGAGTTAAATACATACTTTAAGTACTGAAAAATACAAGAAAAAAAGGAAAGCAGACCTGTAAGAACAAAAGAAAACAGAACTGAATGCTGTAATAAAAGCAAATCAGACCACGACAACTGCAGTTGTACAGAGAACACTGCACATGAACACCAGTCCATTCCTTTTCAATATCTGATAACAACAGAGTACTGCAACACAGAAATACTGTATAAAATGATGACTACATGAAAAAAGAAGAAAAGAACCTTTCAACTAAAAAAAAATTCTTACAAGCAGTTAGTTAACAGCTGTACACCTCCCACAGAACATAAATGTCAATGATGGAGCCTTCCAAATCAACTCAACCTATTCTGAAACCCATCATCATCTTATAGAATATAGAGTAAACCATAAGAAAATTGGTTTACTCTATTTGCATGATGTAGCTTTGTTTTCATTAGCAGTTCCAATCTAGTGTCGTCTATCACTGCTCTCACACTGCCATACAAGATATGAGTACTCATACAATGATTGCAATGTGAACAGTGCATATCTGTATCTGGATGTCTTCCAATATTTTCAGCTATTTCCTTCACTTCCTATTTCCTGAGTACTTTCATTTGCATTTGAGTGTTTTATTTCAATATTCATTTCAAGCTGTGTATTTATTTTTTTTCAGTTTTGAAAGCTATCCATGGTAGTTTTATATATTGTACATTTTTTTTTCATTCTAGCTCCACAATCTTTAATCTAAAATTCTTAAAAAAATTCTATCTATTCATTTATTTATTTATTATTTATTTTTTTATGGAAGACCACTGCACACACAAAACTGAAGATAATTCTATCCAGTATGATGATAAAGAGTTTCCAAAGAGGTAAAGTAAAGAGTGCATTGCTCTCTCTCTCTCTCTCTCTCTCTCTCTCTCTCTCTCTCTCTCTCTCACACACTTGGTCAGCCAGCCAATATGCAGAACACATTTTGGGGGCCACCGGAGCCTGGGTGTCAAAATTTATGTTGTAGATAAATTATCAGATAGGATTTATATTATCCTAGCTGTCCCATCTCTAACTGAATTGAGGAAATTTACAACTGTCCAATGCAACAACTGGAACTGGAACATATGGCTGAGACTGGATGGACACCAAATAAGTACAGTGGAACCTCGATTCTTGAACTTTATTTGTTCCTGAATGCCATTCAAAATCCAAAATGTTAAAAAACCGAAACTATTTTTCCCCATAGGAATCAATAAAAATGGATAAATCTGTTTCTGGACATCTATCTACCCTGCCTTAGCAACTTATGACATGCTCCCACTGCTAGGATGGCTGTTCCACATCTCCAGCTCAGAAATCATTTACCCAGAAGGGATGTATTGAATGAACTTAGTGACACGGAATTCATCAGAACATATTATTTAGACTGTGCTGGTATCCTGTTTGTCATTAATTTAGTGAGGGAAGCCAAAATGAAGGTGATCATAACACTTGAACACCTTACTTGGGAAAACCTACATGGAAAATGCAGTTGTAAAGTAGTAATGGCATTGTGGGGTCATCAAGAGAACAACAGGTGGCTTTGGAGATGGGATTACTCCCGAGCAAGCCAAGACACTGTTTATATTTACCTTTATTTCAAAGATTAAATTACTATCTTACACACTGTCTCCCCTCCAAATATATTGAAGGGGGAGACAAAAAAACAAAGGAAACATTTATAGAACCTAAAAATTAATAATAAAGGGCAGCTTTTGCTTTGTCTTCTAATTGAAATCAAGTAACGTTTGATCACCAATTTGTTCAAAAAGGGAGGCGTTCAATAACCAAGGTTCCACTGTAATTTATCAGACCTGATAATGATACCAGTGAACTAAAAAGGAATACTCAAGAGGAAGTAATTCATTATTATGGAAGAAATGAACTGGTGAACAGAATAGCACATATAGAAAAGTGTGAAATGCTAGAGGAAGAACAATTAAAAGAGATACATGGAAAATTAAGCAAAAGCAATACATAACTAGTAAATAATTTTGTGAAGATTTGGAGGAAGAAAAAAAAAAATCTTAGCAGCCAGAAATCTTGGATGAATATTAATCTTGAAAATTACAATGATATACTGAATGATATACTAAATAAACAAAGGATGTATATAAAAAGAAAAGAAAAGAAAGAAAGAAACAGGAAGAAGAGAGAAACAGTTTTAGGAAAATTCTAGAGGAACAACCATACTACATTAAAAATATTTTGGTAAATTTGCACCTGGCAGAGCCATCCCTTTGGCTGGCTTGGTTCTGCCCCTTTCATCTGACTGGCTGTTCATGACATCAGGCAATATATCCATGGCATACAGCATATACAAATATTATTGAGATCATTCAGAGAGTTGCATGATTAAAAACCATCATAATTCACCTGTATGACCATATTCACAATGAAAAAAATTACTAACAATTTACTTCGTCTACAGTGGAGAGTATGCCATTTGTAAGATAATGTACACTATTTTCAATCTTTCCTACACTGCTCATTAGTTTGCCAAGACATGGAGAGAGAGAGAGAGAGAGAGAGAGAGAGAGAGAGAGAGAGAGAGAGAGAGAGAGAGAGAGAGAGAGAGAGAGAGAGAGAGAGAGAGAGAGAGAGAGAGAGAGAGAGAGAGAGAGAGAGAGAGAGAGAGTCAAGAAAAGTTATCTTCTACAGTAACTTCACACAGGGAGGACTCTTGTCTTGCATTAAAGAATACAAGGTACTGTCCCTTTGACTCGGGGACAAAAACACACACCAAACTGCTGGTGCTGGAAACTGCTGCAGATGATGCAAGATCCCTCTGTGTGTGTTTGGCTATATGTTTATATGCTTAAATAAACCCCATTTGGATTTAGAGCCATTAATTATGTATCACTCTCAGTTATTAGTTACATAATCATGACCTTATCCGGACTAACAGTTTCCTATCTATCTCATGTACCCTAACCTTGTTCAATAGCCTTTGGTAGGGTACTTTGTTGAAAGCATTACTAAAATCCAGGTATATGATTTCATAACCATCCCCTTCATCTGTTGCACAGTGGACTTCACCATAAAAACTCAAGAATTTAATGAAGCATGATTTCCCCTTCATGAAGCCATGCAGTGACTCAACCTGTTTCTCTAAATGATTCTTCACAATTACCAACTCTATTAATTTACCTGCTACAACTGAAGTCAAGCTGACTGGCTGGCAGTTTACCACTACCATTTTATCTAATTTCTTAACCCATGAAGGGCTGCACAATAAAGGGTGGGTGATGGGTTTTTCCAGTTTGCCTTTTCCTGCTCTTATTTTAAGTTCACATTTTGATTTTTGGTCATGCTCTTAGGCATTCACACAACTAGTATATTCTCACTCAGTGTCTCAATGATTGCTGCAATAGTATGATAAGATTTTTTTTTCCCTTTCTATGTCCAATTCCAATTTTCTCAATGATTGCTGCAATAGTATGATAAGATTTTTTTTTCCCTTTCTATGTCCAATTCCAATTTATGTGGCCAACATCTTAAATTCCTCATAAGCCTTCTCTTGAAATGAGAAAATGTAAGGGAGGTCATGTGAGCCACAAATTTGAGGAACATGAAAATGTGGTAAAATATGGGTTATCAGTAAGAAGCGCAGGAAGGAATAGCAGCTTGCCATGTAAGTAAATACAACACAACATTCCAGAACAACGGTCTACCATGGGAAGAAAGTTACTGTTCTCCATCATATCACCACAGAAAAACACATTATTTAGAGACTTAGGGTTTGTGACAGATTAAAGAGGGGACATTGGATAAATAGGATGCTTTTAAATTTAAAGCAGGTAACTCAATCAGAGCTGTGAAATTCATAGTGGAAATAGGGCAGTTTCCATGAAAATATAAAAACCAGGAAGAAGCAACTTACAGCAACATGCCTGTCCTTAGGTTGTTAAAAGATGGGCACTACATTCGCTATATTGGTACCTCTCTTGAATCTGGTGATTTTCTAAAGATAATAACTAGTGGTTCACTAATAACCCCTTTGCATTCTTTTAGTACTCAGATATACTTTATCTGATCCTGGTGACAAACTTTTCAACTTATCTATCTGTTGTTCTATTATCTCTGTTATATATTCACCAGCTTATCATCTGCTCTGAAAACCTGTTTACTTTCCAGCATTTCCTACATGTTTTTCTGAGCAAAAACCATTACAGAGTAGTCCTTTAAAATTTTACTCATCAATCCTAATTACACTAAACTATCAACTGAGGAAATGTCTGATAAGATAAACCCTCACGAACCTTTCTTGTGTCAAGAGGAGGCTGAACAACTGTATGGATGATGATGGCTGACAAATTTTATGTGCCAGGTGATGCCTTGTGTAGATCAACTGGCCTTTTCTAAGGTTCCTAATTCCTAATGTTTTAAGCCTACCAAGCTTAATACATTCTAGGTTTAAAAGCAGTAAAAGTTTGCTAAATACAGCTGAAAACTGCTAAAATTTTTAGTGAGGTATACACAAAAACAGCTACGGAACATGTGTGCTGATGATGGGCATGCATGTCTGGTGAGCAATAACAAATGTAACTTTTCTGTACACTTCAATGTTTCCATCATCTACAGTTACAGTTAAAAGGAATAACTGTAACAACCATCAGCTATAGTTAGCTTGCTTTAGAGTGCACACAGACTAAGCTATTATAGTTGCCATAGCCTAAGCTGATCTTAAAGCCACACCCCTGTATCTTGGTAGAGCAGCTAGCTGATGCACTCAAAATTTTCTTGTGACTTTTGTGCTTTGTTATACAATGCTCCAGATATTTTCAGTACTCTCATCATCATCCTTGTCCTGAGCTGCTAAAAAAATGATAAAATTTTGATATTATTGATGTTTTCCTATTGGGAGGCTAATTTTTTAAAATATCAATAGGACTACAAAACTAATATCAAAGAATTAACTTTCATATTATCTTCTTTCTATTGATATTTCTAAGAATCAGCTTAGGGCAAGACTAATAAATATAATGATTTAAAAACATCATAAATGTAAACACAAAGGCACATAACTAGACCACCATGAGAGTACCAATCAGTTGCCATTAACAAAAGGGAGAGGAAGCAGGGGATCGGGGTACAGCCATGAGTTCTTGATCACCTTACTTTTTGGATGTTGCCTTAATTCTAGACAACTCATACACTGAATATTATTATAAAAGTGCCCCACACTGTTATTGCAACACAAAGCTGCACAAAGGTTTGATTTTTTTTCCACAAATTCAACAAATTCATATAAAGTCTCCCAAATAGTCAGTCCTCCTCTAACAAGATCATTTTCTTATGCAAGGTAGTCACATTGGGAAATACTGCATTAGAAGAACTTCTGAAATCCATTCCTTCCTTCTGTACCCTCATCCAAAGTCCCATTTTTTGGCCCATTATTGGCAAAAATTATGGCCTTAAAAGCCTTCTTTATCACTGTCTTCTCTCCAGCTTCAATCCTATGTTTCTTCTTGTTCAAGGTGAAGTGGGTGTGCTTATGATGAGGGTCTGGGTGATTGGCCTGGAGTTGGGGTGGTTGGCCATAGCATCACTGGAGTAAAGGGCCCACTTAGGCCAGTGTCACAGTATGTGGCAGGGTTGTTTCAGTGAAAAAAGTCTTACTTCACTATTACTTATAACTGAGCAGCCAAGAAGTTGTGGCAGGTGGGCAAGTGTTTCAAATGTGAAAAGTTGTAGTGGAACTTGGTCACAGTTTCTTCTGCATTTTTTAGACTGTGTTAGAAGAAAATTGTTTCAGAAACTTGCATTTGAGGAGAATTGACTGTACATTCAAGAACAGAATCATACTTCAGAATTATAGAATTAACTATTTGCATAAGAAGCCAATCCTGCACATTTTCTTACTTGTACTTTCATGTGGAGCTTCCACAGTATACTACTGTAACATATACCTACATTTATAGTGCCAACACATACATAGGTCCTACTTCCCCTTTCGTTAGACTAATTTTGGGGATCATTACTACATTGCAGAATCAAACATTTCTGCCTATCAGAAAATATGAAATTTCTATGCAAGTTCTCATCCAACAGCTTGTACTAACACTGTCCAAAAGACTGCAGTGCTCACTTCATTGAAAAGCTAAGAATAAAAACCCTTTTAAGTTCAAATGGCTCTTTGTCTTAGGGTGAAGCCTGACTCTCCCAAGGTGATGGTCATGACTTGAGTTTTCTTTTATACCTGTGGTTGCAAGTGCTCCTTGCACACTTTAATTTTCTCATTCTTCTCTCAGCCTTATATTCACATATTCCATCTGCCACCTTGAAGATCCAACCACTGTTCCTTAAAGATCAGGCTTAAATACCTGTGTCTCCTCCAATTTCCCTCTATTTGACTTAACATCATATTATTTTGAACATCAGTTCTTACTCCCAATATAAATCTTCAAAATTAACTACTTCCCTTTCACTCCTTTCAAACACCATCACCTAACTTCGGTTTACAATCACCTTCTGCTCTTTGCACATACAAACAAGCTTATCAACAAGGTTGGCTTAAATTGTGATGGCATCACTGTTATCATAATCTTTAACTGCTTTTGTGCTCACTCCTTGCTTGGTCAAATTCTTTTTGACTTTGTCTATCAACATCTAGCTTCCCTCTCTTGCTGTAAGTTTGCCAACATTTAATCAATTTCTAAAGAGTGATCACTCCAATCAAACAAAATAATGACTTATAGCTCTGATCTCTTTTGTTTTTGAAGCCTTTGAGTCTATTCTCAATAGAAAGATTCTAAAACATTTATATATTCACAAAATTCTTTCTAATCATCTTTGGATTTCATACAAGAGAATCCACTGGCAATCTTCTAGCTTTCCTTACTCAATTTTGGTCATCCTCTCTTAGGTCTTTTAAAGAAACTTTCAATGTTGTCTTAAATATACCAAAAGCTTTGACAGAGTACAAGCTGAATCTTTAATTTATAACCTACATTCATTCAATCAGTGTCCATCTCTTTCCACCTTTATCTCAAGTTTTCTTTCTAGCTCTTCTGTTACTGCTGCAGTAGAGAGCCACTGTTCTCAAAAATTATTCATAGGCTCTGTTTTATCACCCACTTTCTATTATTCATAAATGATCTCAGTCAAACTTCGTCATATCATTCTTATACAGATAACTTTATCCTACACCTCTCAAAATCATCTACCAAAAGTAAATAAAACAATTCAAGCTGAAGCTACTCATATCCTAGCTTTTCATAATTTCTAAATGCCTTAAAAACTTAATTGAGGCACTCAGAAAAAAAGAGTGAATTCGCTACCAAAAAAAAAAATGGATATTTGGTACCACTAGAAGTACACTTCTCTCTTCTATAATCTGATGAAAGAGCAAATAAATAAGGTAAGTCAAAACTACCTTTCCCAGCCTTTTCCATTTTAAGAAATGGAGAGCTGTATTCACCGCCACAGCTGCCACCCAGCATCTGAGTGTGTAAAATTTTGAACCAATCATTGCCACACCTGGTGTCCATGAGGCCAACTGTCACGCTGCTGACAGTCTCAGGGCACTGTGTTCATGGTGGCTCCCCTCTTGTCTATACCTTAGTCCACTGTCCTTACTTTATCTTGGAAATTTGTGATGATGAGCAGCAGTGACAGCATTGATTCTCAGCATGGTACATTGTATTTCCCATAATTACCATTTCTTCTTACAATACTATGTACAAAAAGTTAGCTATTTTTTTATTATAGTTCACCATATCAATATATGACAACCTCTTGACTACTTGCATCAAATTCTACATAAGAAATATTTTCCAACAATACCTAAATGAGGAGAACTGGTGTATCTAAAGTGTTTTTATTGTATGTTCACCATGCAAAACTTCAAACATGTGTTTAACAAAACATATTTTTGATGAGTTCACCTTTTCTTTTCTTAATCCTCAATTCATTCATATATCTACTCAATGCAACCTTACAAACAATTATCTTCTCTTCTTTTCTTCTTCAATGACATTGCATTATCCCATTCCTCTACATCATTCTTTTTTTTTCCCATGTACAAGAGGCATTATCCAAAGACAACAAAAAATTAGTAAAAAAACAGATCCACTGATGTGTCAGTCCCTAAATAGAGGTTATAGTGGACCATCAAAAATTTGAGGATAAGTGTCTTGAAACTCTCTTGAAAGAATTCAAGTCATACGAAGGCGGAAATACAGAAGGCAGGGAGTTCCAGGGTTTACCCGAAAAAGGAATCAATGATTGAGAATAGTGGTTAACTCTTGCATTACAGAGGTGGACAGAATAGAGGGTAGAGAAAGTAGAAAGTCCTATACAGTGAGGAAACAGGAGGAGGGGAGGCATGCAGTTAGCAATATCAGAACAGGAGTTAGCTAGAAAATAGAAGTAGAAGATAACAAGAGATTTAACAATGCAACAATGAGAGAGAGGCTGAAGACAGTCAGTTAGAGGAGAGGAGCCGATAAGACAAAATACTTTTGATTTCACCCTGTCTTGAAGAGTGGTATGAATGGAAGCCCCCTCGTACATGTGTAGTCCATACATGGGCAGATAAGGCCCCTGTATAGAGTTAGCACCTGGGTGGAGGTTTAGAAAAACTAGCAGAGACAACATGGAATGCCTGATAAGGCTCCTCTACAGAGTTAGCACCTGGGTAGAGGTAAGAAAAACTGGCAGAGACAACTTGGAATGCCTAACTTCATAGATGTTTTAGCTAGAGATGAGATGTGAAGATTCCAGTTTAGATTATTAGTAAAGGAAAGACTGACAATGTTCAGTGTAGAAGAGGGAGTTTACTTCCTAAAGGGTTTGATGTTTGTGAAAAGACATGGAAAAGTGAGAGGCTGAGGAATTTGCCCCCATGCTAACCATTAGTACACCACTAGCTCCTGTGAAGTCTGGCTTGGACTGATGCTGGCCATCCCTGTATGAAGGCACAGTTGAAACTGTTGGGGTCATATACAGTGATAAGTGTTGCATGACACTGCAGCCCAGCAATCTCTTTGCAGGTACATTACTGGAAGGTGAGTGGCCTCCAATAAGAAACCGCTGCACCAGGGGATTAATGTTGTGGAAAGTTTTGCCACAGTCGAGGTGAAACTTAAATGCCCACTAGTGACCACAGAGGCGCAGGTGGTGCTGGTGGAGAAATTGCTAGTGTCAGGAGTAGATTTCCTCCAGGGAAATTACCTGGCAGGTGGGAAAGTCTGGGATTCTGCATACTGAATCCCAGATGAGGGAGTTGCTGAGACTCCAAAGGCAGCAAATATTGGGAATCATTCAAAGGCAAGGGAGGTATGTAGCCCAGAAACAGGTGCTCAAGCCCTATTTGAGTCCCACCTATGTGCACAACAACTTAAATTGCTCTTGTGCCCATGCTCTTGAGTCTTCTGAATTTTCCACCATCTGTCTATGACTACAGAGTCACTCTCAAACTAAACTTAATAGTGTTGTATACAGTAAAATCCCTCTTATCCGGCATCAACGGGACCGTCGACATGCCGGATACTTGAATATTGCCGGATACTTGAATAGAAGTGAAATTATGACCACATTCACCACCCTACACTCACGCATCTTACCATAACAAAGATCAGCTGATCTTAATCAGCAGCTGATCTGATCAGCTGCTTAAGTGTGAGCACAACACGCTTCCTCTTTTCTACAACTTTAGGCATGATGAAGGCGTCAGGCGATAAACAGTGCACACGCGGGACTGAGTCACTGAGTAAACACAGTGCAGTGAGCCGTGGGTGGCGCGAAGCAGTGCGCTCTGATGGCGAGGGGACAAAGTATGCCTCGCGCGGGAATTTTAATCGATTTTATGAGTACACATTGATTTTTTTATTGATTTTAAGGCTCGGGGAAAAATGTGCCGGATACTTGAAGATGCCGAATACTCGAATGCCGCATGAGAGGGATTTTACTGTACCTCTCACCTCACTCCTCTGACTATAAAATTTTTTTTGACTTCTTAACTTCCAAAGTGGAGGACATTCTGACTCTCTTCCCATTTGTGAGATCTCCATTCTTGGAGACTTCAATGTTCATCATCAGCTTTGGTATTCCTCTCCTTTCACTGGACTAGCCTTTAACTCTGTTACCTTCCATGATGTAGAACAATTAGTGCAACACCCTACTCATACTCCTGATCATCTTGGGGATACACCCAACATTCTTGATCTAATCCTTCTGCTTATGCTGTCACCCTATCTTCTCTGTTGGGCTCCTCCAATCATAACCTCATATCTGTGTCTTGTCCCATTGCTCCAAACCCTCCTCAGGATCCGCCAAAGTGGAGGTGCCTCAGGGGTTTTGCCTATTAATATCAGAGACCCATCTCTGAGCACATAACAGAAATTAATGAGTCTGGCATGGAGGTATACATTCCTCACTCTTTCTCTCGACCTAAATCTTCTAAACCGTGGTTTAATAGAGCCTGTTTTCAAGCCATACATGATAGAAAGGTGGGCCACAAAAAGCACTTGAGCCTTCCGTCACCTAGATCTCATGCACTTTATATTTTTGCCCTGAATCATGCCAAAAACTCCTTCATTAATAAAAAGTGTAAAAACCTTTCAAGATCTAACTCCCCTCGTGACTTCTGGCACTTCACCGAAAACATTTCCAATAACTTTACTTCTTTATCTTTCCCTCCTCTATTTCAATTTGATGGCACCACTACCATCTCATCTATTCCTAAAACTGAACTCTTCACTCAAACCTTTGCTAAGAACTCTACCTTGGATGATTCAGGGCTTGTTCCTCCCTCTCCTCCACCCTCTGACTACTTTATGCTACCCATTAAGATCCTAAAACTCTTTCAAGAGGGAGGTTTCATGACACTTATCCTCTGTTATTTGATCGTTGTTTTTGGCATCCCTCTGGGAACTAGCATTTAAGAGTTTATGAGGGTTAAGGCCAGCAAGGGCATGAAAAACATCACTCCAAAGGATCTTAACAGGTAGCATGAAGTAGTCAGAGGATGGAGGAGAGGGAGGAACAAACCCTGAATCATCCAAGGTGGAGTGTTTATTAAAGGTTGGAATGAAGAGTTCAGCTTCAGAGTTAGATGAGATAGCTGTGGTGACATCAGATTGAAATAAAATAGTGAAAGACAGAGAAAATAAGATTATTTGAGATATTTTTGACAAGGTGTCATAAGTCATGAAGGGAGTTAAATCTAAAGAGATTTTAACATTTTCTATTACTGAAGGCATTTTTGGCTAGTAGGAGAACAGGCTTGGCATGATTCCAGGCTGAAATATAAAGTGCATGAGATTCAGGTGATGGAAGGCTCAATTCCCATTTGTGGGCTGCCTCTCTATCACATATAACACAAAAAGTAACATGTAAAATAGCACTTTGTTGCCTTGCCTGCCCATACGGGAATAAATTTAAACCACACAGTTACATCAAACATCACACAACACTGGACACACAACAAACTATATTACACTCAGTCACACTACAACCAACATCACATCTATCCATATCCCATCTCACTTTCCACACCAGGCTACACATAACACTCAACAAACACCACAAAATACTTAGCATCCAGTCACACAAAGGACACACAGCCACATCATGCCACACATCATACCAGCCACACAACAGCCCATACCACACTGTCACTCAACAGTCTATATCACCTTGAGTGACACCACATATCACTTGTGTCACAAGAGCCACACAGCAACTCATCACACAAACATACCACATAGCTTAGCACTGTGTGAGTGTGTGATTTGTCCTCACATTAGGCATGATGCAGGGGTGCGGCAATGCAGTGGTGCAGCATTGCAGTAATGTGGTAGTGTGTAAACATGGTTCCTTTTGAGTTTTATCATGATACTATTGTATCTCCAAATGTTTTTACATATTGAGACACGAGGACTGGCTAAGGAGAAATCCCGTCACCTGCATCATAAAGATCAGGATCAAGAGACACAATGTCATTTACACTTCCCATTACAATGCTGTGTCACTCCAAGTGCAAGGACAAAACACACTCACATAGTTATAAATGTGATGGCACTTCACCGCTTCATCACATAGAATATGAAGACAAAACACACACACTCACAATTCTAAATGTGAAGGCACCACACCGCCAAATGTTAGAACAAAACACACTGTGTGGCAGCCACACTGCTGTGTCATGCCGAATGTGAGGACAAAACACATGTACTTGAGTTGCAGCCACACTGCTGCATCACCCCGAATGTGAAGACAAAAACATAGACTCACACAATGCTAGGCTATATGGCTGGCACAAACAGCCATTTTTTAGTGTTTTCAATACCCAAGTTTCACAATCCTTGAGTTTAGCACTAGAGCTTTGGAAGAAAGCAAGCAAAAAACTCAAAAAGGTATTGTACACCTAAAATATTTTACAAATTAATGACTTCCAAACATCATGACTTACAAACAGCCATAAGGAATGTAATTCATTTATAAGTTGAGAAGTGTTGGTGGATGAAGTTGCAACCAACTATTTAATATTACTGCTTAATAGCTCTCGACTCCATTCTCTGTAAAACCTACATGCTTTTGCCTAGTTCCAGATGGTGAGTGCTGCAACTCCCCAATAATAGTGTGATCACATGATGACAATGACTCAGTACCTCAAGGGTACTTGTGTACTTGTGTACCCAAATTTGGCTGCCAACATGTTTTTCCCTCATACACTATAAAGATCCACCATTTTTCACCAAAACTACAAAAATGGTCTGGACCACCATAAGCAAGGTGGAGAGGGTGCATATCATTGCCCTGGGGCAGACAGGAGTCAAGATCAGTGATGGCTGCCATAGAGCCACTATCTGTTTGCATCCTTGCTACCAGCAAAGGTCTGAATAAGAATGAGGTTCCCTTCCCCAAACCTCAGCCTGGCAAGCAGGGAAAGACTACTAGAGACTGATGCACTCATAGGGCATACTTTAATAAGAAATCCATTCATTTTATCCTGGGAAATCAAGAAGGAACATTCAGAACTGCTGCATAACATGTCAGAATATGAGTGCTTTCAGTTTTCATCAAAAACTGAAGCCTACCAAAGCTGCAGAAAAATTTCTCCTCTATGGCGGCCAACATGGACAGCAACCTCATTGATATTGACTCCTACTTGCCCAAGAGCAATGATATGGGTCCTCTCATTTCTTGTGGTGGCCCACACCATCTCTAACCTTTATTGAAAAATGGTGAACCTTTAAACAACACAGGGAAAAAAATGCACAGGTGGACAAATTTAGGGAAAAAAGTTTAAAAGCCATGTGCCTTTTAAATCTCAATATCTCAAAACTTTTTTTTCTTTTTTCAATCTACTTTGTCACTACAGTACCAATTTCAATAAACAATACATCACTGTAAAGAAGAGTTAAATTGTGATTTTTTTTCATTGTCTTTTTACTATTAGGGACTACAGGTATAAAAATGAGTGAGGATTATTTCGCCATATGGATGCTATTTACATAAAACCCTTAAGTGACGGATGATGCAATGGGTATGCATATACAGTAAAAGTCCTGTTTCAGCATGAACTGGATTAGATAGGTGCCAAAACACTGAATATGCCAAAAGATCAGGTGTGAGTATCATCAGCTATATAAATGAATAAATAAGAACATAGGCTACTATTTATTCATTTATTTGCCAAATGATGGTGTCTGCAGATTTGGGCTTGCAGACAAAAGATGAATGCATTCTAAAATGTATTATATTTGTCAGCCATGTGCAATAAAATATATACGAGTATGTACATTATGGTGCTGTAAAGCCAGAGTAATGTTCGTCACTGAGCATTTCCCCACACTTTTGAATGCAATCAGTCACAAAAAGTGGAAAGACAAACATGACAGTGTAAACACACTCATTTTTATACTCTTATTTTTTTTTTTACTCCGTACCTCTTGCATTTTGGATCACTAATATTCTCCTTAGTCTAGTACTTTATTTATATATTCCAAGTTTATAACAAAAATATTCTTAAATACACCACTCACACCATCACACCCAAGGATGTTGTAGCTAGTGCTAGAGCCTACACATGACAGCAGACAATTCTGGCACTCTGGCACCATTTTTAAACTTGCCATAATCCAATACCTTTTGGAAGACGCCAAAAGATCAGGTGACTTTTGGAATGGGACTACTTTGCAAAAGTGCTAAAACATCAGACTTTCTGAAACTTTGGATGCCAAAAGATGGGACTTATGCTGTATGCATCATAGGCCTTCCCACCTTATATCAAACAGAAGCCAGTACACATACACAGTAAGGATAGGAGACAAGTGATTTGCCCTTATCTTGATGCAAGTCTAAGTGTAAACATAAGCGAGTTTTTTCCACTCTTAAGACACTAAATATTTTTTGAATAACATTTCCATCAAGATGTGGGGAGAGCAGTGCAGGACAGATTGAATGGTAAGACAAGATGGAACTGTGGCCATATGAGCTGTAGCCATTGCATACCCAGTGTAACAAACACACACAGGCCACCACATTTATGAAGCATGAGTTGATACATTATTATGGCCCCAAGTTTGTGAGGCATGAGTTGATATATTATTATGCCCCTCAAGTTTGTGGAGCATGAGTTGATACATTATTATGGTCCCAAGTTTGTGGAGCATGAGTTGATACATTATTAAGGCCCCAAGTTTGTGGAGCATGAGTTGATACATTATCACTATTATCTAATCCCAGCTGAGCTAGAACACCAATGACTCAGACAATAACAGCATTGCATTTAGGGAGGATTAGCACTTTATAGGGTATTTCTTTCATGATTTTCAGTCAAATATTAAAAATATGACTGAGAACAAGAGGTTCCCAGAAGACACTCATCATTTAAGGGCTACGAGAACTAGAGTCAAGATTGCTAAAATATGCATAAGGCATACCAGGGCATGCCCACTATTTAAGAAAAATGCATAACAAAAACAAAACATCCTATGGGAAAACTACAAAACTTAAACGGAATCAGGAATTGTGAAAATTTTCCCCAGCAACTCACTGTACTAAAGACTGTATGTATTTGAAGTGGTAAGTTTTACTGAAGAACAACAATTTTACTTAGATACCATATTAACACACATGGCACACAAAAAATAATCATCAGAAGCAGCAACATAAAAGAAATCATCCTGAGCTATCCCAAAGTATCCTTGTCTTTCTGTCTCTTGACTATTGTTAGTTGTATATGGCTCAAAATTTCATAAAACTGGCTCCTGCTGATTTTCATTCACTATTTGTAGCTTTGTTCATGTTTGAGACACAGCTCCTGCAACAGTTATATCATTTCATTGTGTTTCTCCTTTCATAAACAATTTGTTTCCATATTCTTTTCTTTTCCAATGCTTCAGTAAATTATGTCATTAATTAAGCCAAAAGCAACTGCACTCTGGGAGAAAATTGGGATGTAGTGAGATATGTTAGCCATGTTTGTTTTTGTGGAAATATATCAGATGAGATTATGATACAAGAGAGGATGGGGCAAGTACGAAGTGTAGTCAGAAAGTATCCAATCTTTGGCCAAAGAACAAGTAATATTAAAAAAACTCAATTTTTATTTAGTCTCCTTCAAAGTATTTAATTCATTTTTGGAGTCTACACACTTCTGCCGGCATTCCTGCCACTGCTGGAAACATTTCTGGAAATTATTTTTTTTGGATGCTGTAGAGATGTGCCATCAAATTTTGCTTAATGTCCTCTGTTTACTGAAATCTTCTCCCTTTGAATGTATTTCCGAGCTTTGGAAATACCCAAAAGTCACACAGAGCCAAGTCTATGGGGTGGTAGGAAGCCTGACAAACAAGTGGTGTGTTATGCTTGACTTGGACAATGTGGGCGGAATGAGTGGGTGTGTTGTCATGGTGGAGTTGCCAGTTCCTTGCTACCCACAGGTCGTGTCGTTTTTGCCATACAGCTTCATGAAGGCAGCGAAGATCCCTCAGGTAGTATTTTTTGTTAATTGTCTGATCTTGTGGTACATATTCATGATGCACAATACTTCCGTAGTCAAAAAAAAAAACTGGTCATCATCAGTTTAACACTGCTGCACACCTGTCTTGCTTTCTTTGGTCTTGGCAAGGATAGATGCTTCCATTGGGATGATTGCAATTTTTTTCAGGGTCATAGCTGTACATCCATGTCTCCCTGCCAGTGATGATAGTGTTCATAAAGTTTTGATCTTGGCTAGCACACTCCAGCATGTCCTGGGAGATTTCCTTTCTGCTGGTCAGACAGCAACTTTGGTACAAATTTGGCCGACATGCTCCTCATGAACAAATCTTCTGCTATAATTTGCTGAACTGACCCATGGCTGATTCCAACTTCAGCAACAGTCTCCTCAATAGCCACATGATGGTCTTCATAGACTTTTCTTTAAGCCTTTGCAATCATCTCGTCATTTCTGCTAGTCGATGGTCTGCCACAACGTGGCCCACTGTCCACTGAGATGCAACCATCTTTGAACCGGTTGTACCACTCCTTTATTTGTGTTTTCCCCATAGCATCATCTCCAAAGGCCTTCTGAATCTTCTCAACAGTCTGGGCTTGTGTATCACCAAGTTTTTGGCACAATTTAATACAGTATTTTTGACTTAAAAAGAAAAATCACACAGCATGCTCTTCATGTCTGTACTCAGTGCATCACTGCAGGCAACTAATGCCATCTACAGACACGAACATTTTTGTTCATGCTCAGTAAGGATGCGGCCACCTAATACCCTAATACTCATGCATTATTACTTTGTGCTAACAAATTCAAGGTTGGATACTTTTTGATTACACCTCATATAATTGGAATACCACAGTAGTAGGTCCATGTACATTAAAATCCAGAGATCCACAGAAAAATTTGCCCACTGTGATAACCAACTTGGCTGTTTGCAGCAACTCTTAGCATAGCAGGTGATAGTAAGATGATGGGTGGATAACATTAACAGTCACTAGTACATGAATGGGGAAGGATGGCTGTAACTCTGTGCTGATCCATGTTATTCAACTTAACATGAGTAATAAAGAGTTCATTTATCTAATTTCTTTTGCTTACTGTGTAATAAGTGAAAAGCGCATTGAAAATGCAAGTTAGTTATTACCAACAGTAAAACAGAATATGTGAACCATTTAATTGAGATTTATTTTATTTTTGTTTGACATTCTATATGAAATAAATATAGTATGCTTTGTTCAAAATAAATTTTTGCCATGACTTACACTATCACTGACATGTTTGTTTCCCTTATTTTTTTGGAGGATTAATACTTTGATATTATTACTGTTTTCTAACTGATATTTCTGAAAATTAGTTAAATTAACTGATAAAGTGATAAAATATCCTAAGCATTAAAATTTTAGGAAATAGTATGAACATTATAAACATTATAAGTGCACTAATCAGATGCCCCATTAAAAGGGGGTAGAGGCATGCAACGTTGCTTCTAGATATGTTCAGCCTGCAGTGACTATATTAGGCCTATACATGACAATCCTTGAATTAAACATACAAATCTATATTCATCTGTTACCTCTGTCCATAAATGTGTTTAATTTTATATCAAAGCACCCTACTGACTACACTAACATTTAGATCCAGGTCAATAATCTGGAGTTGATCATTGTTATAAATATTCTTACGGATATCTAAAAAAAAAATCTCCAACAACTTTTTTCTTCACCTTTTTCTCCTCTATTTCAACTTCATAACACCATTGCCATGTCATCTCTCTGAAAAAATGAAGTTTTTGCTCAAACCTCACTAAAAACTCCATTTTGAATGATTCAAGGCTTGTTCCTCCCTCTCCTTTATCCTCTGACTATTTCATGCCTCTTATTAAAGATATTTCTTATGCCCTCATTAGCCTTAATCCTTGAAAGCCTTACATACCTGATGGGATTCCCCCTATTGTTCTCGAAACCAGTGCCTCCGTGCTTGCACCTTGATTGATTTAACTCTTCCAGCTCTATCAACATCTACTTTTCCTTCCTGCTGGAAGTTTGTTTGCTTACATTCAGCCTGTTTCTAAAAAGGGTGACTGCTCTAACTCTTCAAAGTACCCTCCTATTGCTCTAATTTCCTGCCTTTATAAAGTTTTCAATCTATCCTCAACACAATGATTCTTACACATCAGTCACTTCACAACTTTATATCTGACTGCTAGTATGGGTTCCATCATGACCACTCTACTGGTGATCTTCTGGCTTTCCTTAATGGTCAACCTCTTTTAGGGATTTTGGTGAAACTTTTTTTGTTGCTTTAAACATATCAGAAGCATTTGATAGAGTCAATAGATAGAACTGATAGAGTTCATCAATTCTAAGTCAAACTATTCACTCTTCCATTGTCAATACCACTCTGAATCTTATCATGCCTTTTAGCACACACCCAAACATTCAGTAATTAAATAACTCATGCAGGGAAGTCATAGAATGCTTGACTTCTAATGTTTCTAAAATTTCTGACTGAGGCAGAGCAAACTTAGTATCTTTCAATGCCTCATAAACCAAATTCCTCCATCTGTCAACTCAACACAACCATCCATGTAGCTATCCCCTCTTCTTCAATAACACTCAATTATCCCCCTCTCTAAAATGAACATCCTCAGTCTGTCCTTTCCTAATAATCTGAACTGAAGTGAAGTTTCTATCTAAAACAGCTTCCTTGAAGCTAGGCATTCTGAGTAGTCTCTGACACTCCCTGTCCGCTTCTGTATTTTCCCCTTCCCATGATTTAAATTCTTTCAAATGGGAGGTTTTAAGACACATCATTCAAGTTTGGATAATCCATTTGGCTGTTCTCTTTTGGGACTGGCATCTCAGTTGGCCTTTTTTTTTTTTTTTTTTTACCAGAACCAGAACCCCTCAAAAAAAAAAAAAAAAAAAAACTATAGCTATTCAATTTTTAACAATCCAAAGGATGAATCCTAGTGCATGGTTTGTTTTATTTCTGGTTTCAATACATTGTTTCCTCTGACAGAGATATTAGTTAACTATAACCCTTACATCGAGTTATTGTTCATTATTAATCAAATTGGAATTTAAATTGGAATTGAAGTTCAAAAGGCATGAACTGAAATCAAACAAGACAGAAAAAAAAAATCAAACATCAAAATGAATTGGAATTGAATTTAAATAAATTTATTCATATGAATTGGGGCATTCACAATTGTCTGAGCTGCCAGAGGTTGCCAGCTGCTTTAATATAGAACTCGGTATATGCTCACAGAGTTCTCTACAGATGCACATTCTGAAATCACCTCTGGTGATACATTTTGGTGTATATGCTACAAAACATTAATCCTAAGTGTATTAGGTTAACAGTATCCATAAGATCTGGTGATGCACACTCTATAGAACAGTTATTACAAACTAAATACAACTAGACTCTTGGTGTTTTCACATTTATTTCTAATCTCCTGCTACCTATTTTGCTAGAAACATTTTTCACTGGTTTCTACAGGGATTAATATTTTATCAGCCAAATCCCAAAAAGAATTGAGCAAATATTATCTGTGCTGTGGGAATATTGTGACAGTTAAGGATTGGCCAACATCAGAAACAATGACTTCTCCAACACACCAAAAAGCCTAAGGAAGAAGATACGAGTTTGCAGTGCTGTTGTAAAACCTCGGTCTATACATGGTCTATCACGAAAGAAATATAAAGTATCAAGGGAAGGATGAGCTGTATTTCCGAAGAGGAAAGTAGGAGACATGATGTAAACAGACAAGTGGCAATCCAGAGAAGATGTTGGGAAAGATAATGTCAACAGACAAGTGGCAATCCAGAGAAGATGTTGGGAAAGATAATGTCAACAGACAATCTTTGCCAGTGTCCTGCTAAGATTCAGGACTTAATGTTTAATGTTAACTGTATAACTTGAATTGATAAAATAAACTTAATTGAAAAAAAAAAAAATGGCATTCATCCCAAGGTGATGATACATCCCAAACTTGAGATAATGTGTGTAGTATTTAGCATGTTCTGCCACATTTCTTGCTCTCTAGTTAAAGATGGTTACTAAAAATGTTCCTAATATTCTCTTAGTTGGTTTGATAACACACAAATGATATAAAGATTTTTTTTACCAGCATACAGAGTTTTTTAAGTAAAATTAAGTTGGGTGGTGAATCTGGCAGTTTTTCCAGACCATTGCAAATGTCACAACTGATATGAATGGAAGAAAGAATTTATACTGTAATATGCAAAGACATTATATTGCAACCAATGACAAATATCAGGATAAAATTTATGGTAAAATATGCAGTTGACTGTAACAAAAATGTTATAATGTAAATTATAACAATTATATTCTGGTGTTTAGCACTCATATTCATGTCATCATGTCATCACATGTATGAACAAGCCTCTCAAGATATTTTCCTCATATAGCATATGCGTTTTTTTAAATATATTTAGGAATATCTTTTCTGTTTTTTTCAATTTTTCAATAGAAATATTAAAATTAATAAATATTATGCCTTATTCCAGGGTTAGTTAGCTTTGTTTATAACTGTTGCCAGATGTTTAACTCTGGAAGTACCATTGCATTTACCTTGCTTCACTTATCAATTATCATAATGATAATGACTTATCTATAATATCAATTAATATAGTATATGCCTAATTATGAAAAGAGATACATTCTCTGGAATAAAGGAATTTAACTGCCATATAACAACACTAACATTACAGTGAGATGTGCTGTGTGTGGTTGTCACAGAGAGAATTGATAAGTATGACTATAATAAAAAAAATTAAAATTAAACACATATGAATAATGAATAGAAAATGAAGGATTCTGCAAGGTGGGTGACATCAAAATTGAAAATGTAAATTAATATATTTGGAGGGAAAAACCAATCATGTACTGCTACAAGACTATCAAAGAAACTGAGTGACATGCTCAACTATTTTTGGGGTGGATTTTGGAAACTGGCTTGAGTAGTAGATATTAGCCAAATTTTGGCAGTGTCTACTCTTAATATTTCATTTTCCTCTCCCAAATCTGCTTATTTCCAAAAACATTTACTAACAGTTCACCCATAATCTCCTTGCATTCTTTTAACACTGACTGATCTTTATCAGAGCCTGATAATTTTTAATAATTTTACTTTTCATTTGATCTATGTTCTCTTTACATATCTTCCTGGTTTCAAAAATATTTACCAGTTTCTCATCACCACCTCCTATGAATTCAGCTCACTTTTCTATATGCAGATACTGAAGACACCTTTTTCATTACCACAAAAATTAACCAAAAGTTATTACATATGTGCATAACTGAGGTCCTGAGGAAGTGTTTGTACACTAGACTGTAATTTGAGCTTGACTGACATTATTACTGCAATGTGTACACTATATATTAATACATACAAATACCATACTGTAATAATAGCATCATATGGAAAGTGACCAGTTTGTGCTGAAAGTTTGTTAACTAAGTGTCCCATGATCAAGACCATATAGACTAGAGGGACTTTGTATTTAAAATGCTTATTACCAATGGAACATACAGTATGCATTACTACTATATGTATCATTGGACATAATTTATATACAAATTATTGTCAAATTAATAATGTAAGAAAACAGCAAGATATTGATAATGATGTGCTCAACAGGGATAATAGGCCATTTATGTTAATAGCTTGCTCAGTAACATTAACCTAACCTGATCATTAACCTTACTTTCCAAAATTCTCTTGCCCAATAACGTTAAAGGGCAAGCCATTAACGTTAATGGCCTATTATCCCTATTTAGCATGATATATATGTATATATATATATCCTATAAAAGTGTCAGTTTTTTTTTTTTTTTTTTTTTTTTGTTTACATTAGCTATCATATGTGTATACCTATAGAGTCACCATCAATAGTCTAGTAACACAGTGCATTCACTTTCACTAAGTTTAGCATCCTAGCTAATCACCACACAAACATGTTACTAACTACACCTACACTTGCATCCAGCTGCAGGCTTCTAGGTTGGGAGCTCAAACCTAGCTGTATCAAGGTGTCTATGAGCAAGGAAAGAACAAATTTTTACCTACACAATCAACAATAGCAACGTGGACTGCCCACACACTGTTAACTATTACTATAATTCAATATTTCTCACTATATCCTTCTATCCCCACTTTTCTAAAAAGAAAGAAAGAAGAAAGTTTAGCATATTTTCTTTAATCTTAAGTACTCTGATCTATGAAAAAATCTAATCTAATTGTCAGATTTTGTTATTCGATTGCCAACAGATCAAAGGATTTAAGATTAAAAAAAAGCACCAAGCATAATGAAAAGAAATGCAAAGCTTAACTTTTACACTACATATGCACTATATTATAGTCAGTAGTGCAAATACTGATAATACAGCATCATGAACTACAGTCAACTGAAAATTTCAATGTAGCCTTTCATAATATAATTACAGTGAATATGCTACTACAGCAATGAGAGTATGCATGGTGCCCCAACAGCTCTGGTTACTGCAGGCAAAACAAAGCCAATTAAATCTACAGTACTGGTGCCTGTTTGACTAGCAACACACTGGGTCAACACAAGGCTTCTGCTCTGTATTGTTTCCTCTTGTAATACAGTGGTACCTTGTGATTCAAACTTAATTGGTTCTCTTGGGCTGTTCAAATTGGAAATGTTTGAATTAGGAAGCAATTTATCCCATTCAAATTAGTGTAAAAAAAAAAAATCAGTTTTAGATCCCAAAATTCCCCTATTCTTTTATGGGTTTATGTTGTGTCCTAGGCATAGAACTGAATGAAATTAACCTAAATTATAGAAAAAAAATACAGTAAAAGAAAAAATGAAGTATCATATATTTTGGAGTATAAGACACCACTTAAATCATCCTAAAAAAGACACAAAAAAATGAGTTGTCCTATATGTCAGATACAAAACAATGACTTTAAAATTTTACACAAAATACCATTGTATATAAACATCAACCTCAAAATGAGTCATCAGAAGTTCCTGCCATCTTCAGTCTTGAAAACAGTCCTTGTAGTGAACACAATTTTAATTTCACACTAAAATCCACTCTCTCTCTCTCTCTCTCTCTCTCTCTCTCTCTCTCTCTCTCTCTCTCTCTCTCTCTAAAAGTAAGAACAATCTTGAGAATTGCAAAACAGAATGGAAATGGAATTACACAAGTGAGAAAGAGTGAGAAAAGATAAGAGTGAGAAAAGTAAGAAGTGAAAATGGCATAGAATGAACTAGGGGAGGGGGGGGAGAGTGAGGTATCACTCCCTTCTCTCTTATCTCTGACAGATATGGGGGAGGGAATGTGGCATGGAGGGAGGTTTCAGACCAAATGAAAGTGGAAGGGATAGGAAAGGAACAATGGGAGGTAGGGACATACAGAGAATGAGAGTAAATTACAGAGAGAGAGAGAGAGAGAGAGAGAGAGAGAGAGAGAGAGAGAGAGAGAGAGAGAGAGAGAGAGAGAGAGAGAGAGAGAGAGAGAGAGAGAGAGAGAGAGAGAGAGAGAGAGAGAGAGAGAGAGAGAGAGAGAGAGAGAGAGAGAGAGAGAGAGAGAGATATATGAGCAGAGGGAGGAGGGTGGGTGGGACAGATAGAGGGATGAAGGATATGGGGAGGGATGGAGGAATACAAGAAGACTGGCCAAGAGGCATTGTTTGAATTGGTATTTGTGTTCAAATTGGAGGACAGCATTCAAACTGGAGAACAAAATTTGTTCACCAACCCTGTTCAAATTGAAGGATGTTCAAATCACAAGGTGTGACTGTACATGAGAAAAAAAAAAATGAATTGAAGTGACTTGTTTCACATCAGAATAGCAACACATGAAGTAACAGATTATTTAATTATGTAAGTATTGAAATTTTACCACACCTGGTTTATGACAGCCATACTATGAATTAGGTACTTACTAATAAGGGAAAGAGATTTTGGTAGTTAATCTTTTACATATATAACTTACCCTCAACATTTGTGGGTTCAACACTCACAAACTTAATTATTTGCAGATTGGTGCCAAAAAGAAATGTATGAAGATTTTTATTTTGCACAGGTTGCCACCAATGCAAATATCACATGCAGCATAGCTCACCATGACACACAATGCCCACTATATCAATCTGTATTTCTTCCTCTGCCTGCTCATGTTGTCAATTTACTCATACCATGTTTTTGATGACTAAATGTGTACATTTCCCACTGCTGCCCAGCCATCCCTCTCCCTCATCCACACTCATGCTGTGACCATGTTCATGTTAACATCATCACCATAGTTTCACCATGACCAATAAGAAATCTTCCAAGACACCTGCCATGTTTATCTGTAAAAATGCAGGAAAGATACTAGATTAATAAAACACATCTTTGTTTTTCACAGCAGTGACAATATGGAGGCAGAAGTGTACAGTGTAGCAAGAGGCCCACTACAATATGCATCATTCTGCTTTCCTTTATTAAATTTCAAATAAAGTATTTGTAAAAGCATGTAAATAGGGCTCTTCTTTACTTAAACAAGGCCATAAGGAAATTAGCAATGTTTTTAAGGGGATGCACCACCATAGGGGGCCAGTCATAGATGTCTCTTTTACTTAATCCCCATGAATCTTGAGAGTAAGTTCTATTAAGAAAATAGGGAAAAGACTGAATGAATGAGCATGGCAGTACCTGGTACAGTAAAATCCCTCTTATCCGGCATCAACGGGACCGCCAACATGCCAGATACTTGAATATTGCCGGATACTTGAATAGAAGTGAAATTATGTCCACAATCACCACCCTACGCTCACGCATCTTATCATAACAAAGATCAGCTGATCTTAATCAGCAGCTGATCTGATCAGCTGCTTAAGTGTAAGCACAACAAGCTTCCTCTTTTCTACAACTTTTGGCATGATGGAGGTGTCAGGCGATAAACAGTGCACACGCGGGACTGAGTCACTGAGTAAACACAGTGCAGTGGGCCACGGGTGGCGCGAAGCAGTGCGCTCTGGTGGCGAGGGGACAAAGTATGCCTCACGCGGGAATTTTAATCGATTTTATGAGTACACATTGATTTTTATTGATTTTAAGGCTCGGGGAAAAATGTGCTGGATACTTGAAGCTGCCGGATACTCGAATGCCGGATGAGAGGGATTTTACTGTAGATATATGTAGAAATGGAAACATGTCCATTACAAAGTCACTGTTACTTATGGTTACACTTTAAAGTAATGTAGTAGCAGTCTCATTATTTTTTTATGGCCAGAGATCTAGTAACATGTATTACATTTTTTGCTATGTTACTCAGTTGTACACTACATTTGTGTGTGTGTGTGTGTGTGGAGAGACATAGAGGGAGAGATTGGTTAGTTACTTGGTTTCTCAGGTGTTTTACTCATATATGTTTGCAATCCATTAGTAACTACTGACCTAAGCACAGTGTTTAATGATGTCTGGTGGTAATGCTTATACATTTTTTAACTTTCAAGTCTTTGGACTTGGATACCTTATTCTTTAACTAATTATTTCTTTTTTTTTTATGTAGTAGAGGCACCAGCCTAGAGCAACAAACTTATGAGAGAGAGAGAGAGAGAGAGAGAGAGAGAGAGAGAGAGAGAGAGAGAGAGAGAGAGAGAGAGAGAGAGAGAGAGAGAGAGAGAGAGAGAGAGAGAGAGAGAGAGAGAGAGAGAGAGAGAGAGAGAGAGAGAGAGAGAGGCACGCTAACATACCATCCCCAAAAGCAGTCATCAATAGTTAAAGGATAAGTGTCTCGAAACCTCCCTCTTGAAAGAGTTCAAGTCATAGGAAGGAGTAAATACAGAAGCAGGAAGGGAGTTCCAGAGTTTACCAGAGAATGGGATGAATGATTGACAATACTGGTTAACTCTTGCATCAGAGAGATGGACAGAATAGGGATGAGAGAAAGATGAAAGTCTAGTGCAGTGAGGCTGCAGGAGGAGAGGAGACATGCAGTTAGCAAGATCAGAAGAGCAATAAGCATGAAAATAGCAGTAGAAGACAGCAAGAGATGCAACACTGTGACAATGAGAAAGGGGCTGAAGACAGTCAGATAAAGAGGAGTTAATAAAACAAAAAGCTTTTGATACCACCATGTCTAAAAAGAGTAGTATAAGTGGAACCCCCTATACATATGAAGCATATTCCATATATGGAATGTTAAGGCCCCTATACAGAGTTAGCAGCTGGGTGATGAGAAAACTGGCAAAGATGATTCAGAATACCTAACTTTATAGAAGTTATTTTGGCTAGAGACTGTTTTGGCTAGAGATGAGATGTGAAGTTTCCAGTTAAGATTATGAGTAAAAGAGAAACCAAGGATGTTCAGTGTAGAAGAAGGGGACACTTGAATGTCGTTGAAGAAGAGGGGATCCTTATCTGGAAGTTTGTGTTGAGTTGGTAGATGGAGGAATTGAGTTTTAGAGGCACTGAACAATACTGAATTTGCTCTGCCCCAATCAGAAATCTTAGAGAGATCAGAAGTCAGGCATTCTGTGGCTTCCCTGTGCGAGCTGTTTACTTCCTGAAGGTTTGGGCGTCTACAAAAAGACATGGAAAAGTGCAGGGTGGTATCAGCACAGGAGTGGATAGGACAAGAAGTTTAGTTTAGAAGATCTTTGATGAATAATAGGAAAAGAGGAGGTGACAGGACAGAATCCTGAGGAACACCACTGTTAATAGATTTAGGAGACAAATAGTGACCATCTACCACAGTAGCAATAAAATGGTCAGAAAGGAAACTTAAGATGAAGCAGCAACAGAATAGTCAGAAAGGAAACTTGAGATGAAGTTACAGAGAGAGGGATAGAAGCTATAGAGGGTAGTTTGGAGATCAAAGCTTTGAGCCAGACTTTATCAAAAGCTTTCAATATGTCTAAGGCAAAAGCAAAAGTTTCACCAAAATCTCTAAAAGAGGATGACCAAGACTCAGTGAGGAAAGACAGATCACCAGTGGAGTGTCCTCAACAGAACCCATACTGGTGATCTGATAGGTTGTAAAGTGATAGTTGTTTAAGAATCTTCCTGTTGAGGATAGATAAAAAAAACTTTACAGAGACAGGAAATTAAAGCAATAGGACAGTAGTTTGAGAGATTGGAAGTCACCCTTTTTAGGAAGTCACCCTTTTTTTTTTTTTACAGGTTAAATGTAGACAAACTTCCAGCAACAAGGAAAGGTAGATGTTGATGGACAGAGTTGGAAGAGTTTGACAAGGCAGGATGCAAGTACGAAGGCACAGTTTCAGAGAACAGGAGGAACCCCATCAGGACCATAAGCCTTCTGAAGGTTAAGGCCAGCAACAGCAATGAAAACATCACTGGGAAGTATCTTAATGGATAGCCTAAAGTAATCGGTGGGTGGAGGACAGGGAGGAACATCCAAGTTATAGTTTTTAGCAAAGGTTTGAGCAGAGAGTTCAGCTGCAGAAATAGAGGAGATAGCAGTGATGCCATCTGATTGAAATAACAGAAGGAAAGGTGAAGAAGCAAAGTTATTGGAGATGTTTTTGGCTAGGTGCCAGAAATCACAAGGAGAATCAGATCTTCAAAGATTTTGAGACCTTCTATTAATGAAAGAGTTTTTGGCTGGTTGGAGAACAGACATGGCACGATTCCAGGCAGAAGTATGAAGTGCATGAGATTCAGGTGATGGAAGGCTCAAGTACCCCTCTATTATGTATAGCACAAGAAAAGACTATGTTATGACACATGTTCAGAAGGTTTAGGTCGAGAGAAAGAGTGAAGAATGTATGCCACCATGTCAGACACTTTCAGCTCTGTTATGTGCTCAGCACACATAGACAGGTCTCTGACACAGAAGCAGTAGTCATTCCAAAAAAAATCAGAATAATAGTATCCCCTAATTAGCAGAGGCAAAACACCAAAGGCACCTCTACTTTGGGAGGTCCTGAGGAGGGACTGGACCAATAGGACAAGATTGTGGAGGATAACAACATTAAAGGCTAGTTCACCAGGATGGTCAGTGAAGGAAGAGAAAAGCCAAAGCTGGTGGTGAACATTTAAGTCTCCAAGAATGGAGATGTCTCTGCAAAAGGGAAGTCAGAATGAGCTCCAATTTGGAAATTAATTAGTCGAAGAATTTTTTTATAGTTAGAGGAGTTAGGTGAGAGGTATACACCCCAGATAAATTTAATTTGAGAATAACTCTGTAGTCACAGCCAGGTGGTGAAAAATTCAAAACATTCAAGAGCGTGGGCATGAGAGCACGTTATGTCATTTCACACATAGACGCAACATCCAGCTTTGGATTGAAAATAAGGATTGAGAAAGTAGAAGGAAAGTAGAAGGGAACAGAAAATCATGTTCAGATATTTTGTTGCAAACCTGTGATTCGCATAGGCAGTGTGGGTGCAAACCTATGATACACAGGAGCGATGTGGACACATCTGTGATGCATGGGAGTGGTGTGTGGACACACTTGAGATGCATGGGAAAGGTGTGGAGACACCTGTGATGCATGAGAGTGGTGTGAGGACACACTTGTCATACACAGGAGTGGCGTATAGACACATCTGTGATGCATGAGAGTGGTGTGAGGACACACCTGTGATACACAGGAGTGGTGTATGGACACATTCATAATGCATATGAGTGGTATAAGGATACACCTGTGATGTGTGTGGACACACTTGTAATGCATGAGTAGTGTGAGGACACACAGGAGTGGTGTGTGGACACATCTGTGATGCATGGGAGTGAGGACACACTTGTGATACACAGGAGTGGTGTATGGACACACTTGTAATGCATATGAGTGGTGTGAGGACACATCTGTGATACACAAGAGTGATGCATCTGTGATGCATGGGAGTGATGTGAGGACACACCTGTGATACACAGGAGTGGTGTACGGACATACTTGTAATGCATATGAGTGGTGTGATGGCACACCTGTTATACACAGGAGTGGTGTGAGGACACACCTGTGATACACATAAGTGGTGTGAGGACACACCTATGATACCATCTTCCTGTCTGGCATGTAACACCACGGAAGGCTGGCTTGGGATGCCAGAAGATAACTTCCCTACATACAAACTCCTTTGACATAGGTAGAAGTTTGTCAGTATGTGAGGAAGTTATCTTGGATCCCAAGCCAATAGCAAAATAAAATATACTTGTAAATCATAGTAATGAAGTGACTTGTGAATGGAACCAGGGCAAGTATTGCCTAGAAATGACTTCAGGATATAAACATCCCTGTGATTAAGTGATAATACACAGAAAAAGATACCACTAAGAAGAAAATACTTGTTTCCTTATAGACAAAGCTAATATTTGACAACTAGATTTCTGCAGATTAGGATATTATCTATGAAAAGCACATATCTCACAAAGCATGTTAACTATGTGATGTATGAGTTGCTTTTTGCGTACGTTTAAAAAAGAAACTAATTGGATTTTGTAAAGTAAATTATGTTAAAAGAAATCATGTATGGTGTCACCCTTACCTAATCAGCTGGTTGCTGCCTCACACTTTGCCATTGACATGATCAAGTATGCAGTTTGATTAGATTAGTTCTGGGTTGGCTTTAGGGGAGTTTGGAGGTTAGAGTAGATAAGATTTGGTTAGTTTTGAGTTCATGATAGCCCAGGGAGCATAAGCTAAGGGTTTATTTATTATATATTCCCTGTGTATTACAACTTCTGATTAGACCTCCTCCTCTTTGAAATTGTTCAGCAGACTCAGCTTGTAAATTGCTATAATATTATGTAGAGTTGGTCACACTCCTGCAAGGTCCCCTTAGCATTGCCAATGCTGGCCGAGATAGTAACTCCTAAACATTAGTTAGTAGTGAGCTTCACTCGACCCATTCAATGATGGTAGGGAGAGGTAAGGAGGGGGCCTGAGTGAGGTAACAGGGATCTCCCTACCATCAATGAATGAGTCGAGCAAAGCTCACTACTATTGTTTGTAGTGAGTGCTGGAGACACCCTCCTGGCCAATCAGCATCCACGATTCCATAGCTGGTGACAAACTACTTACACACGAGTGGAGATGCAAGCATTATCATTTTTTGTGCTATTTTACTACCAAAATATTGTAATGAGCACAAAAGAATGTGACAGCAGAGATATCATACATTTAAAAAGAAAACACAGTGGAATATCCCTTTTAGTTCCTGAGATATGTTTAAATGTTGCCATTTTTTAAAAGTGGTGCTTGATATAGTATAATTCTAGGCACCTTATTTCAGGTGTGCACTCCCTATACATTATATTTACATTATTTTTAGAGTGGCTTTCTTAGTGATTTGGAGTTTTTAAGCAATGAAATGCATCTTATAGTACCTCCTCCTTTCAGGAGGAGGCAGTAAACACCTGCCGAAACGATAATTACTCCCAGTGAGGTCTAAAGCACTGTTCAGGCGGTGCTGTGAACTTATCATTAAACCCAGCTGTGACCTCACTGAACGTTTCCCTTTGTGTCTCACAACACAAGGGGGCAGTCACAGCCTGTCCTCTAAAGACAACTCTCTTCCTCCACACAAAACTACAAGCACCTAATAACACACACACCCTTCACTCAAAAATTTCAAAATTATCAAGGCGACTCCTACACCAGCCTTGGAGTCCCCATCTGGGAAGGGGACCATAAATGTCCCCAGGTCAGACTGCCTTTCTGTTGACGACACTAAGTGTCTTGAAACCCCCCTCAACTTTTTCTTCATTAACTTCTGCAACATTTGCAGTCTAAGATCTAATTTTCAATCTGGCTATAACTACAGTCACTCTCAAACTAAATCTATCTGTGCTGTATACCTCTCACCTAACTCCTCTGACTATAAGAAATTCTTTGACTACTTAACTTCCAAAGTGGAGCACATTCTGACCCTCTTCCCTTTGGCAGAGATCTCCATTCTTGGAGACTTCAATGTTCACCACCAGCTTTGGCTTTCATCTACCTTCACTGACCATCCTTGTGAACTAGCCTTCATCTTTGCTATACTCCACAACCTAGAGCAATTGGTGCAACACCCTACTCGTATTCCTGACCGTCTTGGAGATACGCCCAACATTCTTGACCTTTTCCTGCCCTCTAATCCTTCTGCTTATGCTGTCACCCTTTCTTCTGCATTGGGCTCCTCCATTCACAATCTCATATCTGTATCTAGTCCTATCGCTCCAATCCCTCCTCAGGATCCCCCTAAGCAAAGGTGCCTCTGGCATTTTGCCTCTGCTAGTTGGGGGGACCTGAGGAGGTATTTTGCTGATTTTCCTTGGAATGACTACTGCTTCCGTGTCAGAGACACGTCTTTGTGTGCTGAGCGCATAACAGAGGTGATAGTGTCTGGCATGGAGGCGTACATTCCTCACTCCTTTTCTCGACCTAAACCTTCCAGACCTTGGTTTAACACAGCTTGTTCTCGTGCTATACATGATAGAGAGGTGGCCCACAAAAGGTACTTAAGCTTCCCATCACCAGAATCTCCTGCACTTTATATTTCTGCCCGGAACCATGTCAAGTCTGTTCTCCAACTAGCCAAAAACTCCTTCATTAACAGAAAGTGTCAAAACCTTTCAAGATCTAACTCCCCTTGTGACTTCTGGCATCTAGCCAAAAATATCTCCAATAACTTTGCTTCTTCTTCCTTCCCTCCTTTATTTCAACTAGATGGCACCACTGATATCACATCTATTTCTAAAGATGAACTCTTCACTCAAACCCTTGCTAAACCTTGGACGACTCTAGGCTTGTTCTTCCCTCTCCTCCACCCTCTGAATACTTCATGCTACCTAATAAAATTCTTCGCAATGATGTTTTCCATGCCCTTGCTGGCCTAAACCCTCAGAAGGCTTATGGACTTGATGGGGTCCCTCCTATTGCTCTCCAAAACTGTGCCTCCATGCTTGCACCTTGCCTAGTCAAACTCTTTCAGCTCTGTCTGTCAACATCTACCTTTCCTTCTTCACGGAAGTTTGCCTACATTCAGCCTGTTCCTAAAAAGGGTGACCGTTCTAATCCCTCAAACTAACATCCTATTGCTTTAATTTTCGTCCTATCTAAAGTTTTTGAATCTATCCTCAACAGGAAGATTCTTAAACATCTATCACTTCACAACCTTCTATCTGATCACCAGTATGGGTTCCGTCAAGGCCACTCTACTGGTGATCTTCTGGCTTTCCTTACTGAGTCTTGGCCATCCTCTTTTAGAGATTTTGGTGAAACTTTTGCTGTTGCCTTGGACATATCAAAAGCTTTTGATAGAGTCTGGCATAAAGCTTTAATTTCCAAACTACCCTCCTATGGCTTCTATCCTTCTCTGTGTAACTTCATCTCAAGTTTCCTTTGTGACCGTTCTATTGCTGCTGTGGTAGACAGTCACTGTTCTTCTCCTAAATCTATTAATAGTGGTGTTCCTCAGGGTTCTGTCCTGTCACCCACTCTCTTCTTATTATTCATTAATGATCTTCTAAACCAAACTTTTTTGTCCTATCCACTCCTACACTGATGATACCACCCTGCACTTTTTCACGTCTTTTCATAGACGTCCAACCCTTCAGGAGGTAAACACTTCATGCAGGGAAGCCACAGAATGCTTGACTTCTGATCTTTCTAAAATTTCTGATTGGGGCAGAGCAAACTTGGTATTGTTCAATGTCTCAAAAACTCAATTCCTCCATCTATCAACTCGACACAACCTCTTCTTCAATGGCACTCAACTGTCCCCCTCTTCTACACTGAACATCCTCGGTCTGTCCTTTACTTATAATCTGAACTGGAAACGTCACATCTCTTCTCTAGCTAAAGCAGCTTCTATGAAGTTAGGTGTTCTGAGCCGTCTCCGCCAGTTTTTCTCACCCCCCCAGCTGCTAACTCTGTACAAGGGCCTTATCTGTCCATGCATGGAGTATACTTCACATGTCTGGGGGGGTTCCACTCATACTGCTCTTCTAGACAGGGTGGAATCAAAAGCTTTTCATCTCATCATCTCCTCTTCTCTAACTGACTGTCTTTAGCCTCTCTCACCGCTGCAATGTTGCATCTCTAGCTGTCTTCTACCGCTATTTTCATGCTAACTGCTCTTCAGATCTTGCTAACTGCATGCCTCCCCTCCTCCCGTGGCCTTGCTGCACAAGACTTTCTTCTTTCTCTCACCCCTATTCTGTCCACCTCTCTAATGCAAGAGTTAACCAGTATTCTCAATCATTCATCCCTTTCTCTGATAAACTCTGGAATTCCCTGCCTGCTTCTGTATTTTCACCTTACTATGACTTGAATTCCTTCAAGAGGGAGGTTTCAAGACACTTATCCATCAATTTTTGACTACTGCTTTGACCCTTTTATGGGACTGGTATTTCAGTGGGCATTTTTTTTTTATTGGATTTTTGTTACCCTTGGCCAGTGTCCCTCCTACATAAAAAAAATAAATAAATAAATAAATAAAAAATACCAGCAAGATAACATTATAATTAATCATGTATTAGTGGTCATCAAAATAGCTGTAATACCTGGTAAACTTACAGAAAAGACATTACATATAACAGGTATGATGAATCCAGTGGTTTACTATGACATTCATTTGCTTACATTTAGCTAAATTGCATCCCTCTCATAATACAGCAATATTACTCATGGTGTTAATCTTGGCAACAATGCAAGGTGCCCCTCGTAATGAGATGTTGCATGCTTCCACAGATTCCTAATATTTTTCCTTTTTTTTTTTTTTTTTGTTTGTTTGTTTGTGTGTGTGTGTGTGTGTGTGTGTGTGTGTGTGTGTGTGTGTGTGTGTGTGTGTGTGTGTGTGTGTGTGTGTGTGTGTGTGTGTGTGTGTGTGTGTGTGTGTGTGTATGATTATTGTGTGTGGTTATTGTGTTTTTGCATCATGGTATGAGACACTAATTGCATCAATGGTCATAAATGCACAAGATACCCCATTGTAGTCTATCTTGTACTAGGTGGCAGTCAGGAGACCCAAGTAATGACATCACAGCCACTCTTCCTGCAAGCTACCATCTGTTTATTTTTTTTTACAACTTTCAGAGCTTTTTATCAGCACATTTACTTTGGTTTCTCAAATTAATCACATCATAATAAAATCCAGTATATTAAAAAGCTGACTAAATTTTTTACTGAAAAAAATTCACAAACAACCAGCCCATTATAAGGCTGTTTGTAAAATCTTTGGACCTCCAACCTTTTTTGAGATTACAGTTGGAAATAATTCATCCTAACAGGCAACAGATCTGTCTCAACAGTGTTTAGGACATTCTTGAATTTTATACGATAAAAGTTTATGTAGGAATTATTTGACCTTAACACTCACCCAAGTGTCTCTCAGCTAACACATAATCACAGAAACCATCACTAAATATAATTATAAATAGATGAAAACTTAGCTGTGGTTTAGGCTGGCTGGGATTGGTAGTGAGTTGGAGTCACTGGTGTTCCAGGCCAGTGGCTGGTTATGTTTTAATAGCTAAAACAGCTTCCTTGGGATTATCCAATGGTTTTGAGCTTCTAAGTTCTTCTTAACTTAGTGAATTTGACAAAGTAATACTAGTAGAGTGGTAAGAATATGTCTTAATAGGACTTGCTATGGTGGCCGGTGGCTGGCAACTGCTACTGAGCCTGGCAGACATGCTGTCTTGTGGCTTCCCTGCTCACCACATCAGAAACAAAAGCTATTAACAATCAATTATCATCTATTTCCCAATTTATTTATAGCAATAACTAATACTTAGTTTGTACTAGATTAACCTCAATTACCCACGAATATAACTTTACAATTTATATACAAGTCACAACACAAACCAATAACACACAGATATTTGTGTGTGATACAAGTGGATATCTGCACAGTTTATACCAAAATTGATAATGAAACCATGATGCAATACAAGAATTGAAAGTGTGTATACTCTTTATACAGAATTCTGCAGAATAAATAATATTCTGAGCCAATCAGGACTTTGTCTAATATCTGTGGGACAATCGTTAAACTGCTTTTAGCCTGCTTCAGGGCTGTATGTCCATTATGTTACTCCCTTCATGTTCACCACATACATTAACCATTCTCCTTTCTTTAACCAAGAAATCAACAAGGATCAGCAACAGTGAAAGTACTGATTTTCAGCTTAGTACTTCTAGGCATACTAGAAAGTAGAAGAGGCATGTAAAAAAAATTTTTAAAAACATGAAAAAAAGAGAAAAAAAGAAAAAAAGAGCCTTAGCCAGACATAGGTGTATGTCATTACAGTTTCTTCATTCTCTACACAGTATTATATTAAAATAATTTGTATTTAATATATCAGTGACTGACAACTTCCTCAATACTTGCATAACATTCTAAATTAAAAATATTTTCAAATGTTTTAATCATATTTTGGCTATGCAAAACTTTTAAGTTTTCTCAAAGCTTACTTTTGGCAAGTTTACTTTTTTTTTTATCCTAAATGGTTCAACTATAAATACAAAAATTATCAAAGCCAATAGATTATGCCTGTCTCTATATCCAATGCCTCTTCCAAAGAATTCATCACAGGGCTGACTATGACAAAAAACCTCCAAATCTGTTAACCCTCTCACACACCAGTAAGTTTTGCAAGTTTTCTTTCCAATACCTCTTCTATCGATAGGCATTTGTGGCCTCTCTGCACACCTTGCAAAACTTTGATTTAGAAGCAGTTTTTTTTCTTTGAAACTCATAAGGCATGTACTATAAATCACTAGATTCAAAAGGAAATTATCTTTATAATGATTACAAAAAAAATCCACTAGAAAAGTATTTTCATTCATTTCTTCCCTCAAAAATGGATGCAAAACAAAAAAAAAATGTTCACCATCTCATAACTCAGAACTTTTCCCAGAAGCATTCTGCAAGCTTTACACCACCTAAACCATTTTTTTACGAGCTTTACAGTGGTAGTATTGTCACTGTGATATGTCAATTAGATCTAAAGAAAATAAAGGAAAACTGAAATCAACATTAATTTCAGGTTAAATGCAGACAGCCTAAGTCATGGACTGAAACTGAAACTCATCTAACAGTCAGCCTCATCAGTGTTAGCAATTCAATTCACTGTTTTTGTAAAACTTATGTTCAACTCTGACTCACCAAAAATTGATGCATTTATACCCAAAACTTTATTTCTATTCAATTAAACAAGTTTTTTTAAGCACTTGTGCACTGGTGCAGTTTCACATAAAGACATTTTGACACGTGCATCTGGTGCAAGAGAGGGGTAAACATTCTTTCAAAACTTTTAACATACATTCTTCATACACCACAGAAATTCTAAAATAAAACATTTTGACTACTTATGTTCTCAAATTGCTCTTCATTTGTGTCCACAAGCATCACTTGCATGCAGTGGAGTCTTGCCTTAACAAACTTTTTTGCAAATCTGATTAAAATTTTATGAAACATAAAGCAAGACCCAACAGAAGCAGCCAATTTAAAACCTAATCCTATAAAAATATGACAACTTCACCATCAAGATCAAAGTTAACAGTGATGAGAGCATTAGGCTCCACCTTTCAGCTTATTTTCTTCCTTTAACCCTTATCAATGAACTGGCATAGTAGAATGAGAAAAATATTTGTTTTAGATATGAAGAAACAAAGTTCAAGAAATAAAATGGTAAAAAAAATAAAAATAAATAAAAACTACAATTCAGATCTAAGTGCTGAATTATGGTACTCGGTCAGTGTTTATCACAACACTTAGCAGCCCGGCTGCCTTGTGGATGCCTTCAGCTGCTTGGCTGCCTTGTGGGTGCTGTCAGCTGCTTGGTTGCCATGTGGGTGCTATCAGCTGCTTGGCTGCCATGAGGGTGCCATCAGCTGCTTGGCTGCCCTGTGGGTGCCATCAGCTGCTTGGCTGCCCTGTGGGTGCCATCAGCTGCTTGGTTGCCATGTGGATGGCATCAGCAGCCTGGCTGTCCTGTGGGTGCCATCAGCTGATTGGCTGCCATGTAAGTGCCATCAGCTGCTTAGCTGCCCTGTGGATACCATCACCTGCTTGGCAACCAGGTTGATCATGTCAGCCATTTGGCATGTAGCCGGCACTCATTATATTACTGCATCACCTTTTTCTATAACTTCACCCCTTAGGTGGCATCTCAACAAGTGGTAAACATCTGTGAGACAGTGCCAACGAACTCGGTGGGTGATGGAGAAATGACAAGAGACCAGTGAATCACCACCATCAAGCAAAAACAAAAAAAGACTGGATATATCTAATAACCTTTTCTCACAGATACTACTACAATCATCTTGCCAACAAATAAAAGACCCTAAAGCCATTACCTATGATATAGGGAATGTTTCCTTGGGACAAAGAATTTTCTTCAACATGAAAAAAATAATTAAAATGCAAAATAAAATGGTTTTACCAACTTTATGGACTTTTTTACGACTTAAATTGTTTCCATATGCTAGATGCCTGGAAATTCCTTCTAAACAAGTATATTTCAATAGATGCTATATCAAACTGAAGTTCAAACGAATGAGATCACTAAACCAATTAGATTCACATTTAATGTTCTCAAATATCATCTTACTTTTGCTTATATTCGCACTGATGATAGCTCTAATTCTAGGGATGTAGGTGATCACCTAATTTAAAATGGAGGAACCACATAGATTCTATACCTCCTCCTGAGATAACTACTAACATATCACGCTTCAGTTCTTTGAATTATTTCCATTTGTTACACTAATTTCTCAGATATATTTAATCAGAAGTAAATGCAGTTAAATAATTACTAGAACTCATATAATCACATCAGTTATGATGATATTCAACATATATTTACAACTTTCTTCCTGCACCTTTGGTTTGAAACACATATTACTTAGCTGCTAGTTTAGAACCAAAATTGTGCAGAGTCAAATCTTCTGGTGAAATCCATGTTGTGCTGACTTTCTGTATGAAAATATTACTAAATGTTTCCTATATGTCTTGACAAATTATGAAGAGATAATCTCTTTGGTCAAGATCCTGGTCATGGCAATGCCTCTAAAGTACAAAAAAAAACAACACTGAGGCCCGATTTTTTAAATGTGGTGTTAGTAGTTAATAATACTGATATAGACAATTCTTGGTACGTCTCATTTTTTAAACCATGGTGTTAGGGTCAACTTGTTTGAGGAACCACAGGTTCCTATAATAATTGTTGGTGTGTCCTAACCCTTCCCAACAAGAAACATCAATGATATTCATGATTCACATGTGATTGAAAGTTACGTTAAAAATATGATGATATATCAATATACTACTGTGCTAAAGCAAAATAGTATCCACCATTGTAAGAGGAGATTAAGATGTTTATAAATACACATTCAGGCACCTTTACCCATGTGAGTTATGGTTTGTTTACACTGTGCAGATCACCCACCTCAGTGAAAGAGCTGTCGATTTCCATCATCTCTCTAAGGTTTACAGCATCTTTACATGATAATTTTTTAATGCATAAAACACTAAATTTTAGTTATTCTTGGTCAAAAACATATTATATGCTATAAGTAGGCTTTATCAAGCTTGGGCCGGCAAACAGTATTACCTAGTACATGGAAAAAATAATATTTAATTAACTGTATATAGCACATCATATTGAGAATGTGAAATTTTGAACTGGATCAGCAAATAAAAACAAGATAGGCTGTATATGCTAGAGGCATAAGAGATTGTAGGCTACACAGTGGCTGGCAAGTTGGTTATTATTTGTTGGTACATACATACATCTCACCAATTTCAATGTGAAACCACTACGGTAATATTCTAAAGACCTTTCCTGCCATTATTACTGATTCTTTTAATTACATTCTTTTGCAGACACACTTGAATAGTGTTTGGGGTTACAGGGGATGTGGCATTTTCTTCCACTCTGTTACATTTAATGTCTATTCAAATATGTCTGCAAAAGAATGGAACTAAAACAACCAATATTAATAGTTGGAAAAGACTCTAGAATATTATCACTTTTTCCAGACTGATTTTGATACTCTTGTCAATTAATCTCGCAACCACAAGCACAAAACTCCATAACCTGATTCCAAACTAACTAGAGTAGTTGGCAATTAAGAAACATTTCTAGTATTGTTTTGAAAACTCTTGAAAACAATTGTTTCACTGCATACATTTCCAGCATATCTACAACTCCTTGATCTTGTGCATCAAACTGAGGAGGTGAGGCTTCCCAGAGCTGTTCCCAGAGACCGGCAAAATCCGTTCACATGCCTCTCTGAAGAAAGGCTCTCACCTGCCTGTACACTCCAACTACTAGAGATTAGAGAATGTACAGCACCAACTACAAATAGAAAAATTATAAATATATATATATATATACATATATATATATATAAATAAATAAATAAATAAATATATATATATATATATATATATATATATATATATATATATATATATATATATATATATATATATATATATATATATATTCAATGTTGACTGTTTTGGCAGGAAAACTATAAAGCATTGACCAGCTGGTCACTTTGGCAGATACATGAGACACTTCAGAACTGCCAACCTGTGTGAAGAGTGCTGCTGGTGTTGGGTTCTCCTAACACCATGTCATGTCTCCTTTCCCGAGTTTAAAAAATGCATTTGCAAAGTTAGTAAGAGGAGACATGAAGTGGGCCTTGGTCTTGGGATTTACTAACACCAACTTTTAAAAAATCGGGCCTGAGTCTCCACTGGGTGACTTCTAGCACATGAATCTTTTTCTAGGAAACTCCATTCCTAATGAATTTTTTTTTTAAATGTTGACATAAACATGCAGAGTTGCTAACTGAATGTCCACACAAACACAATTCATTGACATTTAAGAAGAAAAGAGTAATCTTTGTTCCAAAGTAGAGATGGCAAACTCAGACTGTTAAATTACTTGTTTCTACATGGCCATATTACAACCTTCTCATACTTGTATCAGCAAGTGAAAATTTTCCTTTTCCACATAGACCCTAAACTTCCTTCTGAGATAACTACTAACATACCATGCTTCATACTGATAATGAGACTAAATAAAAAGAAAGCAGCATAGTAGACATACTTCATGTCTCAAACCAAATAATTTGACGACTGGCATCTACCTTAAACAGTAATCAGTGAGAGCTGCCCTTGCTTCACTTCCACATAATTATTTTATAGTATCTGCAGAAGTAATTACATTAGACACTCATATGAAGCAAGGCCTTTCAGGAAAATAACAAAAACAGTGCTGTTCACAGAAAACATGTAGTTTTAGAATAAAAAAAAAAGCACTGCTTGGGAACTAATCTGTATGCTGAATACACTGTTCCTCTATAAGTACAACATTTCACTGAAAATTTTTCACAAGGTCTTGAGATATTATTCCCATTACCACTTATCAACCATTCTGCATTAAATGGTCTTGAATTTATCCTCAAATTCAACCTCAATGCTGTGAAAATGAGACAGACAGACATACAGACTGAGCAGTCTTAAAAACACAGATATGATATATATAGAGAAAATGAGTAATTATTATGTTCAGTTCACGGCTGAGAGAGCATAGAGTGGAGTCCCAGTCTAACCAGAAATGATTTGGGTTTGGCTCCTTTCATGCTGTAGGTCCTATTTATCTACCAGAAAATATTCATGTGATGTAAGCTGAAGATTTGTGGCCTCACAGCCTGACAGGAGCAGGGTAGCAACCCTGGCCTCCTGGTGGAGCAAAAGGCCAAGAATTCTGGCCCCATGTGTGCGTATGTGTTGTGTGCCTCAGTGTTTAGTTTGTGTGTGTGTGTGTGTGTGTGTGTGTGTGTGTGTGTGTGTGTGTGTGTGTGTGTGTGTGTGTGTGTGTGTGTGTGTGTGTGTGTGTGTGTGTGCTGCAACATGTACAGTATTTACTTTGATGTCATTTTTCATAACAGTATTGCTTCTGAACCATAAGAAGCTTAACTCTGCTAAAACCATGAAAATAATAAACTTTTATACTATACTCACCACTTGAAGATGGTGTGTTGTGAAGATGGTAGGAGAGGATAAGAATGGATGGCAGGGATTTGCCGTCTTGCCGTCTTGAACGCAACGTAATATAATGCACCGATATTTCACTTATTTCACTTTGATCACTTATCACTTTCACTATTCACTTCTCACTCACTAATCATCCCCTTCACTATTTCATTAGCCAGGCAATGATTCTCTTTCATCTCAACAAATCAGTACTGGGCTTTAGCCGCCTAAAATCTTTGTGGTAAACTTTATGGCACACTTAGTCCTGAATGCTTGATCGAGTCCATGCAAGATACTACCTTACCAAAAAGTTTATGACCATTACCTTACAGCTAAGCCGAGTCCATATGCTTGGGCCTGGCTCTGTGTCAACCTGCTAGTGAGTGTCACCTACTGCTGGTACGTGGACTTGAGCCAACCACTCACTACTTCACACAAAGTCCATATACAACTACTGGTAGGAGTCCCTCAATATATACTGATAGGTAAGTCCACAGGGTGTAAATATTTACCAGCTTTGTCTACCTTTTTAAGTTCTAATTATCAAAAGAATTCCTAGTCTATGTCTGCTCTTTAGAACCAAGTAACCAAGTTCTTCATGACTGGTGTTATGCAAGAACTGATGAGATACGCACTGCACTGGTATGTTTGTGTGCTGGGTGTGTCACTCACTAGCCAGGTTGTGTGAGAGAGAAAAGGGACAGAGTCCTGTGAGAGGATAGAAGTCCTCAGCACCGGGATGAGAGACAGAGCGGTAACAAGACACGGTGTGAGTGAGTGGGGCTGGACCACTGTCTCACACTATTACCCTCATACCAGCAGTAGTGGTTGCGGCACCACCACCACCACGGAACAGATAGTGAGTCCTCATAACTGCACTGTTGGAGCCAGAGAAGGTCCTGATTTGCTTACTGCCACTGTTACACAAGTAAGACATTTGTCACTGTGTACTTCAGCAAAACATCCTCAACCAGGGTTTGCAAGCAGTTTCTGTGTTGTGTTTTGTATTAGGAAATTGATGTGTACAGGAGTGAGCTTCAAAATATAGGAATTAGTGTTAGTAAATGAAGTGAGTATTTGTTGGTAAGCAAGCATAGGATAAGACTGAAGGAATAAGGTTGTCAAGGGAAGTGGTGTTTGCTGCTCTAGTTGAAAAATGTGCTGAAGTTCCACATGTGTAGGTATCAGTGACAGTTTTGACAAAATGCAGGCCTCTCCTTTTCGAGACTCAACCCTGGTGGAAGTGACGCACCTGAAGCCAACGTCCCCACGGCCTCTGAAGCTTCCACGTTCTCTAGGGCGGCCCCTGCGGTCTCCGGGTGACTGTAGTGGCCGACGAAGTGGACCTCTGGCACGGGCCACTCTTGAAGCACGTTTACTTTTGTGCAAAACTGGCGTGAGATTTATTCCTTCATCTTTAGGAAATAACCGACACAGCTCCTCTGCTACACGGGGCTCTATTTCCTGCAAATTCCAAACCATATATACTTCTATAACCAATAAATAGTATCATGTAAGTCATGTGAACCATGGAGATCTAGGAAGGAAATATGTACTTTTTAATAATGCAGAAACAAAGAATCTCCAGCTTCAAAATAATAGTAAGTTTCTATAGTGCCACATGTTTTTTTCTTTAATCTAGAAACAGCAATTCCTGGGCTTTAACTCAACTAAAACCAATAATAATCACATTATAATTAATATGCTAACATATCCAAAATCATGAAACCAAATTAAAGTGACTATATAAAATATTTATCTACATGTAATGCATGAACTTGTGAGAGTATCTATGAGATGGAAACAGGCATTCAAAGTACTTTATGTGGAAACTAATGCCTGTCACTATATTTCACACTTTTTTTTTCTTATTAAACTGCTAATGTTTACCACAATTCTTTGCTATGTGAACAAGTGTTAAACGATCTATGCCCAACCAAGGATTTGAACCTATGAATTGTCAGCCAAACACACAAGCCACTACACCATCACAGTATAATTAAATATGTACCAGACAGAGATTCCAATTAATAGAGGGTGGTGGAAACACACTATTGCATTTTGTATCCACAGAAAAATAAATAATTAAATAAATAAGTAAATAAATAAATAAATAAATAAATAAATAAATAAATAAATAAATAAATAAAATAATAATAATAATAATAATAATAATAATAATAATAGAGGAGTTGTTCAGTTCTCAGCTTCCTTACTTTTTTTCACTATAGATTGTACAGGATGCAATGGCCATATTCTTCCAACTCAGCCATAGGCTGCAATGCCAGGCCATATTTTTTATTAACACAGCAGGACAATGTGATAGCTCAGGATATTAAAAGCTCTACTTTGAAGTGCTTTGTGTCCTCTACAATTAAGTGAACATACACATGTAGTCTCTTGGTAATATGAAAAAAAAAGTACGTCATAGACACAAAATACAACCCAAAAAACTGTGCTATTAAATAAAGAGAACTGCCATTATCAACATGCCTGTTAAGAACTGGTTGTGTCCATTGCAGACAGAACATCCTCATGTATTGTACATTTTATTTTATAAGGCATTATTATTAAGATCATACTATTTTCTAGAGCAAAAATTAATATCTGAACTATCATCACATAACATGATTAATGCTACAATTGCTCAAAATGAACTAGTATTCATCAGAAGCTGATATGATGAACCTAGTCATTCAGCTGGTCAAGTATGGTTTCTTTGGTTGACTGCTCTTGAATGACATATTAAGCAAACCACTGTACTGTGCTCATTTAACATAAAACAAATCTACCTACCACATACATGTTAAAGGTACTGAGATGTTCAATGGATAGCTAGACTCAAATTATTACTGACAGGCATTAATTTCAACATAGTGTGAAAGGTGACCTCATCCCAACATACTCCAAATCCTCTGAATATAATGTGGTTTTTATAAGCATTCCTTAGGCAAGTAATCTTACATTAAGATTGTTAAATTACAAAAAGATGTTTCAAACTGCTATCTCAATTGCAGGTAAAAACATCTTTCCAAGGTTACAAACAACACGAAAAACAAACCTGACCATCTCTGCCAATCTTTACTGGTTTGCCTTCATTCCAGGGATTGTAAAGGTGCTGTGTCTTGGTGAAGGATAAATCTCTCCTAAAAATGCAAAAGAGAAAATCTTATCAAAAACCAAAAAGATCATATATTTTTTTTACTAATTTAACATATCTTATATAAACACTATTTTGCGCACAAATAAAATTATCACTTGAAATAATATTCTATTAGGAAAAATAGTGAGGCCAGATATCCACAGAAAAATAGGGAGAAAACATGAGGGAAAAGGGAAATTATCAAAACAGTAATAAATGCCTTAGTCTTTAGGATTAGAAATTACCAAGAAACTATAGAGAGCTCCATATAAAGCTCTGAAGAAAAATTAAACAGATTATGCTGCTTAGTGAGCAGTGGTCCAAGAATGTGTGAGAAGTTTGGAGCTAAAAGGATATGGTGCTTAAACACATCCCAACACCAGTCTTGCGATGTGCTTCACTTCTTGAACTATAGTATTTTGTGGTATTTTGTTAATAACTTTTGATTGACAATATTTTTAAATTTCTACATACTGTGGAACCTCAGTTACCAAACATCTGCCTTTTCGAACAGCTCAGTTTTCTAACAAAAATTTTTACTCATAATTGCTCTGGTTGCCGTACCATAATTCAGTTTTCGAACAAAATTACTTGATTTTAAATACTACAAGGCATAGCAAAAGCTGCCATTTATTAATAATTTATAGTTTCTATGAATATTTCCTTAATTTTTATATATTTGGAGGAGAGACAGAGGGTAAGACTAATTCAGTCTTTGAAATGAGTTAAAAGTGACCCAGTTGAAGAAGTTGAAGAACCTCAATGTAAACAAACAAGGTCCAGCACTCAGGAGTAATCCCGAGCCTCCTATGGCTCTCTCTCTATGACCCACAAAGCCATCACTACTGCATAACTGCATTTTCTCAGCAGCAAGATATCTAAGTGTTATGATCACCTTCATTTTGGTGGTGAGTGGGTTGCTCCTCTGTTCCACTCTGTTAAGTTTCCCTCACTTGATCAGTGATAAAGAGAATGCCTGCATGGTCTAAACAATATCTTTTGATGAGTTATGTGTCACTAAGATTATTCAATACATCCTTTCTAGATAAAAAATTTCTCTCATAGTACACGTTAAAAAATGTTAGTGTTACCTTCTTAAAACTCTATGCTATCACTGAAAATCTGAGAAAGCCCAATAGATATCTGCATTAAATGAGATTTATCAAATTAACAATGAAAAACAAAACTATTTATATCTAACCTAATTAAATATAATTAAACTTTGATAACAAAAATTATGCCACTACTATATGAAAGTTCAATTATTTAAAAATTAAAGAATAATTTAATCACAAAAAAGTCATGACATTGGACAACAATATATTTCAAAAATATTGTAAATAAATCTAGTGCTACAGTGTGTGTGTGTGTGTGTGTGTGTGTGTGACAGTATAGGCCTGAGTAACAGGCCTGAGAGGTGCCCCAGCAATCCTGGGATTTATATTAAAAGGAGATAATATGAAGACATACATTTCCCCAAGATCCCCTAGACAAGACTAATCAATCACAGAGGAAGATCTTGGTGATCTCTACAACTAGACACAGCTGAACCAGGGTTGGTACCAGTCACCATTCATCCACAAAAAACTCAGATGCCTCTAATAAGCAAATCTAAACTACATCTGTGAATCTTTATCACCACATAGAAAACAGGAATAATGGACTGGTATGAGCAGGTCCCTAGCACAGCACTACCCTCAGGTAATAAAAAAAATAAATAAATAAATAAAAAAAATAAGAACAAATACAGAGAAGGCAAACTCATGTTTCATGAAGAGATCAGTTACCATCAGTAATATTGAAAATAAAGAAAATAATATATTAGTAATTGAAAATAGATTATAATAAAAGAAAGGATATATGACTACCTGGATACCCAATCAAGCTCAAATATTCCACCAAGAGCCCGTGCAGAAAGTCCTGGAGGCAAGACCCATGTGACGGGTGGCAAGTCCCTGCGAGATTCTCCAGCTAGTCTTGCAAATCCTGTGGATAAGATCTTTATTCTTTTTTTTTTTCCACTAGAGATGTGGTGGTAAAGGAGGGGAATATTAGTCAAGGATCACATATCAGTTACATATAGAACATGGCAAACAAGATGGGAGAGTTATACTGCCAAAACATGACAACCTTGGGTGTAAGTGGCAGAGAGAAGTCCTAGGTGTATTACTAAATGTGTGTGTGTGTGTGTGTGTGTGTGTGTGTGTGTGTGTGTGTGTGTGTGTGTGTGTGTGTGTGTGTGTGTGTTCATATAGTACAACATATACTTCTGCTTATAAGGCAACTGGATTATAGGACAACTCAAATTTTTAAAGTGGAAATCTGTGCTATCATCAATATATCACTAAATATTCCACTTGTTCAAATGAATGTACCAAAATACTACAGGATCATGCAAGCAAGACTAGCCTAACAACAGAAAGAACAAAACCATGCATAGGACACTTTAGTAGATACTTTGGTACACTGCTGATAAATTAACAATGCTATTATAAAGTTAAAGAATGTAGACAGAATCACCTTCATAAATGTTAAAGAATGAACCTGAATCAGCTGCTGCTTAACAAATTATATTGCACTGGTGGCTGATCCAGAATAGAGATGGAGACAGCTAGTAAAGGAGTTATGAGGTAGGAGGAAGAGAGGGTAAATGAAATGAATAGTATAAAGTATATAAGAAAGAGTGATTAAAAAAAAATAAATATTGTTTTGAATACGAAGTTGCTGGAGAAGATACATTGTTGTTTCAAGATCTATGGTTGGACATTGCTGTGGATAGAGGAAAAGATGTTGTGAAGCTTAGAATGAATGAGCAGGAGAGGATTATGTGTGAATTACTTTTCCTTTATATCACATCTTGTTTACCACTTAAGATGTGGTCTAGCCAATCTCTTATCTCACACTCACTATATACTGACAGTGAGGATAGAATTCCTAGCATTCCACCACTGCTAGAAAGGTAAGGTCACAACTCCTCTACCTACATATGGTATTTAATCACTATTTGTTGAACAGAGGCTACAGTGTAAAAGAAAATAAACACACATCATTTCCATCTGTCCTAGGAACTCTAAGTTGTGAAATAAGTGCTATTAGCATTACACCACCAGGCTGCACAAACCATGATGGTTGGAACATACAAAAGTTTTGTAAGAGATTCAATGTTAATGCAGAAAAGTGAAATAATGAAAAGTAGTGGTAATGATGATTCCTATTCCTACCACTGTTGATCATAACTATGAAATACTGCATTAAATCACAATACAGAAAGGACACTGAGCATCTGCTGAAACTTACCACAGAATCGCCCACTTTCTTTGATGGAAAATATCAGGATGACATTCCTGGCTTCACGGAAAGCTTGATTTAATTTAGCTTCATTCTGAGGTGGAGTGGACCACACTCCCTTAGTTTTTGAAAGAGAAATGTTATCAGCATTGTTGGATTTCATCAGAAAGAATCTTGCATCTCGGAACATGTAGTTTATTTTTGTTATATAGTCATACTTCTTCTTCACTGGGTGTTCCTTCAAAGTCTTCATTGCTGCAAACAGGAATCTTTGTTATATAGATAACATTTTTTTTCATAGGCACTACAGTCTGATATAAGGGCATAGTTGGTATTTTATCCTTAATACTCAATATATCACAATAAAACTAGGGAATTAAGCCACAATGAAAATAATCACTGCAAATGGAGTCAAATGAGCAAAGACATAAGCTCCAAATATACTTACGATCATCAGCACTCTTCAGAGAAGTCTCGGAGGCACTGCGTTTTCGGTTCCTAATTTCCTCCTTCTCCATGTCATCTTTCTCAACTGAATGAAAAAGAAGCAGGTATAGCATTTTACACTTGGTGTGTTTCCAAATACTGCTATGTATTTCAGCTTTACATGAATCTATTTTTCAAAACTAGGAAATAAAATCTGATATTCAACCCACTATTTTTCTACCCAGGCAACAGAGTGAACATAAATATGTTGTCTGTTTTGTTACTGATAAAATAAATATTTTCTGATTACTCTACAGTCCCCTCTTATTTTGAGTGTGTGTATAATTCACCAAGATCTTAAGGATTGTATGCTCTTTTGATTACCATTAATACCCTCCCAGTACAGAGCCCAATTAGTGGAAAAGGTTGTGACCTTTCACACACTACACACCCCACCCATTTGTTCAAGGATGGAAACTGCTCTCTCTTAAGTGAACACCACTGCAACTTGCCAGGATGTAAACCTGTCTGTCAAGTGACAGGCAAGGATGTTAACTGTGCGCTAGTACTTAATGTGTGTGTGTGTGTGTGTGTGTGTGTGTGTGTGTGTGTATTTACCTAGTTGTATTGTACGAGGCACGACCCAAAGCTCATTTTGTCCTGTCTCCATAACCATATTTATCCAGTTTCTCTTTAAAACATATGTACACTGTTTGCCAAAACCACCTCTTTCTTCAAATCATTCCAGATTTCAATAGTTTGATACAGGAAGCTATATTTCTTGAAGTCACTCAAACACCCACTCTTTATTTTCTTCCCTTGTCCCCTTGTCCATCTCTCTCCCTCCTCCATCTATGGTACCAAGTCATTTCTGTCTATTCTTTCTATATTGTTTGCAAATTTGTACATTGTTATCAGGTCTCTTCTTTCTCTTCTCTCTTGTAGTGTTGGTAATCCCATCTCTTCAAGTCTTTCTTCATAGTTTCTTTCAATTCTGATACCATCTTTGTCACTATCCTCTGTATTCTTTCAAGTTTCCTTATATCTTTTTTCTATGTGGAACCCGAACTACTACTGCATATTCCAATTTAGGTCGTATCATGCTTGTTATAATTTTCTTCATAATTTTTTTATCTAAATAATTAAATGCCATCCTAATGTTTATTAACAAGCTGCATGTAGAGCCAAATATTCTGTTTATGTGCCTTTCTGGTGATAGTGTGTCCTGGATCATTACTTCCAAATCTTTTTCTTCATTATTTTTCATTATTATTTCTCCTCCCATTTTGTAAGTCCATGAAGGTCTCTTTCTACTTTTTCCTATTTCCAACACATGGCATTTTCTTGCATTAAATTCTAGTTTCTAGGCTTCATGCATGTATTTTGTTAATATCCTTTTGTAATTCCTTGCAGTCATTTTCATCCTTATCCATATTTTCACTATTTTTGCATCCTCAGCAAAAAGGTTTATATGACTAGTTAGATCCTCTGCCATATCATTTACATATATTTGAAACATAATATTTGCCAACACAGATCCTTGCGGTACCCCACTTGTCACTTCACACTAAATGCTGGATTCATGTAAAAGCTCTAGGCTTTCATCTGCAGAGTCATCATTACTGTCAGTCATGTATCAAATTAAAATAATTAAATAACTGAATTAAATAGCTACTTAAGCTAACATCATAGTGTAATGACTCAACATACAAATCCACATCCCTATCAGTCAAGCCAATTAGGTGACTGTCCAAACTCACTTGAGCCTGAGCATTGCCTTACAATACAACATTCACCTTAAAAGACACACAAGTATTTTTCAGAGTATTTTTAGGATAAAAAAAGTGCGTCTTGTAAGCCATAAAATACGATACTCTTGCATTAAAGCTCAGTAAATTTGTGACACAGGATCTCCTTTTCTTGAATCCAAATTAATTTTCTGTAATTATCTTTTCATCTTGTAAATATTTCACCCATCTATCTTTAATTACTATTTCACAAAGCTTACTTACAATATTTGTTAGTGACACTAGTCTGTAGTTTAATGGTTTCATTTTTCCATTTGTATATTGGGACTATGTTAGCTCTTTTCCATTCCGTTGGTATTTTTCCTTTCAATGAGCAGTTGATTTATATCCCATATGGGTTCCTCCATTTGTTCTCTGCATTCTTTTAATATCCATTCATTTACTTAATCTGGTCCCATAGCTTTTCTAACATCTAGCTCTTCCAGCAGTTTCTTGATTTCTTGTCTCTTTACTTGTATCTCCTGTATTCCCTCATTCTGTGATACCACTTTCAGTGCCACAAAATCTGTTTCCTTTGTAAAACACAGATTGAAAACTCTCATTCATTAGTTCGCTTATCTCCTCAGTAATTTCATAAATTCTTCCTTTTCTTCTTAACTTGTTTATGTCATCCCTATGTTTCACATGTGTGTGTGTGTGTGTGTGTGTGTGTGTGTGTGTGTGTGTGTGTGTGTGTTTACTTAGTTTACCTAGTTGTATTGTACAGGGTCTGAGTTAAAGCTCATTTGTCCAGTCTCTATATCTACAGTTATCCAATTCCTCTTTAAATTTGCTCACACTGACAGCTGCAACCACCTCTTCACTTAAATTATTCCAGAGATCAATGCTTCAATATGGGAAACAATATTTCTTCATGTGAATGAGACATTTACACTTATCTTTTTCATATAATATTATGTCCTCTTGTACATCTTGTTCCCTCATTTATATGCATCTCCAGAACTTTTCTGTCTATCTTTTCAATAATGGTTTGCTTATTTGTATAGCTGCCGCAAAAAAAAAAGTATACATTTTCACTGGGATAAAAAAGTACACACACGAATATCCGTGTAGTATCTCTTTGCATTCCCGCCACCAGCAGACTGGGTGGAACTAGTGATAATGTTGGTCGGCTAGAGCCCACTTCCATTCATTGTTCATTACCACACCAAGCCTCATGCACCTCCAGCACTTCTACAGAGAGGGTTTCTGTTACACTGCTCCTGAGCACCCCCATTTTCTTCTTGCGCACCAAATTTGACGCGCTACCAGACGCCCCACATTCATTATCATGGGTTATGCACAGCTGTCTCTTCAAGATAAAACCCAGGCCCTCATCCTCCTAGGTGAAGGCTGGTCTGTCATATGCATAGCGGCAGAATTAAAGGTGACAAGGAGGACCATCTACAAGCTAAAAACTGCAGCAGTGAACCTCCCTCCTAGCACGGTACTAGCCAGAAAACCAGGCTCTGGGGCACCAAGGAAGACACCTCCATGCACAGACAAGGTCCTGGCAAGAGAGATGAAGGAAGATCCTTCGATTACAGCTGTCAGCTTGTAAGAGAAACACCCCAACCTCCTGCAGAACATCTTGGTGCGAACTATTCAACATGGCCTTTAGAAGGAATTAAAATTGCCAGCACACCGCGCTGCCAAGAAGCCACTCCTGACGGAGGCTATGAAGAAGCGATGTCTGGATTTCTGCTGGAAATACAAAGAGTGGACATTGGCAGACTGGCAGAAAGTAATGTTCAGCGATGATAGCACGTTCCGGCTGGTCAGGGGCGGCTCCAAGGTCGTGAGGAGGCCCAGTAACGTGTCCCGTTATGATCCTCGCTACACTGTCAAAACAGACAGTATTAAGGTGTGGGGGGCATTCACTGGTCATAAGGGCTCTGCTGGACTCTACTTTCTTCCTAAGAACATGACGATGAAGGCAACTAATTATATTAAGGTCTTGGAGGAGCACATGCTAACACTTTGGAGCATTCATGAAGCGGAATATTTTATGCACAACTTAGCACCAGCATATAAGTCCAAGGCTGTCAAGGAGTTCATGGTGAAAAACAATATTCGTGTTCTCAACTGGCCAGGCAACTCCACAGACCTCAACCCCATCAAAAACAGCTGGCATGTAATGAAGACCAAGCTGGAGAATTTGTGCCCCAGCAACATCAAGAACCTGATGAAGGAGCTGAAAAAGATATGGATCTACTTCGATGCCTCCTACTTCTCCACCCACGCTGCTTCCATGCCCAGGAGGATCCAGAGTGTTCTGAAGTCCAAGGGAAATATGTCCAAATACAAATTGTAATATAAAATTTTAAATAAAACAGCCTTATTTTGTATTCTATAGTTTTACAAACCAAAATGCAGTGATGTATCCCTTTTTTTTTTTTGCAGCAACTGTATATTGTTATCAAGTCTGCCTTTTCTCTTCTCTCTTCCACTGTTATTAATCTCTTTTCTTCCAGTTACTTTTCATAAGTCTTTTCTTTCTTAATTTGGTCTGTTAAAACATACAATATCAGACTTGTTATCCCTTAGTTCCAATATACTTGACACAATCACAATCTGTGTTAGTGTACATAACTTTCAAAATATTACATTCCTTCTCAATCTTGCTATATTTGCTCTCTATTTTTGCTCCTTTTCCCTGGCATTCTTCAACCACCACTTTCTTAACTTTAAATCCACAATTTTCCATATAAATTCTTTCACTTGATCCTGTGTCCTTTCATTTTTTTCCTTTTACTTCTCCCCTCATCTCTCTCAATTTATTCCTCTCATCCTCATTTAGATCACTTCTTATCCATAAATTTTCCATGTCTTCCCTCTCTGACAGTTTCCATGTCCCAGCCATTAAAGTTTCTGCTGCCATTTGTGTACTAAATCTAATTTTAGAGGCTTCACTCCATTTTCAGCATACTTGCCAAGCCTCTGAACTTCCTCAATTTGCTCCATTATATCTTCCCTTCCCTCACTCACTACCACTGCTACTATCTCCTTTATTCTCTAAAGTTTCTATCTTTATCTTATAGTTTTAAAGAATAATTTTTTTCTTTATCACCAAATATCACAACACCCATCTTATGTACTGTATCCCTTACTATTTGCTCTTTTCCTTTATTATCCAAATCATTTTTTTTCAATCTGCTTATCATGTTCTTCCTTTTGTTGTCTCAATATTTCCTTCGTATCAATCTTTTGTCTTCTCTCTTCCTTCCAGCTATGGGCTTCTGGTTTTCATCATATCTTGCATTTTATTTCTCATGACATCCTCACTCCATTTATTTTCCTTCTCAAGTCAAATGAGGAGCTTAGCTCCTCATTTTCCCTCTTTAAAGTCATAATCTCAGTCTTGATTTTATTATTCTGATCCACAAGTTTCTGTACCTCTTCTCTTAATTGTGTGTGTGTGTGTGTGTGTGTGTGTGTGTGTGTGTGTGTGTGTGTGTGTGTGTGTGTGTGTGTGTGTGTGTGTGAATGTTATCAAAATCACAGAAAAAATTAAATGTACACACTGACCTGATGATTCCCTTGAAATAGAGGATGTCCTAGAGGCATCACTCATAGATGGTTCATCATCGGAAAGCTTATGGTCAGAGGAAGCTTCACTTCGTGTGTCAAACTCCATGTCTCCATCACCCTCAATCACTTTGTCTCCTTCTTCTGTCACACACAAAAAGTCTGTATGAATTAATCTTTAGCCATGTATATTTTTACTAACACAAAATTCATGCACATGAATGCCTCCCACAAATTTAGAATCACACAAGTTTAGAAATCTCTCAAGATTTCTAAGAATAGCTACCCTAGAGGCAGAAATGGTCAGACAGAATAATCTTCTTAAAGATTTACTCCCCAAGAGGAGTCTAAACATTCTTATATAAGTATATTACAGTGGTACCTTAGGTTGCTGGTTTAATCAAAGGCTACATGTAATCCAAAACATAGTTTCCCAAAGAAGATAATGGAAATTCTATTAATCTTCTCTACACCACAAAAAACTGTTAATATAAAAATGAATTAATATGATATTTCATGCAGAATGAAAGTCATTTTCCTTGCAAATAACAATGATAAATTATATAAAAGACAAATCAAAGAAATAAAGTAAACAATGAAGACAAATCAAACGGGTATATACTTGCAAGCTCAATATGTATGTCATGACCACATTTTTTTTTCTATGATTTTTTTAAGTTTCTTACTTGCATCATTCTTGGCAGCCAGCTTCTTCAGTGACATCATGGGTTACGTAAATACAGTAAACTTTATGTAAAAGCACAAATAACACACTGAAGAACATAAATGAACAAGGATAAGACTGCACAACTATTTCTCCCATGACAACACTGTGCTAAGAGTGAGAGCAAACGTAGCTGGGCATTTTTGTTTTCAGCTTATTGCCTGACAGAAAACAAAGGCCACGTCCTCTGCCTGTTCAAACAGGTGCTCGTAGTGAGTCCTCAATCATAACCCACAGTACTATGAAAATATCTTTTATTCATATCCAAGTTACTCATAACCAGAGACACTTGTAACACAAGGTACCACTATATTTCAGAAAAGGCATAAAATGAAGCAAAAATTAAGGAAAATTCCAGCAGCATAAACTGATAATTAAAAAATGTGTCAAACAGTCAAATAGTGAGTGCAATACACAATACATAAAAGAAGGTTACAAAGGATTGATGGATGAACATACAGAGTCTATGGAATGAGATGAAGAAAAGGGAGGATTCAGGAAAGAAAAGGTTGTGTGGATCAGAGGAGTATTTGCTTACAATACTGCCACTGTATATAAGTGTCACAGGATCATTTGTAAGTCATGAAAGAGAAAAAATGTCCATGGATGTTGTGAGACGTTTAGATTCTGTCAACATCAATGTATGGATTAGCAACCTGCATATGGAATATGGCACAGCAATCAAAACTGCATGCTATGAAAATGAGTTATCTGAGAGGGGCATATGTAAAAGTATAGTATATAAGCAAAGTTGAAGATGCTAAATGCTAATATGAGAGGAAGGCCACTTGGAATGTAGAAGAGGAGTTCATGTGTGAAAGACATGTTAGTAGAAGCCAAGTGCAAGCAACAAAGGAATGTTTGGATAGGGAGAGGTGAAGACTCGTCTGTCACGGCCACCCATTGGGTAATGAAGAGATCTCAGAGAAATAGATTTAAGAAAGGATGAAAAATGTATGCAGCTTTCATGGATCTGGAGTAAAAATATGATAGGGTGGATAGAAAAGCCTATATGGTATATAGGGGCAGCTGCTGGCAGGAATTAAGGTTTTTATATGGATAAAAGTGCATGTGTGAGGGTAGAGGGGGAGTTGTGAGAGTTTAGCTGTAGGAAAAGGAGTGAGACAAGGATATGTGGTGTCTCTGAGGTTAGAGAGGTGAGAGAAGGGTGAGAGATGAAACCTAAAGTTGAAACATTGGTGTAAGGCTGAAAAGGAACAGAGTAGGATTGGCTGAAGTAGCATGACTGCAGATATGACTGTCTTACTAGTGGAGAAAGGAAAATTCAGAGTGGTGGGTCATTTCTATAGGGTATGTGAAATAGAAACTGAAGGTGAATATTGGAAAAAAAGTAGGTTGATAATGTATGAGAAGAAAGATGTGGAGATGTATGATTTTAAGATACCTTTCAGGGTGAGTATGTCAGCAGTAGAAAGGTGTGAGGTGAGGAGAAAGAATGGAAGAATTGGGTTTAAATATCTGAGAACAGTGCTAGATGAAAATATGGAGATGAATAGAGATAAGAGAGAGGGCTTTGACATGTAGGGATTGTAGGTATTTCATAGGATCACTTCCATAAGTCATGAAAAGGGATAATGTGACTGTGGATATAAAAAGAAATTTACGAAGTAGTATACTCTTGCCAACACTGATGTATGGCTCAGCATTGGATGTAGCATAGGGCACGACAATCAAGAGTGTGCATTGTGGAAATTATTTATTTGAAAGGGGCATGTAAAGATAGGAGGGTGAGAGCAATTAATGGATATAAAAGATGCAGAATGAGGGTCTGTGCAAGTGGTGTAAATTGTGGCATGGTGGAAAGGGTGAAGAGGGACACACAATACCCTAAGATGGTGGTATGGCCATACTTAGAGAGAGAGAGAGAGAGAGAGAGAGAGAGAGAGAGAGAGAGAGAGAGAGAGAGAGAGAGAGAGAGAGAGAGAGAGAGAGAGAGAGAGAGAGAGAGAGAGAGAGAGAGAGAGAGAGAGAATGCCAATTGAGATGGAAAGATTGGATAAAGAAATACTTTTGCATTAGGAGAATTAAGAAAAAACAAGGGAATGATTGAATAGGAAAAGGCAAAGTTCTTCTGCCATGGCTGTCCCCTTGGGGAATGTTACCAGAGGGAGCAAGAGAGATACATAGATAGGTAGATTATAAAGTTATATACTCGTAAGTGAAAGAGCAGAAAGCATGAACTGCTAAATGGTTATTTGAATAAGGTTATTTTGTTTTAACAGAAAGATATTAAAGACATTCAATTATATGTCAAATAATTCAGTCAAACAATTATATGGAGATCAACTCTTAATTTAAGAGAAGAATGAAAGATATGAAAGCAACAGATATTAATGAGAAAAAGAAAAAACACAAATGAAGATTTATTTTTCCTTTTCTTTGACAACTGGAATGATGTATGACTAGAATGATGATGGATCCAATTAAATTGGTATTAAGAATCCCAGAATAACTAACCACCCTCAATTTCTTTCTTGACAGGTTTGGTCTTCTTCTTGTTCTCTCGCTTAATTCGAATAGCTTCCTGTTTCTCCTTTAATTTGGCTCTTTTGATTGCAGCTTCCTTGGTCTCCTCTTTTTTCACCTTTACCGCAGCATCTTTGGTTGTTTCAACTGTTTTTTTCCGACGTTTATCTGAAGTGAAACAAAAAGTTAAATTCCAACCACCTGCAATCAACTGTTGTAGAGACTAAAAGTTTTTGCTCAATAATCCTTTACAGACAAGGAAATGGCAAGAAATTGCTGCCTTCACAGACAAGGAAATTGTTAGACTGGATGTCACAGGCAAAGACTGATCATGTACATCTTCAGCTGATTCTTCCTGACTCCTATTCGTCTCTTATGTAATGTGTTTTGTTATGCAATGTTTTCTTGCAATTATAAATTTCACTTCCTGCTGTAATGTCTACAGTGATAGATGACAGACAGCCTGTAGTTCTCATTCATGGCAATCCATATAACAAAGCAAAGACATCTTGCTTGTACCCACATAACAATTATTTACGAGATGTATTAGGTACTGTGGCACTCTGACAAGACTTAAATTATACATATACTTTCAGATTAATTAGAAAGAGAACTTAAATATTTTTGGATTAACCATTATGGTATTGCCAGAATGATTCCATGTTACTACTAGTTTCACCAACTTTGAACATTTTCATTCTTTAAATTGACTCATAGCAACAAAAATCAAAGAAAACAACATTTATTAGACTTGTTGAGGGTTGGAATGAGGGTTGGAAGTGGCTAGAACCTAATGCTGTACCTTTCTCTTCATTCACCTCCACTTACCAGGCTTAGGGAGGTGTGACAGCATCACTTATAACCAATATACAAAGAATATATATATATATATATATATATATATATATATATATATATATATATATATATATATATATATATATATATATATATATATATATATATATATATATATATATATATATATATATATATATATATACACAGGGTGTCCCATAAGTTTCCATACATATGGTATCATGAATGCCATTACAAGCATAAATCCAGAGGTGTTTGAACATGTTCTTCAGCAGTGGAGGACACACATTGAAATGTGTTTTCAACACAAAGGCAGTCATGTAGACCATATTATATAAATAAAAAAAAAAAATTCTATAATTCTATTTCTTATAATTTTTCCTATGCATGGAAACTTATGGAACACCCCCTCTCTCTCTCTCTCTCTCTCTCTCTCTCTCTCTCTCTCTCTCTCTCTCTCTCTCTCTCTCTCTCTATATATATATATATATATATATATATATATATATATATATATATATATATATATATATATATATATATATATAGACTTCTAGCATCTAGCCAAAAATATCTCCAATAACTTTGCTTCTTCTTCTTTCCCTCCTTTATTTCAACCAGATGGCACCACTGCTGTCACATCTATTTCTAAAGCTGAACGCTTTGCTCAAACTTTTGCTAAAAACTCTACCTTGGATGACTCTGGGCTTGTTCCTCCCTTTCCTCCACCCTCTGACTACTTCATGCTACCTAATAAAATTCTTCACAATGATGCTTTCCATGCCCTCACTGACCTAAACCCTCAGAAGGCTTATGGACCTGATGAGGTTCCTCCTATTGTTCACTGAAACTATGCCTCCGTGTTTACACCTTGCCTAGTCAAACTCTTTCAACTCCATCTGTCAACATCTACCTTTTCTTCTTCATGGAAGTTTGCCTACATTCAGCCTGTTCCTAAAAAAGGTGATCGTTCTAATCCCTCAAACTACCGTCCTCTTGCTTTAATTTCCTGCCTATCTAAAGTTTTTGAATCTATCCACAACAGGAAGATTCTTGAACATCTATCACTTCACAATCTTCTATCTAATCGCCAATATGGGTTCCGTCAAGGCTGCTCTACTGGTGATCTTCTGGCTTTCCTTACTGAGTCTTGGTCATCCTCTTTTAGAGATTTTGGTGAAACTTTTGCTGTTGCCTTGAATATATCAAAAGCTCTGGCACAGAGTCTGGCACAGAGCTTTGATTTCCAAATTACTCTCCTATGGCTTCTATCCTTCTCTCTGTAATTTCATCTCAAGTTTCCTTTCTGACTGTTCTATTGCTTCTGTGGTAGACAGTTACTGTTCTTCTCTTTAATCTATTAACAGTGGTGTTCCTCAGGGTTCTGTCCAGTCACCCACTCTCTTCTTATTATTCATCAATGACCTTCTAAACCAAACTTCTTGTTCTGTCCACTCCTACACTGATGATACCAACCTGCACTTTTCCACGTCTTTTCATAGGCGTCCAACCCTTCAGGAAGTAAACATTTCATGCAGGGAAGCCACAGAACGCCTGACTTCTGATCTTCCTAAAATTTCTGATTGGGGCAGAGCAAACTTGGTATTGTTCAATGCCTCGAAAACTCAATTCAATATTATGAGGCCATTTTCTTCTATTAAACTTGGCCAATGTTAAATGAAATCATAGTTTAATATAAATTACCCAACATGGACATATCAAAGGCTTTTGATATGTCCAAGGCAACAGCAAAAGTTTCACCAAAATCCTCTTTTAGAGATTTTGGTGAAACTTTTGCTGTTGCCTTGGACATATCAAAAGCCTTTGATAGAGTCTGGCACAAAGCTTTGATTTCCAAACTACCCTCCTGCGTTTTCTATCCTTCTCTCTGTAACTTCATCTCAAGTTTCCTTTCTGACCGTTCTATTGCTGCTGTGGTAGACAGTCACTGTTCTTCTCCTAAATCTATTTACAGTGGTGTTCCTCAGGGTTCTGTCCTGTCACCCACTCTCTTCTTATTATTCACTAATGATCTTCTAAGCCAAACTTCTTGTCCTATCCACTCCTACGCTGATGATACCACCCTGCACTTTTCCACGTCTTTTCGTAGGCGTCCAACCCTTCAGGAGGTAAACATATCACGCAGGGAAGCCACAGAACGCCTGACTTCTGATCTTTCTAAAATTTCTGATTGGGGCAGAGCAAACTTGGTATTGTTCAATGCCTCAAAAACTCAATTCCTCCATCTATCAACTCGACACAACCTTCCAGACAATTATCCCCTCTTCTTCAATGACACTCAACTGTCCCTCTCTTCTACACTGAACATCCTCAGTCTGTCCTTTACTTATAATCTGAACTGGAAACTTCACATCTCTTCTCTAGCTAAAGCAGCTTCTATGAAGTTAGGTGTTCTGAGACGTCTCTGCCAGTTTTTCTCACCCCCCCAGCTGCTAACTCTGTACAAGGGCCTTATCCGTCCATGTATGTTTCACATGTCTGGGGGGGTTCCACTCAAACTGCTCTTCTAGACAGGGTGGAATCAAGAGCTTTTCGTCTCATCAACTCCTCTCCTCTAACTGACTGTCTTCAGCCTCTCTCTCACCGCCGCAATGTTGCATATCTAGCTGTCTTCTACCGCTATTTTCATGCTAACTGCTCTTCTGATCTTGCTAACTGCATGCCTCCCCTCCTTCCGCGGCCTCGCTGTACAAGACTTTCTTCTTTCTCTCACCCCTATTCTGTCCACCTCTCTAATGCAAGAGTTAACCAGTATTCTCAATCATTCATCCCTTTCTCTGGTAAACTCTGGAATTCCCTGCCTGCTTCTGTATTTCCACCTTCCTACGACTTGAATTCCTTCAAGAGGGAGGTTTCAAGACACTTATCCACCAATTTTTGACCACTGCTTTGACCCTTTTATGGGACTGGCATTTCAGTGGGCATTTTTTTTTATTAGATTTTTGTTGCCCTTGGCCAGTATCCTTCCTACATAAAAAAAAAAAAAAAAAAAAGTTTTTCACATAAAAATCATAAGTAAGTTTAATCAGATCTCTTACATTAAAGAAACTAAATTACTTTGCATTAAAAAGAATTAAGCTCATGAAACTTCATAATTACATTTATTGTTATTATAAACAAAAAGACTTTACTTTCTTTTTTTATGCATGTGAATATTTTTGTTGTAAGAGATGGCAATAATTCACTGGTGCCTGAATTGCTGCAGGACTAGTACAGGATCAGTACACTCAATACAGGACCAGTACAGAACCAGTACACTTAGTAAAGACTTTTGTAATACAAGAGATGACAATGATTCACTGGTGCCTGACTTGAGGCAAGATCAGAACACTCATTATAGGTCAAGTAGACTTGATACTTTTCCTATACAACTGCTTCACATCTTTCTTCCTTGTGTGTGTGTGTGTGTGTGTGTGTGTGTGTGTGTGTGTGTGTGTGTGTGTGTGTGTGTGTGTGTGTGTGTGTGTGTGTGTGTATACAGTGGAACCTTGGTTACTGAATCTCTCACTTTCCAAACAACTTGGTTTCTGAACAAAATTTTTAACTCGCAATTGCTTCAGTTGCCATACCATAATTCGGTTTTCGAACAAAGTTTCTTGATTTCAAGTACTACAAGACATAGCAAAAGCTGTCATTTATTACTAATTTATAGTTTCTATAAATATTTCCTTCATTTTTATGTATTAGGAGGAGAGACACAGAGAGTAAGACAGTAATTCAATCTTTAAAATAAGTTAAATGTGATCCTGTTGAAGAAGTTAAAGAACCTCGATGTAAACAAACAAGGTTCAGTGCTCAGGAGTAATCCCAAGCTTCCTGTTGCTCTCTCTATAACCCACAATGCCATTAATACTGCACAACTACATTTTCCCAGTAGCTTTTCCAAGCAGCAAGATGTCCAAGTGTTATGGTCACCTTTATTTTGGCAGGGAGTGGGCTGTTCCTCTCTGTGTCACTCTGTATGTCACTTGATCGGTGACAAAGAGAATGTCTGCATGGTCTAAAGAATATCTTTTGATGAGTTTTGTATCACTAAGTTCATTCAATACATCCTTTCAGGAAAAAAATTTCTAAGCTAGAGATATGAAGCATCGGTCATCATCCACTAAGACATGATGGACAGGTGTCTGAGAATGGATTAATTTTAAATTGTTTTACAATGATTCATTCCTATGGGGAAAATAATTTTGGTTTTCGAACATTTTGGATTATGAACAGCATTCAAGAATTAATTAAGTTAAAACACTGAGGTTTCACTGTGTGTGTGTGTGTGTGTGTGTGTGTGTGTGTGTGTGTGTGTGTGTTTATATATATATATATATATATATATATATATATATATATATATATATATATATATATATATATATATATATATTTTTTTTTTATCATTCAATATTTCACTCTCAACATAACACTTACATAATTCTTAATACAGTTATATTTAATTTTGATTTAAATCATGATTTTTATTTTCAATATGACACTTAAATAATTTTCAATACAGTATATTTAATTTTGATTTAAATCAAGATTTTAAAAAATCTCAATATAACATATAAAAAATTTTCAATACAGTTTATTTAATTTTTATTAAAATCATGACATTTTACTCTTATTTAAATCAATTTAAATCACTTGATTTGAATCATTTGATTTAAATCAAACCAACCCTGATATTAACATCTTAAATGAGAATACTTACTGGCTTTGTCATCAGCAACATCATTCAGTTCATCATCAAAGTTCTCTGCAGAGTCCAGCAGCTCTTCCATCAAATCCACCTCAGCATCTCCTGAAGGGGTCAAAACATCATGTAAAAACATTCACACATGGATATACAGAAGCTCTCATTAACTAAAAGAAAACCCTTCATATAATTTTTCCAACATAGAATCTATTTTCAATAAGTAATCATAAAATAGAGCTTCATGTGGTTTCTTTAAGAATTTAAAGAATTTAAAGAATTTAAAGAATTTACCTCCTATAAGACATTCAAAAAATGCACAACATACCCCTATCAGATTAAATTTCAAGGAGATTGAGGTTTCCATGCATTTCAATCCTAAGATATCAAATCCCACAGTATTATCCAACGTTTCCCTGACTTCTCAAACCATGATAAAATCACACATACCATAAGTATATATGCAATGGAATAATTTATTAACTGGAATATTATTATTCTATTTAATCAAGTTTACACTATGACATTGGTAAGATTATCCTTTTGGTAGGATTACCCGTATTTCTAAAGATCTATAGTACATGGATCTATAAGATGAGATTCCAATTTTTCAATACTGCTTCCTGTCATTAAAATCTAAAAATATAGTCACTCCCTGTAACACAAGACAGAATAAACTTATATAATTATATGTTAACAGCTACAGGTAATAATCAACAATTTCTTTGAACAGAGGGTATGTGGCATGGCTCATCCGTAGTAAATACAAGCAAACAAGCAAATTAGAGATATAGGTATGTTTGGTAACCCTTACTGTCTTACTACTCACTCCTTAAAAACATTACCACAGCAGAGCTGTCATCAAACTCGATAAGGCGAAGTTAATAATCATAATCCCAAACCGAGAAAAATGTAGGAATTAGTGAATTTACTAGCGAGTATGTGTCTGTGTCCAATGGCGAATAGAGGCCCCGCTGCTCACCGCCCTGCCTCCCCGGGTCAAGCCGCGGCTCCTGCCTCCCAGGCATCACACACATCCCATGGCTTACCCTTCATCTCGGTGTTATCTTCACTCATCGTCGTCTGATCTTTGGTAATCTCCCAGCACTCGGAAACAAGTCGAAAAAAAAAACAAGAGTTGCTGTCACACCACAACCAAGCACTACACAGACCCGCACCTACTCTCGCGTGATCTCGCTTTTGACGAGATTTATAAGCCGCGTTTTTGTTGTCCCTGCCAGATCGATCTTGAGCGCCAACACTGATCTTTATCCCACACGGATTTCTGATTTTGAGTAAGATATCTTGTTAGTTTTGTTAATAAAGTGGATAGTCTTTTTTGAGATGAGTCTACTAAATTGTCTCCGTCGACATGAGAGAGAGAAGGTAAAGAAAAGAAAAGAGTTCAAGATGTAATCATAACTTTCCTCTTAGCGAACTTCCAAAGATTTAAAAAGTATTTTTAAGTATATCTAAAATGTAATAATAGAGCACAAATGAGATTGATTTATTGTAGTATATTTTGTTTATTGGTTTCACTTACAATCTTTGCACGAGACCTTACCCTTTTATATGTAAGGAATTCTCTGGGCTCTTTATTGAAATGCTCGTTTGTTATAATTGTAAAGTACTCGTCAGCAGACAGCCAAAATTAAATTTACTGTTTTACAGTAATAGTTCCCAAGTAGGTGCACGCATGAGCACGCTTACACGGAGCTGGGGGCCGCGATTGAGATACCAACAGAAGGAGAGATCACCAGATTCGTCAATCTCTACTGATACACTCTCTTAACCCTTTAAACTACCGTCCTGTTGTTGTAATTTCCTGCCTTTATGAGTTTTTGAACAGAAAGATTCATAAACATCTACCACATCACAACCTTAATATGTGATCACAGGTATGTTTCTTGTCGCTCTACTGGTGATCTTTCTGGCCTTCCTTACTGAATATTAGTCATTCTCTTAGGATTTTGTGTGAAGCTTTCACTGTTGGCTTAGACATATCAATAGCACAAAGCTTTAATTTTCAAACTACCCTCCAGCAGCTAGCTTCTATCCTTCTCTCTAACTTCATCTCGAATTTATTTTTGACCGTTCTGTTGCTGTTATGGTAGACGGTCACTGTCCAGTGTTCCTCAGGGTTTTGTTCTGTCACCCACTTTTTATTATTCATAAATGATCTTCAGAGTCAAACTTATTGTCCAATCTGATGATAGCACCTATACATTTTTCAGCGTCTTTTCGTGAACGTGCAACCCTTCAGGAATAAAACAACTCACGCATGAAACTCAGTTTAAGCCACATAACTCCTCTAATCTTTCTAAAAAAAAAAAAAAAAAAAAAAAAAAAAAATAGGGACAGCAAATTTCGTGTTGTTCAACTCCTTAAAAACGCAATTCAGTTAACTCGAAACTTTCCAAATAACTGTCCCCTCTTTTTCAATAAAACTCAACCGTCCCGCCCTCTTCCACACTGAACATTCTCTGTCCTTTACAAATAATCTAAACTGGAAACGACATTTCGTCTCTTGCTAAAAACAGCTTTTATGAAGTTTGCCATCTACTGAGATTTTTCTCCAAAATTTATGGAGTTATTCATCCATTCATGAAGTAGAATATTTTTAATAACAAGGACTCCTTAATTTATCCTCTTATTAGGTATAACTACACGATATTTTCTATGAAAAATGAAACAGTCGACAGAATATGATAGAAAAAAGGGATTAGTTGTTTATTCATCTTGGTTCCTCTTTTAATTTCTAGATGTCAGCACATGTGACTTGCGGCTTACTGCCTGACGTAACTGGCAAGTTTCACGGCTGATATAAAAAGATGAGTTGGAGATGAAGTCGAAGCTCCGAACTTCCTCGAGTCCTAGTCTAAACTATAGTTCGGCAGGAGAAAGGTGGCTGGTAAGTTGCTGCTATTATTTTCCTTATAAATGCATTGTTATATTTCGTAAAGCTTTTCAACAAGAAATCCTAGATCAGATTAATGTCCTGTTACAAGGACTGCTTTGGTCAGAATCCTATCCTATTTTTTATTTTATTTATTTTTTCAATGGCGTGATATTGTGCAGTGTTCAGTGTCGTATAATTGAAGTGCTAGTTATTTATTATTATTATTATTATTATTATTATTATTATTATTATTATTGTTATTATTTACCTATTTTAGTTAGATTTTTATTTATTTATTTATTTTATTTATCTATTTATTTATTTTACCATTGGCAGGCATCTTTCCGATAAATATGGAGGATAATCACTCGGACATCATGCCAGAACCCAGAGAACACCTGGACTTCCCAGCATTGCTGATCGATCAGGATGCCACCTTAAGTCCTGTCTCGACTGCAGCCACTTCGCCGGATTCTCTGACACCAGCAACCACACTGTGCACTATAGCCTGCACCGGCCACAATTCAGAATCCTCAAGAGACGACGATGGAAGCCAGGAAGGCGGAGAGAAAAAGAATACTAAATGTCCTTCCAGACCCTCAAGAATGGTGACCCGAAGTCAGACTGCAGCAACACGGCGCTATCCATACTCGCAGCCCGTCAGTCATCTACAGCCCGATGAGGCTCGGCATCAAAGGAACTTTCAGGAGGACAGTGAAGCCCAGTCTAGTTACTGTGGTTCACTAGATCTGTCTGATGAGGATGAACCGATTGAATTAAACGACATATCATTGGGAAAAAGTTCTCCAAGGAACGGAATAGATCTTGGTTCGATATGCCCACGTTGTGGTGCTGTGCTCATAACGATCACCAGTCGCATTGCTCATAACGCTGCTCACGGTCAGCATGGTGCCCACTGTCTTTATTGTCAGCAAGTTTTCATCACTTGTCATGGCCGTAATGCTCATCAACACTTGCACGGTGATTCCCGCACGGTGGACGTGGATGACTACTGTGAATGCGTGTTGTGCGGTGGCGCCTTCATTAGTGTGATGAACCTTGAGTTCCATCTCCTTGAGCTCCATGTTAAGGCAGCTTTGCTCGACCCAACGGTATTCCGCATTGGCATCTCCAGTGGGGGTGAGGGCGACGGCGGGGGAGAAGGTGGGTGGGCATTGTATTATTGTGGGGTGTGTGGACAAAAGTTCACGTATAGTTTCAACCTAGACTGCCACATGGTGCTTCATGCAAGACCTGTCTATTGTTGCACCGTGTGTGACGCCTCATTTTCTAGCTTTGACCCCTTAATGGCCCATGTGCGCAGTCATCGTCAACCTACTCTTTTCGCCCCAGTTATTCACGTTCCTACCTCAACCGCTACATCGACTGCTCTCCACATGACATCACAAACCCTTGTTACTCCTGAAAACTTTACTTTGCCAGCCTCAAAACGAAAGGCTAGCCAGCCCCTACCCTCCCACCAGTCCAACACCTGGGAATTGCACAAAACTCAGGTAGCCTCTCAAGTATCATCATGTGGTCAGCCGAATTCTTCTGGAGGTGGTGCAGGTGTGCATGCTACTCAGGCAATGCTGAAGTATCTAGCTTCTCAGCCAGTGGAGAAAAATGTCCTTCCCTGGACAGCCATCACACCAAGCGTACCTCAGTCCCAATATGCTGTACAGCAATGTGAGAGGAAGAGAACAGTTACGCAAGGAAAGGAATAACACTTAAGGATTACTTGAAAGTAGCATGTAAGATTTGGATTTATTCATGAAAAAAAGATGTTAAAGTTATATCTATTCAGTGATGTACTCGGAATAATGTCGGTATGATTATACTCATCACCAGAAATTTTTGCCACAGAAGAGAAAACCAGTCTCATTATCAGTATAACAGAGCAGCAAAATAGATGCCTAGAGATTATCATTGAGCCAATCTGGAGAGGTATCTTTTATTATTTTGTAACACTTCTATGCTAAAAACTTTTTTTTAAAGTTAGAAAGTGTAGAATACACTTAAATTTACTTACATTATTTCATATTGTGTTAATTGTGGGTAAATCCAGACATATTGTAAATAAAAAAATAAATGAATAATGATGATAAATTTAATTAAGACTGAGATTATAAAATACAATAAGGACTTGGGATTTCGTGAGATGCTTAGGTAAATGTCCCAAATTTATTTCCAGCCATAGTGAAATACTATATATAAATGGAAACTCGAGTAACACTCCTGTTTTACAATTGAGGATAATTTTACCTATTTGCTTATTTTTGAATGCAGCAAGTAACTGGTGTCAACACACATTAGAATACAGAGGATAGCGACAAAGATGGTACCAGAATTGAGACAAGCTATGAAGAAAGACTTGGAGATAGGATTACCAACACTACAAGAGAGAACAAAGAGACCTGATGACATACCAGAATTGAGACAAGCTATGAAGAAAGACTTGGGGATAGGATTACCAACACTACAAGAGAGAAGAAAGAGACCTGATGACAATGTACAAATCAATGAATAATATAGAAAGAATAGAAATGACGATACCACAGATGAAGTTGGGAGAGAGACGTATGACGGGGCGTGGGAAGAAAATGAAGAAGAGTGATGTTCGAGTGACAAAGGAATGCAGCTGCTGGTATCGAACTATTGAAATCTGGAATTATTTGAAGGAAGAGGTGGTTATGGCAGTGTACATATATTTAAAGAGAAACTGGATAAATATGATATGGATATAGGATGAGGTTTGGCTTGTGCCCTGTACAATACAACTAGGTAAACACACACACACACACATGGTGGCAAATAATGACATTTTCAATGCAGAACAGTGTTCCTTGGGTGCCCCTGGAAGTGATGGAATAAATTTTATGGGATGCTGGGAAGTGTTGCATACATGATGGTACAATGTTAGTGTTCCTTGCAAAAAATGTAAGAGTATTGCAAGGATACTTTTTATCAAGTGTACTTTTTATGTGATAAAATTTAACCTAATTTTCAATTGCGTTAATGCACTTTAGCATGGTGATGGAAATTGCGCCAGAATTGAACTAACATTCCACACTTTGGGACATGGGTTGGAACTGTGTCACTAAGCTTTGTGGTAATTTACATGTAATGGCTGCTGAGATTGGAGAAGATTAAGAAATGCTGATGTAGAGGATGATAAGATGAAAGAGGAAGTGAAAGGAATAAAGGAAGAGGTGAGTGGCAGGAAGCAAATCAAGAGGTAGTAAGTGGCAAAAAGTAAATTATTGACAGGACTATACAATGAATGACTATGTAGAAGAGAAAGCAAGGTGAATAGGTAAAAGACAGAGTAAATAAAAAAAAAAATTTAGGAAACTTAAGGAAATAAATAATGAGAGAGAACGGTGTGCCAGTGGATCAAGAGGTTTAGAGGTGTGAGTCATGTAACCACAATCGTGACAAAATTTTCAAAGACCCACCACCAAGAACACAAATTCTTTTTTTTTTTTTATTTCCTTTGCTGTTAGGTGAGGATTACATTCTATTTCTCCTTTTGTAATGTTCAAGATTCATTGAGCAACTTTCTTTCCTAACCCAGGCATCACTTTTTGCCATGGCATAGATGGTGTGGCCACCATCTCTGAACCTCTTGATGCACTGGTACAATTCTCTCTCTACCTCCATTAGTACTAACTGTTTCTTAAATGTCTTTATGTCTTGGCACGAGGTAACCACAGACGCTATTGCATCACCAGTAATGGGCATATAGTAGCCACCAGTGGGTGATATGGAAAGATATGTAACAGTAACTTGCAGAAGTCAACTCTGAAATGCATCCATGAAAATCCTCTCCTTAGCCCTTATCACTCAACTGTCATATCTATACTTAAACCTTTCAAGTGTGAGTGTACCCAAGGCCACTGTCTGTCTTAAGTTTCCAGATCGGATATTGTCATTGTTCCATTCTCCCATGCAGCCTGATTTTTAGTGATTGATTTAAAAAGGCAACAATGTGGTCATATGGTGCTGCATTCAACTGTGTCAAAGTAGTTGAATGGCCCGTAAACACGCACACTGAGATTTTTTTTTTTTTTTTTGGTGCCAACTGTATAAAAAGACTCTGTAAATCATAAAAAGCTAACTTTTATAGAAATACCAATAATAGTCCATCAAAATTGCCAACAAAAGAAAGTTTCTATATGGGGAAGAGAAAAAAGTTTATCTTTTGTGGAGGAATGTATGAACAGGGATATCCTTTTATATCAATCATATTCATCAAGATAACAGTATATAATGGGTTAAAAACCAAAGTTTGTAGGGATGCTTATGCTTAGGCCATCTCCTTGAGGGGATCCCAAGGAGAAAAGCACCACAGAAGTAAATTTGTCAATTTATCTTTTTCTGAACACACAGATCCACTAATTGTAGGTGACAGACTTATTTCAATGCAGGTAAATAAATAACATTTTGTTGATTTCCAGGTATTTTCCAATTTACAAGAGTTATGGACACACATGATGAGCAGTAAGAAACTGGGACTTTCTCTTTAGTCTTTTCCAGCCACTGTCCATCATATCATATTGCACATACAGAAAGATTTTGCATTGGTTGAGGTCACAAATGAGCTTTGGAAATGTCACAGGTTTTTAAATGACTCAGAGTACAAGATATCCATGATAGTTGCAGTAAATTACAAATATCAAGTGAAGAAAAAATTAATGACATCAGAGCATAACAATACATCCATGGGCCTTCTAAAATCCCGAGATCATTTGGGTGCTGTCCCTCATGGGAATTCACCTGACCTCTTCTCTGTTAAAACTTGTACCAACACCTTATCACTTCATGTGAACTATTTCTTATCTCTAGATTTAATTCATTTATAGTATTTGATTTTCTAACAATGCTATACAGTGTTATAAATGTATATTCTTTGGTGATAATAATGACTTTATAAGGCAAGTACAGGACCTATAATTGATCCCTCAAAAGTTGTCCATACAGTAAATGTCACCAATGTGAGCAAAGTCAATCCTAAAATAATGCTATTACTTCACTAGAAAAAAAATAAATAAATAAATCCAGATTTTATATGGAGAGAGAGAGAGAGAGAGAGAGAGAGAGAGAGAGAGAGAGAGAGAGAGAGAGAGAGAGAGAGAGAGAGAGAGAGAGAGAGAGAGAGAGAGAGGGTAGTTGGTTAAGAGCAAGGTCTGTCTTTTTTTTACATAGGCTGTAATTGTAAAATTTTCCTAGTGCAAAGTTTGGCAAACACCACAGGCAAGGATTCCTTTTGAGAGACAATGCCCAAATTATCTTGATATTTCAGAAGAATGATAGTGAAATAATGACAAAAACAAAAAAATAATCTTAGAGTTGACATTATCATAAAAATCAAACATAATAATAATAATAATAATAATAATAATAATAATAATAATAATAATAATAATAGTAATAATAATAATAATAATAATAATAATAATAATAATAATAATAATAACAACAACAACAATAACAATCTATGTCTATAACTGGCAGGATATATAGGGCTGAGGTAAGATATCTACATAATGCCTTGTCTCATCATAAAAAAAAATAAATAAATGAATAAATAAATAAAGTAATAAATAATAATAAATGAATAAATAAATAAATGAATAAAGCTGAGGATCCCTAGACTTCTTGCTTCCTTTCAGTCACTTTTTTTTTTTTACAAACATACAGGAAATACAGTAGCAATATTCTTCTAACTTGACAGCAGTGTTTTACAGCCAGGTCTTGTTCCTCTAGTAATAATAATAATAACAATAATAATAATAATAATAATAATAATAATAATAATAGTAATAATAATAATAATAATAATAATAATAATAATATTATTATTATTATCATTATCATTATTATTATTATTATTATTATTATTATTATTATTATGATTATCATTATTGTTGCTTTCAATATAAGAGAAATTATTTTCCCATTGTTCACTGACCAAATTATTTCTGGAGGTAAGAGGATATATAGTTTAGGATTTCTTTCACAGATATGATCTAACATTATTACCAATTGTAAACATCATGGTGCAGCAATGCAACAATACAGAACTCAACATAAGGAAGCTTTTAGATTAATTTATGGTTTGGTAAAACATTTATATTAAAATCCTGATTACATATCCTCTTATATAAGCTCAATTATTTTTTACAACTTGCAAATTTTATAGGAGAGAGAGAGAGAGAGAGAGAGAGAGAGAGAGAGAGAGAGAGAGAGAGAGAGAGAGAGAGAGAGAGAGAGAGATTAAAAGAAAACCATGTGAATTTATCCCTGAATTAATGAGAATCAAAATATATCAAGTTGTTAATATGCACAATTCCCTTGTGCTCAGTGACCAAATGCGACAAAACTCATACACTGTATCCTACCTTCCAGTCAGTTTCAAGCAATATGTCACATGTCCCTTGGTCAAAGCTACAACTATCACCAGAATCTTCATTAAATATGTCAATCTCTAAAACAATAAAGAACACAGTGGCTTTACAGGACAGTTATTGATAAGATGAAAACATTGAATAATCATTGTATGGTAAGATTTTCTTTCACCTAAGTAAATATATCCAATTCAGTGAATGTTATTAAGTAGGTGTACAACTTTTCATATATATATATATATATATATATATATATATATATATATATATATATATATATATATATATATATATATATATATATATATTATTATAGCTTTTTCAAATGCCATTATACAATCAGTTAACTTATGTTGTTTTATGAATAACAATTAATCCTGATGAAATATTTCTCAGGAATGAAGTATTTACAGAATTTCATAATTACATAATATGTCTATGTTTTATAATACAGACAATGGCAATTCTGGTAACTATGACTAGGAGATGTGAGACTAATTAAACAGACTGAGTCCTTAAAATTATTTGTAACTTTCCCCTTAAATCTGTCAAAGCCATTAATTTGTATTTTTTATGTTTCTCTTGCTAGGCCACATTTTGGAAACAACATTTTCTAATTCACATCTGAATCTGCAGCAACCATCATATTCTAAAGTGGATATAACCTGTAGCATTCTCTGTTACTGTGGAATGGCTATGGTATGCAGTTCTTTCAATTCTAATCATACAGTCCTTCATACATTTTTCTTTCAGTAACTTCACAAAATTATCTCCAATCTCACTATCAAGCAAGACATAACTCTCAACTCAGGCACTTCAAGATCACTTCAAGATTTTCTTAAATCCAACTTATATTATTATGGCTACCTATTCAACTACAACATGAATCTCAATTGAAAATTAGATCATGCTAGTCTACTATATATATATATATATATATATATATATATATATATATATATATATATATATATATATATATATATATATATTACACACACACACACACACACACACACACACACACATATATATATATATATATATATATATATATATATATATATATATATATATATATATATATATATATATATATATATATATATATATATATATATATATATATATATATATATATATATATATATATATATATATATATATATATATATATATATAATTAGGAAAGATGGTGTTTTAAAAGAATTAAGATTTTTGATACTGATTCATGCACATCAACCATCAGCTCTCAAGATTTCAATACTTGCAATTCCAATGTGAGCCATGTAGTATTGCTAGTCTCAAAAGGTGCATAATTCTGTACTGAGATGGAGATCTTAATATTTAACAAAACTTTACCTCTCACAAATACTCACAAAATGTTAACATCACACACACACACACACACACACACACACACACACACACACACACACACACACACACACACACACACACACACACACATACACAACTATATTTTATATAAAAAAAAATAATAATAATAATAAAAATAAATAAATAAAATAAAATAAAATATGCAAGTTCTACAATATCAAAAAAACATTCCTGGTGCTATACATAATTCACATTGTATTTAGAACTATATATCATCAGGCATTAACAATCATAGTATAGTATTTTCAAATATTAGTCTTGATCTGCCTCCCTGAAACACTATTGACAGCAACATTAACACTAAAAAATGCTTCTGCCAACATCTATAACATTTAAAGAGTAAGGTATCATGACACAATTTTCTCAATCTCCCTCCAAACACGTTATCTTAAATATATTACAGGATAAGAGACACACAAAAGTAATAAAACTGATTTAGCAAGAATATGAAAAGACCAAATTAGCCCACAAACTAAATTATTAATTAAATATTTTACAAATTACGAGAGAGAGAGAGAGAGAGAGAGAGAGAGAGAGAGAGAGAGAGAGAGAGAGAGAGAGAGAGAGAGAGAGAGAGAGAGAGAGAGAGAGAGAGAGAGAGAGACTTGAGGTTTTTGTGTCCCACTGAAAATTTTTAGATTTCCAAAGAGGAGTAATTTTCTTTTTACATACATCAGACAGTATTCTCTTTTAACCATAGTTTGGTGACTCGTCTTTATGACTGTTAGTGCAGGCTTTCATTTGATTATTTGTATAACTGCTGTATAATTTACGTGACATTCCAACTCAAAATGACCCCACTTTTGTAATTGATTCTTATAATGTATTTACTTACCTTTAATGTTTCTAAAATTACTATATACTGCAACAATAATATTTATCATAGCAGCCATTTAGCTTGGTTGTGCAAGACTCTTCCACAATAACCTCATTATCACTAGTCTTTAAAATAACAATTGAATAACACTACAATATAGTCTTTAAAGTAATGGTGAAATAACAGCAGCAATATACACCTCCTTAAGACACCACAACAAAATCTCTACTACCTGACAGTGGCATCTAAAACTGCAATATTTAAAAAGCACAAAACTGAAGGGGAGCTTAGAAATAAGCAAGGAATACAGCAAAATTTTTTGTCTCATTGTAAGTTCCATACCTACCTACCCCCCCCACACACACAAAAAAAAAAAAAAAAAAGAAAAAAAAAAAAAAAGTGAAACATCCTTGAGGCTACTATCTGTGTGACAGACCATATACAGTGATATATGTATCAGTGGTGCCAGCTGCCAGAAGAACACGGCGGGGGTGGAAGGCCAGACATGACACTGGAGCAATGCGGGTGCCCATGAATCCCTCGTGGTATTTAATGGTGTTGACGCAGGAGCCACTGGCATGATGCACACCAATGACCTGCTCCACAGATCCCCTGCAGCAAAGTATAGAGCTATATCACACAGACATTCAACACATAAGTTACTTATAATGGAACAAGTTTATAGTCATCCCTTGTTAACCATGTTTTCAGTTTTACTTTTACATGGATTGCTGCCAACCACAAATTCACATCACCTGTTGCTCACCACATCACACATGTGTGCACACACACACACACACACACACACACACACACACATGAGGAAGCATTAAAAACTAAGAAAAGAAAAATGCTTGAGTAACATATAATTTCTCACTGAGAAATATATAAGCATTAAAAACTAAGAAAAGAAAGATGCTTGAGTAACATATAATTTCTCACTGAGAAATATATAAGTTTGAAACAAGCTCTGTGAGGATGTAATATCAGCAACAACTTCAAGAAAAAACTGGACAAGTGTAGATATGGAGATAGGACCACATGAGCAAAGCTCAGGCCCTGTAAATTGCAACCAGGTAAATACAACTAAGTAAACACACACACACACACATACACACACACACACACACACACATACACACACACACACACACACACACACACACACACACACACACACACACACACTTCCCATGCTCCACTGCTGTGGCTCAAAACCGCATGTCATAGCCCTCGGTCATACGGTAAACTCGCTTGTGCATTATCCCCTCTGCCCCGCACCACATCTTTTCATATTTTTGTTGTTGGCAGTGATAATGCTATGTTGGTAGCCTATGTGACATTGGTAATAACAGAGGTGATGAGAAGAAGCAACCAACCAGTGTTCATCACTTTTTTCTTAATTGTAGGAAAATCCATATATAGACATTTCCTTTCCAGGTATAGTAATTAAAGGAAGCTAAGTGGTTCGTAGCAAAGACTTCCTTTTTAAAGTACCTCTAAGTTATCAGTCAGTCATACTCTGTCCTTTGCCAATAAGACAATCGTGGAAGGTGTCACTTAATTTTTTTTTACAATATTTTCTTTTCTATTATCATTATAGGAATATCATGTTGTTGCTAGAAAGAAAATTATAAAAATACTAAACATATTTTCTTGTATATAAGACTACACCAAACAAGAAAATTGCCCTGTGCCTTGCTGAAGGTCAGGCTTTGGACAGGCTTGGGCTTCTGACATGTGGTAGTTTCAGTGCTGTGGTAGGCCTCCTGATACCATTAATGAACTCCAAACATCTTACAAAAAGGTTTCTCAAATTTATTTAGAATAATAAGAAATAAAATATTATAAATTGCAAATATGATTTTACACATGTATTCATGGTAATAGATTACAAATATATCTATTCAGTACATAGTAAGCATGCCTGTGTCTGCAGCAGCTCTGTACTCTTATAAGTTCTCACAACATTACAAATTGTGCCACCATGTTTATTTACAAATAATGACAGTGATGGCCTGCCTCCAGCCTGGCAGGCCCAAATTAATATCTGCAAGGACCCAAAAAGGGATTGCAAGGGCCAATAAAGTGCAAGGCAAGGCAGTGCAATCTCTTTTTGGGCTCTGGCTGATATTAATTTGGGCCTGCCAGGCTGGAGATGGGGTGCAAGCATGTCCTACACTCCCTGCTAAACAAATTACCTCCATCACTTTCTGACAAACGTGCATGCTCACACCTGTCTGAGCCGATATCTGCTTGATTGGAATGCCTGCCTTGTATAAGGCAACCACAGCTGTTATGTTCTTGGTAGTCACCCTAACAGCTACACATACACACTGGTGTCATGCACCAAATGAAAAAGATATGGTAAGGCACAAAAGAATATGCTAACCAAAATCCTGCCTTGCAGGCCTCACAAAGCAGCTGAGCACAGCTGTCCTGTCACACAGTGTTGCCAAGGCATCACTGTTGGCAACAAATCAGCAAACAGATTTCACACAACAAAGGAATTCATTCCTAGCCATGAATAAAAAAAATGTGATTAATTTATTTGCCAGCACAAATTCTATATATTGTTCCTCTTTGCTAACGGAAATGAGTCACTGATCATGAAAGACAAAGTACAAAAGACAGTGGAGGGATCAAAATTAGAAGAGCTGCAGGTATGGATGTCTTTTGCAATCATTTGTTTTACAAATGGTAGAGCAACTATTGTTGAGTGCATGTATGTGCATATTATGTGTGTATATGGATAAGGGTGAGAAGTATGAATGTGATGATTGTAAGGTTATGTCTTTTGAGTGTTGTAGGTAAAATATAAGGTAAAGTGTTAAAACAAAGCTAAAGAAAGTACAGAGGAATAATGTAAGAAAAATACTGTGATTTTAGAAAGGGGAAAGGATTGCATGGGCCAAATGTTTGCTGAGACAAGTGTGCAAAAAAGTATTTGATAAAAAGTAAGATATACTCTGGGGATTCATGAATAAGAGAGAGAGAGAGAGAGAGAGAGAGAGAGAGAGAGAGAGAGAGAGAGAGAGAGAGAGAGAGAGAGAGAGAGAGAGAGAGAGAGAGAGAGAGAGAGAGAGAGAGAGAGAGAGAGAGAGAGAGAGAGAGAGAGAGAGAGAGAGAGAGAATATGAGGTGGTATCAAAAATAAGTTCCAAGATTAGTTCCGTAGCATGCCAACAGAGGGTAGTATGGGAATCATTGTGCTGTGTGGCTGAGCAGGAACAGTTGTCTGTCTACCTACTGGCATCATTTTATGAAATCTGTGAGCTGTACTATGGGTGTTTCTTGGACCATGTGGACAGACTAAAAAGCAAACATCGCATTCTGTGTCAAACTCAGCACATTTGTAATAGAGACCTTTGACATGATTCAGCATGTATATGGCAAAGAAGCAATGAGTCATGCAAGATATTTGAAGTAGCACATACGGTTCAAAAGCAGCAGAATATCAATGAGAGATAACAAGAGTTTAGGATAATCTTCCATGAGCTCAATCACTGAAAATGTGGATACAATTCAGTGACATGAGTATTAGGATCATAGGAGATCCATTAAGGACAATTCTGTAAGAGTCAGTGTGCCATACTGAACAATGCAGGCAATCCTCATGCCTCATCTGAAAATGCAATACATTGCTGCAGGTTTGTGTCCAGTAATAAAGCAGTGAGCAAATTATAGAGGAATGGAAGAGCAACCTATGAATGGTAAAAGAAGTTAAGATGTAGAGAAAACCAAATGGAGAGATGAGATAAGAAGTTTTGTTCAGATGATCAGGAATAGACCGGCAGCCAATAGTAATGATGGGAGAAGGATGAAGAAGACCTCTGACATGTAGTGGATTTACAGTGGTTGATGATGGTAACAATGGTAGTTGTCACATATCAATAGCTAAGCACTAATAACTGTCCTCATCCTAATTTTTACAATATACCTATTAATCTGTCAGCACAGAATGGGACTCCTCCCTCCCCACCACACACACACACACACACACACACACACACACACACACACACACACACACACACACACACACACACCTACATTCCTGAAGACTAAATAAAAATCTATCTTGGACCATGGACCTTGGAATGGAAAAAGATAGATTCTCAATGACTATCAACAATAAAACTACGAGAAGCTGTCTAATATACTTACGTGGCAAAGAGATGAGCATTAGCATGGGTGGCCATTGCTGTCATTTCATGGTGAGGTGCACATACTTGAACAGAGTTAGCTTGTCTCATGTCCCACAGGCGCACCTCACCTGATACCCTGCAGGCCCAACAGAAGGTATGATGCAGTTATGCATGATATAATTAAATTTTAGATTTAAAAAATGAAAGAAAGACTGGTGATGGGATGATTATTTTTAAAAATTTTAAAGAAGATCCATAAGTAAACATTGTATATTCTGAGACTGGTTTTTTAAAGACAAATATAGTTTGTTGAATATGACATTAAGAATAAATATGACCTTGGATGTACTGCAGATTAATACAAATGAGGGGCATACTCTAAGTTCTATGAATAGTGGCTGTTCTTTATAGGACTACTGGGACAATATATTCCTAGCATATCCTACTATTTATTATCTGTATCAAAGACAGAGGCACTCAGGGAGGACAAAATGCATTTACTATGAAATGGAAACAATTAGAATGATACAATAATTGACATGTGTCTAATATCTGGAATTTCAAATAATATGAAGTGACTCAAGCAAACTAGAGGCAGATCTCCTGTGGAAGTCTTGTCAAATTAAAGTATCTATGGAAGGATTGTGAGGGAATCCTTTCTCAGGAAGAGCAAAGATGGAAAGTTGTGACCTCATTCAAGATCAAAACAAAGATGTAACCATCACCACAGCATCTGTGGAAGAAGATGAGAGGGACAAGCAGCCTTTCTGATGTGATGTTTATCCATCTAGGAAGATTACTTTGTTTGCAGTTCATAATATAATATTTAACTTCTGATGACTCTCATCCCAACACACAGAGAAGAAATACTCAGCCACACCCACATGATTTTGGTAAGATGGGATGAGTGAGCCTTCTAATATAGAGGTCCTTAAATGAACCTAGACAGGAAAGTATGAGACCCATAATCACATAAAACAGTACCAAAATAAAGACAAGACTTCTATGATCAACACAATGTGAATAAATGATATATCCATCATGCCATAACTCTGTATCACCAACTGTCATAGCAATTTTGTATGTTTAAGATAAAAAAAAGACAGCCAATGACTTATACTCTCATTAATGAATGATCTATGTATTCTCATCTTGTTTAGTAGGAATAAAGCATATCTGCCATGAGTTTCAGAACATGAGAATACATTATACCAGTCAGTGAATGAGAGTATTAGTCAGCAGCAATGTTACCATGTCCATAGATCTTTGAGTTACAAAGACAGAATAGGTGAAAAAAAAAAGTACTGCATCAGCAAACAGCAGCCAGTCTGTGTGTGTCATAATGAGACATTGTTTTCAAGGAGGATCTGAAATGCTTACAGAAATAATCCCCTGCATAACTTACATAATGCTTTTATCAACACTGGTTATACCACTATATTCAGGATGGTTTAGTTTGAAAGTTTGCATAGTTAGGAATGTGCCAACCTTTTCTCATAGATATTTCAGTTTACTGTAAGAGAAATGGCAGTACACTGGTATTTCTCATACCAACCACTGCTGAAGGATCCTAACTACTTCTAAAGCATTTCCTGCACTGTAATTATTTAGAATTTCTTATATATTTTTTTCCAAAATAAACTATTGTTATACTTTATTTATATAGAAATAATAAATAAATAAAATGAGAAAAGAGAAAAACTTACACTCCTGTTATGATCTTAGTGGTGGCCTGTGATGCATTAAGGAGGTGAGCACTGATCACCCATGAAGTGTGTTCTCGCCACTGTCTTACCACAGTCTTGTTGCTGGAAAGACGTCTGTCCAATACTCGCACATATCCATCTGAGAAACCTGTCACTACCCATGGGCCTAACAAAAACAAAAAAGGAAAATTAATTTACATAATACAGATTTGACAAGTATGAAAGATGAAAATTAGAATTTAATGGCTCTCTATAAAAGTTCATAACATTATTTCAACTTTATGCTCTTAATTCAGAACAAAATCCAGACATAAATTGTCCAGCAATAGTCACTCCAAGTTCCTAAGGAACTAGGGAAGATATTTGGCAGTATTTCAGCCTTATGTTCATGTCTCTAAGTAAAAGTTAATTTGAAAATCTGATAAATTTAGGAGCTGCTGCTGGATGGAAAACCTGAGGTAAATTTGCTGGCATTAGTCATTCTGAGTTCAGGGTGTCCTAAAGGTTTTATGAAAGTTTCAGGCATAAGTTCCTTACTCAGAAAATATGTCAATTTGAACCCCTTCTTGAAAGCTGCTAGCAGATATAAAGGCAGCCTTGACATTGCTGAGAATGTTCATTTTGTGTCCAAGAGACTCCAAGGATGGTTTGGGAAGAGTTTATAGAATAGAAAAAAAAAAAAAAAAAAAGGAGGAGGGGAGGTTAATTTTTAATACCTAAGCCAGAGTTCTGATCTGGCAGCACTGCATTTTCGAGATGTAGGAAGCAGGCATTATTTATCCAATGGGTCAAACCTTCTGTGTTCAAAATTCAGAATAAAACCTCAGGGTTGCCAGTCTAACAATAGTAATTACTAAAGTAGTAACTATACACTTATGACATGACTAACTGTGCAAATACAGTCATGGATCAAACATACCAGCTGGTGTTGAAAATATCCACAATTAAGTGTTCAACACACCTGCTTGGTGGGAGTGGAGAGCTGTCACAATGGAGGAAGAGTCTCCTCCTGTGGGCAGTTCTGAGATACGACGCTCAGCCTTCAAATCCCATAGTCTGATGGTGCGAGAATCTCCACCCACTACCATTGTTGCTGTGTCCTGTTCCCAGCTCATTAATAACCCTACACCTGGAAATGACAGACATTAGTAATTAAGCATTCATAGTAAAAATAAAGAGGGATATTGTCTTATTAATCAAACATATTATGAAGATTATTATAAATACAGTTACTGACACAAAAGACAATATATATCTTACTCCTGGTAGCAGGATTGACATCTGTGGATGCTTGATAGGAGGTAAGAAGAGATGGTGCAGTTTCCTGGGGGCTTGAAGATGAAGTTTGTTCCTGGAATACCCCTTGCCATACTCGCACACTGCCATCATCACACCCTGTAGCAACACAGGTGTGCGATGTACCAGGGTTCAGCACAGCTAAGGAGGAAATGCAGCTGGAGCCTCCATTGTTATTGGTCCAGTGAGTGACTCGGTGGCTGCGTTCCACATCCCACACCCTGTCACACCAACGTGTCATCAGTTCACAGTTCAAATATATAAAAAGTCTTACCTGTAAAGCAATTTTTACAGGTAAAGAATTACACCCCTTAAATAAGGATCACTGATTTTAATGCCTCTTTATTTATAGCTCCATTTCTTCATGGAAACCAAACCTAATGAAGTATGACAAGTGTATAATGAAAACTTTAAATTCTCCAACACCTGATATATGCTGTTATTGAGATCAATGTGAATTACACACTCATATTATAGAGAATGGGACAATTTAGATTTAGAATAGGCCTATGATATGGGCTAAAAGGGAAACTTACTATGATATACAGGCTAAACCCTGAGACCATATTTCACTTCCTGACACTTTCACCCTCTACTGTATTATTTAAAAAATACCATCTTATCATTTTTTATATTTTCCTTCAAATCAAATAAAACTTCCTTGTTATACAGATGACCATCTCCTACAGATGTAAGTACCCAAGAAAAAAAATCAAAACACAGATATAGGTCTAGTTTTTTTCAATTAATGGTCTTTAAAATGTGTATTTTAAATGACCAGGCATATTATGTTACTTTATACTACAACTTTCAGAATTCAGAGATACTGCATACTATTTCCCTCTAAGCATTATTTAACCCACTGACTCATTACAATATTTTTTATGTACTACTTTTACTAAAGACTTTTCATGCTATTATAACTTTAGGATAAACAAAAATAGTACAGTATTTGTAACTTATGCAATTCCCTTTTAATCCACATTCAATTACCATTTACTTACAATAATTCATAACAACTTGATTTTCTCACTTATGCTAATTTGTTTCTTATCTCACCAATTTGCCTGTCCTGGAATTATAATATTACTTCACCACTTACAGTTTTTAGTAATTTACCTGAATACTATAACCAAAGTTCCTTTCTTATTTCTGTACCACAGCTCTGTAGATTAAGGTGCTAAGGAGTTGTTTCAATGTAGTAATTATCTGGGTGCTTGCAGAAAACTGTGTAGAATTACTAACCAAACAAGCAAGGTGAATCCATTAAATCTAACAACAAAAATACTCCACTCACGTCACATTGGTCTTGTCTGCCACAGTAAGAAGAGGTTCAATGGGGTGGAAAAGGAGTACAGCTGGAGGTCCTGGGTTTCGATGTACAAACACCTGATCATCAAGTTTGTTGGTGCCAACACTTCGTCGCTCCTCACATTCTCCCAACAGTCGGGAATTGGAGGATCTGCTGAGTAAGAGATCCATGTTTCTATTTACCAAGCTTTGTAATATATAAGGATATCATTCATCAACAATCACTGGGATTCCTATAGCACAATATTTTATGGAAGAAGAAAAAATAAAAATAAAAATAAAAATAAATAAATAAATAAATAAATAAATAAATAAATAAATAAATAAAAAATAAATATATAAAATAAAATAAAATATAAATAAAAAATATTGAAGAAAGAGGATCTAGATCTTGCTGCTTAAAAATGTGGCATTCTTACCACAAAAATAAACATATATTGATAACACAAACAAAAATTACATCTGTGTGTTCCTTACCACACCAGTTGTCTTTACAAGATAACACACACTGGTGTCAACAGCACTTTGGGATAAACACAATTGACATTTAGCACTGGCAACTGTAAGGCAGTCTGATGAGACAATAGGGTGCACATTATTACATCTCACTTATGTTGGGGCTCTTACTGTACATAATAATAATGACAAAAATAAATAAATAAATAAATAAATAAATAAAAAATAAATAAATAAATAAAAATAATAATAATAATAATGTAATGCACTACAAAAAATACTATGTTGTTTCTCTCTACAAAACTACATGTGTGTGCATTTACTCAGTTGTATTGTACAGGGTCCAAGCTAAAGCTAATTTGTCCTGTCTCCATATCTGCAGTCACCCAATTTAAATTTGCTCACACTGACAGCTGTAACCACCTCCTCACTAAAATCATTCCAGAGATCAATGCTTCAGTATGGGATACTATATTTCTTGATGTCACTGAGACATTTACTCTTCTTAATCTTTTTTGTATATTCTCATATACATCTTTTCCCTCATCTATATGCATCTCCAAAACTTTTCTGTCTACCTTTTCCATACAGTTTAGTATTTTGTACATTCTTATCAAGTCTCCCCTTTCTTTTCTCTCTTCCAGTGTTATCAATCTCATTTCTTCCAGTCACTCTTCATAAGTCTTTTCCTTCAATTCTGGCACCATCTTTATTGTTGTCCTCATTATTCTTTCCAGTTTCCTTATATTCTTCTTGCTGTGTGGAGACCATATGACTGCAGTATACTCCAACTTGGGGAGTATCATGGTTGTAATTGTTTTTTTTTTTTTTTTCATCATATCAATGTCCATTTAGGTAAAAGCCACTCCAGTATTACATAACATCCTATATGTGGAGTTAAAAATCTTTCTTATATGTTTCTCTGGTGAAAGTGTGTCCTAGCTAATTACCCCCATATCCTTTTCTCCATTACTTTTCATTATCGTATCTTCACCCATTTTATAGTTCCATGTAGGCCTCCTTGTACTTTTTCCTATCTCCATCACATAACATTTTTTGGGGGATTAAATTCAAGTTTCCACTTTAGACTCCAAGAATAAATTTTATCCAAATTCCTCTATAGCTCCTTACAATCCTCCTGGTCTTTATAACTCTTAGCAACTTCGTATCATCAGCAAACATATTAATGTAGCTATTTAATTCTTTCTGCATATCATTTATATAAATCTGAAACATAATCGGTGTTAATACAGATCCTTGTGGTACTCCACTTGTTACCTCACTACAGCTCTAAGTTTTATCTCTGATTATTGTCCTCATTTATCTGTCCTTCAAATTGTCTTGCATCCAACTTAATATTTTGCCTTTTAATCCTCCTACATTTTCCAATTTCCACAGTAGGCTCATGTGTGGAACCCAACCCTGTCAAATGCTTTTTTATATCCAGATATAAAGCATCCACCATCCATCTCTTTCTTGCACCACATTTATCACTAGTATAGAAGCTCAGCAAATTTGTAACACATGACCTTTTTTGTCAAAATCCAAATTGTTGATCTGTAATCACCTAATTTTCTTCCAAAAACTGCACCCATTTGTTTTTTTATTACAATTTTGCAGAGTTTATTTATGATGCTAGTTAATGACACTGACCTGTAGTTTATTGGCTCTATTTTATCACCTCCTTTATAGAAAGGCATTACATTGGTTCTTTTCTATTCTTTAGGTACTCTTCCTTCTTTCAATGAATTAATTACCACATTCCAGATCGGCTCCACCAGTTGGTCTCTACATTCTTTCAATACCCACCCTGACACACCATCAGGTCCCATTGTTTTTCTATTATCTAAATCACTCAACAGCTTATAGATTTCATACTTTTCCACCTTAATATCATTTAACCCTTCATTTCACACTCAACCTGTAGGCACTACAAAATCTGCTTCCTTTTTAAATAAAGATTTAAAACTCTTATTCATAATCTCGCTCATCTCCTCATCATCTACACATGTCCTTCTGCCTCTTTTTAAGTTAACAATACTGTTTCTATGTTTCACCTTACCATTTATGTATCTTTAGAAAAGATTTTGGTTCCTCCTTACATTTGTTGACTATATCCTTTTCAAAGTTCCTTTCTTCTCTTTTTATCCTAAGATAATAATTTCCTGCTTTTTCATTTTCTTCTCTATTTCCTTCACTCTACTGCTTATTCACCTTCTTCCATGCCCTGTCCTTGTCCTTTTTGGCCTTCACACATCTGGCATTATACCAGCTATGCCTGCTCATTTTCACTTTGTATTTCGGTACAAATTTAAATACTCCCTCATTGTACTTATCTAATAGTGCTTCATATTTTGTCTGCACATCCTTGCCTGTCAACAACTGTCCCACTGTATACTTCCATGAAATTTGTTAAGTTCTTTAAAATTTGCCTTTGCATAGTTTAGTCTGCCATTTCTGTATTGTTTTTTCCAATCCTTTGCTTTTATCCCTTCTAATTTAACCTATTACAACATGATCACTTTTCCTAATGAGGGCAAATACATCATATTTGGTCTGGATTCAGGCTTTCTGGTGAACACTAGGTTAAGCATTGAAGTATGCTCTTCTCTGTACCTTGTAGCTTCTTCTACTCACTGCTCCAAAGTATTCATCATTGCTAATTGCAATATCTCTTCACTCCACAAATTTGCACCCTCCCTAGTTCCAACTCCTCCCAATTTACATTCTTGTAATTAAAGTCATCCATAAGCAACACCTTATTTATTTATTTTTTTTATCATATTTTCCAAACATTTCCATACTTCTTGCATTGTCTTATGCTCATTTGTTTTCCATGCATTTGTCTTGGGTGGTATATATGTGACAATAATCTTTCTCTTTTTCTTTTAGCCATCTTTAACTACAATACCCAAAACTTCTGCTATCCCATCACCATATTCCACTTCTTCAACAAAGATATCCTTCTTCATCAATATTAACACTTCTCCCCCACTTTTATCTTTTCTATGTCTCTTCCTAATGTGTGTCTGTGTGTGTGTGTGTGTGTGTGTGTGTGTGTGTGTGTGTGTGTGTGTGTGTGTGTGTGTGTGTGTGTGTGTGTCTGAATTTCATCCCCTACGAATCCACTAAGGGTAAGTCAGTGGAAGACATGTTGAGATCATTAGGCCTGATCCTATCCTGTCCTTAGACTTATCACATGGATGACAACACATTTTAAATAGATATTACAAATACTGTCTTGAAAGAGAATGTTGAATGACAATATAAATTGTGTATATTATAAGCCTTGAGAGAGAGAGAGAGAGAGAGAGAGAGAGAGAGAGAGAGAGAGAGAGAGAGAGAGAGAGAGAGAGAGAGAGAGAGAGAGAGAGAGAGAGAGAGAGAGAGAGAGAGAGAGAGAGAGAGAGAGAGAGAGAGAGAGAGAGAGAGAGAGAGAGAGAGAGAGAGGGGGGGGGGGGGGAGAATGGGAGGGATGAGTAAGTTCACAAAAAGCTGCCTATCCACCTCTTTTAGTTATCAAATGGACTCCTGTGTATGCCATTCCCCCCATTTCCCCAAACCAGTAATCCCACACATATAGGCAAAAGAGTAGCAGGCGGGACTAAGCCTAGGATGCAGTCCTATCTTAGAGTAAACTGACATTACCTCATTTGTGATGATGGTAGCTGGAGAGAAAAGAGCTTCAATGTCTGATATCTCTCAGCCAACGAAAGCAGCTCTCTTATTGAGGATGAGACAGGGTTACATAATGGGACAGTGTGTACATTTTTTTTTTTTTTAATGTAGGAGGGACACTGGCCAAGGGCAACAAAAATCCAATAGAAATAAAAATGCCCACTGAAATGCCAGTCCCATAAAAGGGTCCAAAGCAGTAGTCAAAAACTGAAGGATAAGTGTCTTGAAACCTTCCTCTTGAAGGAATTCAAGTCATAGGAAGGTGGAAATACAGAAGCAGGCAGGGAGTTCCAGAGTTTACCAGAAAAAGGGATGAGTGATTGAGAATACTGTTTAACTCTTGCATTACAGAGGTGGACAGAATAGGGGTGAGAGAAAGAAGAAAGTCTTGTGCAGCGAGGTCGCAGGAGGAGGGGAGGCATGCAGTTAGCAAGATCAGAAGAGCAGTTAGCATAAAAATAGTGGTAGAAGACAGCTAGAGATGCAACATTGCGGCAATGAGAGAGAGGCTGAAGACAGTCAGTTAGAGGGGAGGAGTTGATGAGACAAAAAGCTTTTGATTCCACTCTGTCTAGAAGAGCAGTATGAGTGGAACCCCCCCAGATATGTGAAGCATACTCCATACATGGACGAATAAGGCCCTTGTACAGAGTTAGCAGCTGGGGGGGGTGAGAAAAACTGGCGGAGACATCTCAGAACACCTAACTTCATAGAAGCTGTTTTAGCTAGAAAGGAGATGTGAAGTTTCCAGTTCAGATTATAAATAAAGGACAGACCGAGGATGTTCAGTGTAGAAGAGGGGGACAGTTGAGTGTCATTGAAGAAGAGGGGATAGTTGTCTGGAAGGTTGTGTCAAGTTGATAGATGGAGGAATTGATTTTTTGAGGCATTGAACACTACCAAGTTTGCTCTGCCCCAATCAGAAAATTTTAGAAAGAATCAGAAGTCAAGCGTTCTGTGGCTTTCCCGCGTGAAATGTTTACTTCCTGAAGGGTTGGACATTTATGAAAAGACGTGGAAAAGTGCAGGGTGGTATCATCAGCGTAGGAGTGGATAGGACAAGGTTTGGTTTAGAAGATCATTAATGAATAATAAGAAGAGAGTGAGTGACAGGACAGAACCCTGAGGAACACCACTGTTAATAGATTTAGGAGAAGAACAGTGACCGTCTACCACAGCAGCAATAGAATGGTCAGAAAGGAAACTTGAGATGAAGTTACACTGAGAAGGATAGAAGCCGTAGGAGGGTAGTTTGGAAATCAAAGCTTTGTGCCAGACTCTATCAAAAGCTTTTGATATGTCCAAGGCAACAGAAAAAGTTTCACCAAAATCTCTACAAGAGGATGACCAGGACTCAGTAAGGAAAGCCAGATCACCAGTAGAGCAGCCTTGACGGAACCCATACTGGCGATCAGATAGAAGGTTGTGAAGTGATAGATGTTTAAGAACTTCCTGTTGAGGATACAGTAAAATCCCTCTCATCCGGCATTCGAGTATCCGGCAGCTTCAAGTATCCGGCACATTTTTCCCCAAGCCTTAAAATCAATAAAAAAATCAATGTGTACTCATAAAATCGATTAAAATTCCCGCGCGAGGCATACTTTGTCCCCTCGCCACCAGAGCGCACTGCTTCGCGCCACCCGCGGCCCACTGCACTGTGTTTACTCAGTGACTCAGTCCCGCGTGTGCACTGTTTATCGCCTGATGCCTTCATCATGCCTAAAGTTGTAGAAAAGAGGAAGCGTGCTGTGCTTACACTTAAGCAGAAGGTAGACATTTGTCGACGATTAGAGAGAGGTGAAAGCAGACAGCAACTAATGGCGGAATATGGTGTGGGCTCATCAACTATTTATGACATTAAATCCCAAATGAAAAAGTTGCGGGATTACGTGAAAGCCACCGACACCGCAAAGGCAGCGGAAAATCGTCACACACCGCAGTATCATCGTGGTGAAATGATGGACAAAGTGTTATACGAGTGGTTCAGCTTGAAAAGATCAGGAGTCACAATTACAGGCCCAATGCTGCAAGAGAAAGGGCGTGATTTAGCAGGTGCCTGCGTGGGTGGCGACGCGCGGCACGGCGATCAGCTGATCTTTGTTATGGTAAGATGAGTGAGTGTAGGGTGGTGATTGTGGACATAATTTCACTTCTATTCAAGTATCCGGCAATATTCAAGTATCCGGCATGTCAGCGGTCCCGCTGATGCCGGATAAGAGGGATTTTACTGTAGATTCAAAAACTTTAGATAGGCAGGAAATTAAAGCAACAGGACAGTAGTTTGAGGGATTAGAATGGTCACCCTTTTTAGGAACAGGCTGAATGTAGGCAAACTTCCAGCAAGAAGGAAAGGTAGATGTTGATAGACTGAGCTGAAAGAGTTTGAGTAGGCAAGGTGCAAGCATGGAGGCACAGTTTCGGAGAACAATAGGAGGGACCCCATCAGGTCCATAAGCCTTCCGAGGGTTTAGGCCAGCGAGGGCATGGAAAACATTGTTGTGAAGAATTTTAATAGGTAGCATGAAGTAGTCAGAGGGTGGAGGAGGGGGAGGAACAAGCCCAGAATCATCCAAGGTAGAGTTTTTACCAAAGGTTTGAGCGAAGAGTTCAGCTTTAGAAATAGTTGTGATAGCAGTGGTGCCATCTGGTTGAAATAAAGGAGGGAAAGAAGAAGACGCATGAGGCATGTGTGTGTGTGTTCATGTATTAATGAGAAACTGAGGGCAAGGTAGCTCAGGTGCTAATTATGCCGAGTTGGTAGATTTGTGTTCAGATATATTTGCATGACATTTGGATTTGGAAAAATTTGAGTTTGGATTTGTTTTTGTTCAGAGGTTTTATGTACATACTCTTGGATATCCTTTTCTTTTTATAAAAGAAAGAAGCCAGGACAGGAAGAAGAAAAGTATTTGTCATCAGCATGAATACTTAACTGTCTTCCTTCTGCTCACCTGCAGGAAAAGGAATGAAGTGGAGAAGAAGCAGAGTTCAGCTCAGAAGACTTATGTCGAGGGAGGATGAAAGATGTGGCACTCCACTCCACAAATTCTGTTGTAACCAGTGGTTTTAAGAAGGTGCTTTCTCCATCTTCACTCTGCAACATGGGTTACAGAAAACAACGTATAGGCGCTAACAAAGCTTCTAAGTTCCTATCTAGGAAGGGATGGTTTTTGTTTTGTTGCCCTTGACCAGAGCCCCTCCTGCATTAACACACACACGCACACACACACACATCAACTCAGTATGCTTAAGCTTGTCAAAATTATGTACAGCTCACTAATGAAGACCTAATGATCATTTACTACATCTTGTGTTACCCTCACAAAAGGTATTGTGTTTCAGTCTGGAGTTATATATATGGCATCAATCAATTAATTAATCATTAATTAAATTAATCATTCATTAATGTATTTCTTGATAAACTAACAGTAGCTCAAAACAAAATCTTAAGATGTGAAAAGGTGTGAAAAAACTTGTTAGTTACCAACAAATACTTAACTTACATTATTGTGGTGGTTCCTAGAGCGTATGCGGACAGGTACAGGATCCAAGTGGTGGTGTGATGGTGGTGACTCTCCTCTGAGGTTTAGAAGTACAGTGGACTATTATACTCTTCTCATCACAATCATCAACAGTAATGCAAAATTTTCTGACATACACAAGACAAAAAAAATCAAGATTTATCACTCTGAGGTAAATATACACAGTTCCTAAGTATACTATCCTCTTGAGTCTCGCACTTGCTTTGTTCCAAAGGCATAGTGCTGAACTTGAAGCTCATGAAACTCTAGGTACTGAAAATGTCAAAAAATGCTTATTCATTCAGGCCACATGTCCTAAAACTAACATCCAGCATGGCACACTGGTGCAACAGTGTGGCAATCCTGCATATAGAATTGTGTGAGTGTGTGCGTTTTGTCCTGACATTTAGCATAAGGCAATGGTGCAGCAGTGCAGCACCACTGCATCTAGAACTGCATGAGTGTGTGTTT